>NC_092464.1:55463142-55809522 GCF_047495875.1 Pithys albifrons albifrons
TTTCAAGTAGTTGTAGAGAGTGATAAGAAATGGGTATTAGATCTTGTTATCTTGTTGCCCACACTGCGTTGGGCCAGGGCAATGGCTCTGTGTTTCTACTGAACTTGGAGCTGCATCTGATTGTCCACTTACCTGGAACTACCATTTCCTGCAGTTCTCCTCTGCAGCACAGGACATAAATATAGCACCACAGAGGAACTGAACTGTTAAGTTTATTGGTTTTTTACATTATTGTCCTTGCATCTTTGCCTTTCATGTAGCACAGGCCTGTGCTGAACTTCCAGTGGTTGTGCAGTATGAGAGGTGGGAGAAGGGTAAGCTGTTACAATTGCTATAAACACCCACCAATATCTACAAGAATGAGAGTCTCACAGTAACCTGATTTGTGGACAGCAGCGGGTCCCTGTATTTAATGTTCACCATTCTGGCATCAGGGCAGAGTTCCTACATCCCGCCTTGACTGTGGCACAGTGGTGATCAAGCTGATGTTTGCAGGTCAGCTGTTGTTTAAAAATAATTCCCATGAAGGGCCACCAGTTTCCACGCATCATTAAAGCTCCATCAGCACATTACACAGCTCCAGGCTGTAAGCCTTGCCAGGTCAAGACCTTGCACTCTCTAGATGGGTGAAAGGAATGATGCCAGCAGTGACAGGGTATGTGTCGTGATTAGACATTGTGACCAAGGGGCAAGACATTTGAAAAATGATCATAGAATCACAGAATCATAGAATTGATTGGGTTGGAAAAGACCGCTGAGATCATCGAGTCCAACCCTTGGTCCAACTCCAGTCCCTTTACCAGATCATGGCACTCAGTGCCACGGCCAAGCTCAGCTGAAAAACCTCCAGGGATGGTGAATCCACCCCCTCTCTGGGCAGCCCATTCCAATCCCTGAGCACTCTCTCTGCAAAGAAGTTTTTTCTCATCTCCAACTTCAATTTGCCCTGGCAGAGCTTGAGCCCATCGTGCCCCCTTGTCCTATTGCTGAGTGCCTGGGAGAAGAGACCAACCCCCACCTGGCCAGAACTTCCCTTCAGGCAGTTCCAGACAGTGCTGAGGTCACCTCTGAGCCTCCTCTTCTCCAGGCTAAACACCCCCAGCTCCCTCAGCCTCTCCCCATAGGGCTTGTGCTCCATCTTCCAAAGATGGTTTCAGGTAACTCAGCAGGTGCTGGAGACTCTCCTGCATCCATGAATCTTTTTCATTGACTCCAACTGTTCCCTGATAAATGTGATTGCAGTTTTCCCTCACTCAGCAAATATAGTGACTGGCAGAGTAAAGTAAACTTTAGTCTCTGTATTTATCTGTGTCTTGTATGTGGTGTGTCACTTAAAAATCTTTACAAAACCAGATAATTTATAATGTCAGGGAGATAAGCTGCTCTCCATCTTACTGAACTTTTGATACAAGTTGTTTTATGTCCTCATTACTGACCACAGTCCTCAAATCAATTCCAGATAATAAGGCTGAGACTCTTTAATTTCTAAATAAGTCATTTAAGGCCAGCCTGCATTTGTAATTCTTTAAATATAGTTGCTTTCTCCTCACTATCTTGTTATGCCTAAAGGAGTTTGGGGCTTTAGACCTTTGGGCTGATATAAAAAGAGGAAAAGTTCTGCAATGAGATCAACAGTTGTCACAGCAGGGGCAAGCATGCAGAACTTTTGGTATTTGCAATAAGAAAGAGGTGACAAAGGTCAGTCAGTGGAGACCAAACAGCCCTCCCACAACTGGAGGAGGCAGGGGCATCATTGGAGGGTCACCGCCCAAAGGAGTGGACAATTAACCTTTTTCAGGATCTCACTTTCAGAGAAGATGTGCGCAATGAACTTCCAGAAGAGAAGCCTCAAGGAATAATTTTGAGTTTCAGGTGTAGAGTAGAAATGGGAGGTGTCAGATATTTATCCCCAGTCTGGATGCAGTCACTGAAAGCACCATCAGCAGGTTTGATGACTAAACCAAACTAGGAGGTGCTGTTGACTGTCTGGAGGCACAAGAGGCCTTGCAGAGGCGTCTAGAGAGAATTAGGCTTAACAAACCAAAATGCCAGACTCTGTACCTCGCATGGAGCAACCCCAGGCACAGATCTGAAGTGGGAGAGGAGTGGCTGGACAGCAGCCCCACAGAGAGGGGTCTGGGGGTGCTGGTTGGCAGGAGGCTCAACGGGCTCCAGCAGTGTGTGCCCTGGCAGCCAAGAGGGCCAAACTCATCTTGGGGCACGTCAAACACAGCAAGAGATGGTCCAAAGAGGTGATTGTCCCACCATATCCAGCAGTGGTGCAGTCTCACCTGGAATACTGTGTACAATTCTGGGTCCTGCCACTTTAGAAAGATGTGAAGGTCTTTGAATGTCTCCTGATGAAGGAGCTGGCAGGCATCTCCTCAGAGGGTTGACTGAGGACTCTGGGTTGGTATAGTTTGGAGAGGTGGAGACTGAGAGGTGACCTCACTTCTCCCTACAGCTCCCTGAGGAGGGAAGTGGAGAGGGAGGTGCTGAACTCTTCTCCCTGGTACCCAGTGCAGGACACAATGGCTAAAAGTTGGATCTGTCAGAGGAGGTTTGGACTTGACCTGGGGAAACATTTCTGTACTGGGAAGGTGATCAAGCCCTGGAACAGACTTCCTGGAGAGGTGGCCGTTATTACCTTGTTCCTGTGAGTGTTTAGGGACAATTCCCTTAAAGCTGTGCTTCAATTTTTGGTCAGCCCTGACGTGATCAGGCTGTTGGACTAGATGGTCAAAGTAAAAAAAAAAAAAAAAAAGTCAATGTAAAAAGAGGTCCAGGTAAAAAAAAAAAAAAAGAAATTACAAAAAAGGAAATTGTACAGTCCAGAATTCATCCTTTAAAATCTGAATTGCTTTTAATATGACAGTAACCACTGCAGAGCTAACTCTCCTGTTTTGCTAACTCTGAGCTCATCTTTATGTGTGTTGATATTCTCAGTAGGTTTTGTTCTAGACTTCCAGCCATTTGTTCCTTTGTTGAAAGATGCACAGCTAGTTTGATCTTGCAAATTGAAATGAAACCTATATTTTTATTTAGCCTGAAAGGCAGTAAGTCAGTTTGCTGTTACACTCTCCATCTGTTGACTGGGGGATCTTTTTCCCTGTGTGTTGTCAAAATTCTGCTATCATACCAACATCTTGTGTAGCAAATTTCTTTCAAATTATTTTTCTTGATTCGGGTTAGGATTGAGTAAATCAGGACACTACCACTGAAGTTTTAAATTAAGTAGCAATTTACATGCTTTTTTTTTTCTAATGATATTCTGCTGTGATGTTGGTAAGTTGTTAATCCATTGCCCAAGAAATACTTCCATTTCTAGACAGAGTCTGTGGGTATTACACAGAGGGTTCAAGGCCCCAGGCTGGTCAGACCTTCACTGTTTTGAGCCTCTCTCAAACCTTTTTTTAGCTGCAACAGCATTTTTTTTCCTGATGACAGGAGTACTATGCCTAGTTTGATTTTTTTTTTGCTTATTTTCTTATGGTATCACCCCATTGTATGTAGATACCAGTAAAAAGCAGTTACTTTGTGCAGAATGAGGTATTGATGACTAACAGAATCACAGAACTATCAAGGTTGGAAGAGGCTTTCAAGACCACCCAGTCCAGCTGTCAACCCAATACCCCTAAATCATATCCCCAAGTGCCACATCCAGCAACCTCTTGAACATTCCCTGAGAGAGTGACCCCACCACCTCCCTGGACAACTTATTTCAATGTCTAACCACTCTTCCAGTGAATTTTCCACATCAACATGGGATTTGGGGCGGAAGGGTCCAGCTGTGGGATGATACAAGAGTGTGCACTGACACAGGGGACCCCAGGGCTAGAAATAACTCACCCACAATCAAATAAATTCAGTTGCTAAAAACTGATTTCAAGGGTACCAAAGAAATCAAAGAAATCTGCAAAAATTTGCCATATATAATAAATTATATATACATTCAATATAGTAAATGTAGTATAATAAAACATGCAGTAAATAAGTCATGGAGGTGCAGACAGAGAAGAACAGAGGTTTAAAAGCACGTTAGCACAATGAAAAATGTCACCAAGCAGATTGTCCAGTCACAAAGAAGCCAAAGGGCAGAAAGCTGACAACTTGCCATCCTTGCCCTCCTCTCCCCTCAGCACACACCCCCCTCCTGCCAGCCTGAAGCTGTGACCTCAGCTCCTCTGAGATTAGCACTGCTGACAGAAGTGCCTGCCCTGCTTTGAGGTCATGGTTACATCCTTCTCAATAAAGTGCAAGAAATAATGCCAATTTTCTCTGACTTTTCACATTCAAAGTCCAACAGCAAATTTGGTTTTCCTTACTGCCAGTCCCACCCTGAAGTGGGTCTGAAGAGTTGGGTCAAAGGTGTGATTGTTGCTGTCCTGATACTCAAACTGCTCTGTGTGTGCAAGTGTAGAATCCTCTCCCAGAATGGCAAAAAAAAAACCCTCCACCAACTTGATTTGTTGAGCATAATTGTACAGATAATCTCACTCCATTACTTTGTGGCACAGAACAGGTTTCCATTCACATATCCATCTTCTCTGAAATAGAAGACTATTCTTACATTTTATTCACATAATGGTTTTGATAGAAAATCAGTTTTGCTGCAGATGAGGGCCCTGGAGGGGTTTGTTCTATTGTAATCCATAAGAGCTGCCTGACACTTCCTTCTCCAGCGCCGTTGCCTCACAGGGCTGAAAGCACCGATGGCTTTTACAGTTCTGGTATTGCCATTATCCATTTCAAGGGGGTTTAAATGTAGCAGTGAAATGGATGGTGTTAAAGCATGAATTTCAATCATGCTAAGAAAGAAGATATTGATGGGAGCCAGAGAGGGAGCTCTGAACAGAACTGTTGCAGGGAAGAAGCTGAATGGCTGATTGCTCTAAGCCCAGTGACTGCAGAGCTGCCACACATTAAAGGAGATCACCCCAAGTTGCATAACTCAGGATGAGGTGAATTTGTCCCTGTCAGTATTGTGGCATCTCCTGACTTCTCCCTGAGGGGGGACTTCATGGGGGAAATCTTCAAATCTTCGTTCAGCTTTTTATCTGAGGTTTAGGTTGTCCCTTCTCATTCATCTTTGCAGTCTGGGTGATTTCTTGTGGCTACAGACTATGGTGCTTCTTGTAAAAATTACACTTTTGTAATTACGGTGCTGCCTTCTGTCTAAGGCCAAGTCTTTATGCAGCTGTAGAAGGGACACTTTTTAACATAAAAGTTAGAGAAAATAGTGTAACTCAGGAGCAGCAAGACTAATGAAAAGAGTGTTTGGGGGAGCTTAACGAGTTGGTTTTAATTTGCACAGCAGACAAGCAGAGCTGTGAACAACCTTGATGCAAACTGAAAACAGAGTAACAGTGTTATGTGGTCCATTGAGCCACCTCTGCCACAGCTTTGGCTCTGATTCCTGCTTGGATCCAGGCTCTGATTCCTGCACAGATCCATGCAAACATCCCTGCCATTTTTCCCCTGGGGCTTGGGCAGCAATTCCTTTGCCTGCCTCTGCCTGCCTTGTGTCCTGAGGCTTAATGCCACCACCAACCAACACGTCATTTTGTGAGAAACACAGCTGAGTTTTGAGGATCTCCACCTTTACCTCGAGCTGCAAACAACTGAAAAGGCTTCTCTGTTGCCTTATTTGTATTTGTGCTTCCATAACAGCAACATGCTCTGTAGCTGTTTAGTTGGTTTAAATCAAATTTAAACGCTAGTCAGATAACAGAACTCCACAACAGAGCTGTGGTCTTGATTATAGAATTATAGTTGAGGTTACAAAGAAGGTAAAATTACAATGTTATGTTTCAGATAATAAAATAAAAATCCTCCTTGGCTTCTATGGTATTTTTACAGATATCCTAGTTCAGCAGGAGGGACCAGCTAACCCTGTGTGGGGGTGATCAAAGCTGTGTATTCTACCCCCTCTATTCATTCCCCAAGGACAATGGGCCATTAGCAGCAGCTGCCCAGGGAGCCATTATCACTTCACACCCAGCCTGAGGGGGGCGGAGCTGCCAATGGGCCATTAACAGCTCAACACCCCCTGGCTCCCAGAGTTAATCACCCATTGTGTGAGTCCCCGCCCAGGGGGAGGGACTGAGAGCTCCCTGAGGGTACATAAGTGGTGGGTAAGAAGACCTCGGGAACCTCTCGTCAGATCCAGAGCAGCAGCAGGACCTTGACAGGAGGAGATCCCCACTCTCGCACAGACCACGGCCCTCGCCTGCACCAACAGGTTTTTTCTTTTCCTTTTGCTCTGGACTTGGGGGAACCACAGGGGTCTCAGCACAAGGGCAAACAAACCCCCTTGGGTTTGTGCCCCAGGACACTGGGTTATACTGCTGGGGTTTTGTGAGTTGAAAGCAATTTCCCTTGTGTGTCAGTGTTGTTATTGTAATATTATTATTAAATTTTAGGTCTGACTTATAATCTCTCTCATGGTGAGTTCATTTCCCCTGCTGGTTCACCTTTAAACCAGCACAACAGATCACAAACTCAGCATTTAGAGTATTCTTTCTAAGTAAACTCCCTTTCCCACCTTCTATCAGTCTGATATTCCTGCTGCCATAACTCTCCCTTGTGGTTTAAGTTGCAGTCCCAGTTTTCTCCATGTACAGCTTGCTCAGCCTAAAGTGGGAGAAAAATGCCTGTAGGGTTGATACGTTCAAACCATTTGAGGAAAGAATTGTGACAGTGCACCAAAGAAATTTTGAGGCATGACAAATGTTCCTGGCATGAAACAATAATAATGTGTGTGAAGTGGATTTTTATGCTAGATTTCTGTTGGGAGCCTCTTTCTTTTAAAAAAGATACCATTTTATGATAAAAATCATTATGTATGTTTAGCAAAACATTTCTATTGTACTCTGAATAAAAAGTCTTCTTCCCCGGAAGTGCTTTGAGACCAATGTGTGAAAACATGATTTTATCTCTGTAGGAACTTCTTATGAATGGCCTTTGAAAACATCTCTCTCAAGCCACAGGTTCTCCTATTCTGTTTGCACTGTTTGCATTCATCCTCTCACCAGGCATGACTTACGACTGGAACCTCTTGGATAAACCCACAACCAATACCAGTCCTAAAAACTCTGAAATCTCTGGCTATACAAAGGAATGGCCACATTCAACTGAAAATTATTTCCCTGTAAAGGCAAACCTGCCCTTTGCTTAAGAGCTGTCACTGTTATGGATTTAACCCAGAGTGTCCCAGCATTGCAGATTATGTTAAATTGCATTTAATGCTTCTCAAATTGCAAGATTAAAAAGATATAAATAAAATGCTAGGAAATATATATCTGTTTCATACAGCAGCTCCTACTCTTACTTACTTTAATGCAATATTAATTATAATAACCATAGAATCATAGAATCAGTTGGGTTGGAAGAGACCTCTGAGATCACCAAGTCCAACCCTTGGTCCAACTCCAGTCCCTTTACCAGATCATGGCACTCAGTGCCACGGCCAAGCTCAGGTTAAAAACCTCCAGGGATGGGGAATCCACCCCCTCTCTGGGCAGCCCATTCCAATCCCTGAGCACTCTCTCTGCAAAGAATTTCTTTCTGATCTCCAACTTCAATTTCCCCTGGCAGAGCTTGAGCCCATCGTGCCCCCTTGTCCTATTGCTGAGTGCCTGGGAGAAGAGACCAACCCCCACCTGGCCAGAACTTCCCTTCAGGCAGTTCCAGACAGTGCTGAGGTCACCTCTGAGCCTCCTCTTCTCCAGGCTAAACACCCCCAGCTCCCTCAGCCTCTCCCCACAGCACTTGTGCTCCAGTCCCTTCTCCAGCCTTGTTGCTCTTCTCTGGCCCCGCTCCAGCCCCTCAATCTCTTTCCTGAACTGAGGGGCCCAGAACTGAAGACAACACTCAAGGTGTGGCCTCCCCAAGGCAGAGTCCAGGGGAAGGGTCACTGCCCTGGGCCTGCTGGCCACGCTAGTTTGGATCCAGGCCAGGATCCCATTGGCCTTCTTGGCCACCTGGGCACACTGGTGGCTCCTGTTGAGCTTCCTGTCCCTCAGTCCCCCCAGGTCCCTCTGCCTGGCTGCTCTCCAGCCACTCTGTGCCCAGCCTGGAGCGCTGCAGGGGGTTGGGGTGGCCAAAGGGCAGGACCTGCACTTGGCCTTGTTGAACTCCATCCCATTGCAATCAGCCCATCTCTCCAGTCTCTCCAGATCCCTCTGCAGAGCCCTCCTGCCTTCCAGCCCAATATTCTGTGTTGCACTGGAAGCTCCAGAAAAGGGACTAGGCTTTCATTGCATCAGAACGTGACAAAATAAACCATGACAAAAATATGAACCTTTCAACAGCCATTGTCAATGCATTAGTGGAAATGATTAATTAAAACAGGTGTCTAACTTGTAGCTCTTCAGCTGTGTTGGGCTCTCAGGAGATGTAAGCACTGTGAGAACATGAAATGCAGTGGCTGAAGGTTGGATGGTGCCAGTGGGAAAATCATCTGCAACCAACCTGCCTGGGCAGAGGAGAGCAGAGCCCATTGCATGGTGCCCTTTGGGTGGGCAGTGGCACAGTCAGCCTGGTCTCCTTTGGTGTGCTGAGGTGCCTGGGGATCCTTTCTCACTGAACAGGGATTTGTTTCCAGTAGTACCCGGATTTTGGAGCTCTCACAGCAATTTTGCTCGTCAAGTGTTCTTTGTGTTTTAGGCTTGTAAATGTGATAAAATATTCAGAGAATGTAAAGCTGGGCATCTAAAATACTTATTTAAGTTTTAAAGACATGCAAGCATTTAGCTGGTTAACATGGATTATATCAATATATTCCTGACTTTTTGTCCGAATCCCATTTATTTCATGTGGGTTTATTCCACAAGTCAAATAAATCAAATCTGTCTGGGGAGTCTGACAGCATCCAGCGTATCTGTAAAAGACTGGAATTCTTTTGAACTCAGTTCAGGTTAAAAAATAATCCTGCTGCAGTTGCTCTCTAAACAGATGTACCAGTTCAAGAAAGGATGGAGGCCCCAGGAAAAGAAAATATAGATGTCCAGGTACATGTGCAAGTGCAAAAGAATATGCAAAGACCATCTGGACCCTGCACTAAGATATTATTGACAAAGCACTCGTGCCCCTAGACTATAAGAAATGCTAATATTGAGGGAGCATTTGGAAAAGTGAGAGAGAGAAAGAGACCTCAGACCATTAATGGAAGTAAAATTCTAGA
This sequence comes from Pithys albifrons albifrons, assembly GCF_047495875.1. Taxonomy (NCBI): domain Eukaryota; kingdom Metazoa; phylum Chordata; class Aves; order Passeriformes; family Thamnophilidae; genus Pithys; species Pithys albifrons. The sequence continues at coordinate 55,472,327 of NC_092464.1, forward strand.
TATTTTTAATCCATGCTGCTTTATCACTAGGTATGTTTTCAGAGAAAGACCTTGCAATTAATTAGCAGATATTTCTTGCTCCAGAATATTTATGATATGAAGATTATTGACATTTAATAGTATTCAATCTTGAAATTACTAGTTTGTGTAAGTAGGGCAAATAGCAGTAGATGTTGAAGCCAGCTGACCTAGCCCAAGTGGCTGACTCCCAAAGCTATATATTTGTTTATGAATGCCCATTTCTTCCCATTTTCACAGCTCACACCTGCATTTACACACATGCACACAAAAGCTCAGCTGCAGCTTTCCTCCTGGGATGCACTGAAGTAAATGCAAAGCTACTTCTCTTCCCAGAGACTCTCATCCTGAATCCTTGAGAGATGCAGAATTAAGTGGAGGTAAATCTGCAAATATGTTACAGTTACTGCATTTGAAAGGGGGTTAATAATTTAAGCACAATTTGAACATGTGCACTTGGTACAGGAAGCAAAATGCATTGGTGTCTTCATAGTGGGTCAGAATCTCAGCCCAACCAGTGTCAAACATTCTGAGTTATCAACCATTATATTAATCCACAAAGTTTACCTACAAACTGAGATGCAGAATTAAGTGGAGGGGTTGGGATAGTACCATGGAAGGCAATTGTACACATGTATTTAAACCTAAAGCTTTCTTTTAATTCAGATGTTCAATTTAATTTTGAATAGAAATTAATAAATTATACAAATCATAATACTTTGACTTGGGTGGGCCAGTGGTGTTATATATAAACAGTGCTGAACTTCAGCATCCTCATTCATGTTCATCCAGTGCTAACCAGATAAGTAATAGCATTATCTCCTCCTTCAGTAATCAAATAATGGGAAACTGATCTCCAGGAGTTTTGACTGGAATAACAAGTAGTTTATTATTGTGGTTATATAATGAATGACATTCCCATACATTTCTGAATCTGGACTCTGATGAAACCAGGACTAGTTGTTCCAGCCTCCCATGGTTTACCAAATCACCCATATCATCATCACAGAATCACCTGGGTTGGAAGAGACCTTAAAGATCATTTAGTTCCAACATCCCTGCCATGGACAGGGACACTTTTCACTAGACCAAATTGCTTAGAGCAACACCCAACTTGGCCTTAAACACTTACAGGGATGGGACATCCCCACTTCTTTGGGCAGCCTCTTCCAGTGCCTCCCCACCCTCATGGTAAAGAATTTCTTTCTAATATTGTCCTAGTTCAGCAGGAGGGACCAGCTAACCCTGTGTGGGGGTGATCAAAGCTGTGTATTCTACCCCCTCTATTCATTCCCCAAGGTCAATGGGCCATTAGCAGCAGCTGCCCAGGGAGCCATTATCACTTCACACCCAGCCTGAGGGGGCGGAGCTGCCAATTGGCCATCAACAGCTCAACACCCCCTGGCTCCCAGAGTTAATCACCCATTGTGTGAGTCCCCGCCCAGGGGGAGGGATTGAGAGCTCCCTGAGGGTACATAAGGGGTGGGTAAGAAGACCTTGGGAACTTCTCATTGGATCCAGAGCAGCAGCAGGACCTTGGCAGGAGGAGATCCCCGCTCTCACCCAGACCACAGCCCTCGCCTGCACCAACAGGTTTTTCTTTTCCTTTTGCTCTGGACTTGGGGGAGCCACAGGGGTCTCAGCACAAGGGCAAACAAACCCCCTTGGGTTTGTGCCCCAGGACACTGGGTTATACTGCTGGGGTTTTGTGAGTTGAAAGCAATTTCCCTTGTGTGTCAGTGTTGTTATTGTAATATTATTATTAAATTTTAGATCTGACTTATAATCTCTCTCGTGGTGAGTTCATTTCCCCTGCTGGTTCACCTTTAAACCAGCACAAATATCTAATCTAAACCTATTCCCTTCCAGTTTGAAACCATTCCCCCTTGCCATGGCACTACATGCTCCTGCAAATAGTCTCTCTTCATCTTTCTTGCAGGCCACAATTAGGTCACCTTGAAGCCTTCTCTTATGAATCTTGTGATATTCATATTAAGAAAATGTTGCCTCTCTTACAGCTTATGAAGCTTTTTGGTTTTGCATGGTAATGTTGCCTTGCACAGAAATTGCCCCTCATGTAGCTCAAGTACAGTAATTGGTCTAGGATGTTATTAATTATTGTGTTTCTACAATGAAAAGATGCCAGGGGACTGTTAGGAGCATGTTAATTGTGTCTGTATTGCTTGGATTTTTTTTTCTTTTCTGTGAAATACATGAATAGACTTCTAATAGACATGGGTACATTTTCAAAAGAAGGGAGTGTAGCTGTGTAGAATAACTCTGAAGACAGATAAGTCCCACATGAAGCAATTCAGGAAAGCAACACATACCTGAGATGAGGCAGACACCAAATTTTGCCCAGGTCTGATCTCCCAGGAATTCAGTGTTACTATACTAAACATGCAGCAACAACACATTGGATATAATAAATTAGGAGCTTGAAAATGAATTTACCATGAACATGCTCTGCCTTCTGAAATCTGACACTCTGTGCCCGGAAAAACCAAAAGGAGGTGGTAGAATTAAGGTGCTTTAGGGTGTTTTTTAGCCCAGACAACACTGTACATTGATTTTAAAAGCTTCAACTCTTCAGACAGCTCCAAGGGAGCACTGAAATCTGTGTCTTTCCCTTTTATCCCATGCAGGGAATTACTGGAATGCAGCTTCTTTTGTTACTTCATCCTCCTACCTCCACTTCTCCACCTTCCAAGGGGAAACCAGTGCAGACATCTCCTTCTACTTCAAAACCTCAGCCTCAGATGGGGTGTTTCTGGAGAATCTGGGCAACACTGACTTCATCAAACTGGAGCTTAAATGTGAGTATGTGCTTCACGTTCCTGGCACCTGACTGGGCTTTGTGCCAGACAGTTGGCTTCAAGAAGTGTGGATTGTTCAGTAAAATGTGTAAGCTCACTGAATCCTGGGAAAACTTCCCAATCCAGCTGTTTGACATGGTTTCAAGTTGCCTTATATGAGCTTCACATGTGCTTGAGGCCCACACATGCCTTCAGTGTGCTCAAAGTGTATTTGGATTGTTTATTGAGGGGAAAAGTGCAAAGAAGAATAAAGGTGGTAACATCAATAATAAAAATGAAACTTACCTCTTAACAGGTTTCAAAATGGCATGTCAGGATTATTTCTTAAAACTTTATGTCTACAGCTCTGTGTGCTTTTCTATTTTACTTCATGGTTGCTTTGGAAACAGGGAAAAGAAAGAAAAAGGAGAGACCACCCTAATCAGCACTGCAGGAGCCAAAGAGCTCAGAACTTCCATATGATATTTAAAAGCCGTAAAAAAAATCTCATAAAAATAAATCTTTATCAGCATTACCTGTTAATAAAATCACTGATCTGAAAAAGAGGGTATATGATACCAGAGGCCAGTTAATTTTATTATTGAAACCATTTTTAATGGCCCAGAGGCAAACTTTCCAGGGAAGGCACCGAAATCCTCAGCTGCTCCTGAATGCCAAGTTCCAACTGGGTGTAAATCTTTTTCCTTCTTTCTACACGGAATTTAGTTCGTGTTGCTTAATCCCAGTGTGCCTAATCTGCAACTGGTGCCAATCAAAATAACTCCTAGTGAGTCATAGGAAACAGTCTTAATAGTCCTTTGGTAATAATGTGGCAGCTCTTTGGAATTTGAATTTAAATTGTATTTGCAGTCAGCTGAGAGGGGCATTCCCAGAGTTTCTTGCTCTTCTGCTTTAGGAAAGGTGGTGTCAGCCACTGGACTCAGCCCAGCCGTGCTGTCCACTTGGCTCATGGTGCCAATTACAGTGAATAAAGGTGCCAATTACAGTGAATGAAGGTGCCAATTACAGTGAATAAAGGTGACTTGGCAGCGACTGTAATCCTTTTGAACTCAGCTCAGGTTAAAAGACAATCCTGCTGCAGTTGCCCTCTGAACAGATGCACCAGCTCAAGAAAGAATGTGGCAATTTACTCAGAATGTTGTTAAATAGGACTTGAATTTTAGGCCTGTGCTTGAGATCTGCTGGCTTTGCTCTGACCTGGTATGTGCATCAATTCAACCTCTGCCTCGTGTCCCTGGACCTAAACCTTGGAGTACAAATTCTTGAGGGCAGAAATTGAAATATGATCTGTATAAACAGGTGGAAAACACTGTTAAAAACTATCCTGACTGTATTTGCTAACAAATACAAAGCAGTTCAGTTGATGTGATTACATGCACTCTACCCTTTCTTTCCTGGAAATTATTGGTTGAAATTTTCTGTAGGCCTTTCTGTGACTTAAATATTCTACCAGTCACAGCTCAAAAAGTGACTCAAAAAAAAAGTGTTCCAAAAGTCTTGAATTCTGTGAGTTTAGGGGTTTGCACATTTATTTAATGAACATTTGTTTTCTATAGTTTTTATATTTGTTTCATTCTAGTCTGAACTTCTGGTTTTCTGAAATTCATTCAAATAGAAAGTAAAGTTTAAGAATTTTGGAAGTTTCTCACCCAGCTTACAGTTGAATCTGCTGCTTCTTAGAAGTCTGTTTCCCCTTCACAGGAGTAAAATTAAATATTGAATTAATACTGAGTCGAATTAACATTGAATTTTTTTCCTTAATAGGAACACAGAGTTAAGTCAGGACAGTAATTGCAGAATTACCCCTAAACTCTGGAGGAGGTTTCCTTTGGCAAGCTGCTTTTTTGGCTGTGCCATCACATTCTCTGCTAGAACAGCTCTTTCCTGTTGAAGGTTTTATGCATGATGACCCTCATGTATTTAGTGCAGCTTCTGTGCTTCAAACATTGGCTTGATTTTGTGTTCATTGCCTTCTCATGCAGCTCCAGTCTAGTGAAGAATTCCTTCCTACAAAGCCTGTTCTCCATTTCTTTACCTTTGAACATGCTGAAATTAAAATATTGACATCAGCATCCTGCCAGCAGACAGTGCAAATTCTGTTTTCTTCTTGCCTTTTGTGTATAATCCCTGTGTGTCAGACATGGTTAGTGATGTGTAAGCTGAGCTCTACACACCAGGAACTGGAGGGTTCTACATTATCCAGTATTTTAATCAGCTTGCTGCACTTGGTGAATGCATTAGGGAAACAAATCATTCAGTCTAATAAAATTCTTGGCTTCAAGTCTTTGCAAAAGGGGTTTGCTATTGCATGTTTTATTCTGAGCACCAAAGCTGTTCCTAGGAAGACTCATTAAATTATTTTACTGGTGTGCTGCCTTTGAGCCTAACGGCTCTTAAGTTTTATATTGTCTTAAGATCTAATAACTGCACAGATTTTCTGTGTCTCCAGGTTCATATGGAAAAGAGGTGAAATTTGCAGTATCTTGAAGAGTAACTTCATGTGCCTTCAGTAAAGCCCCAGATTGCACCTCTGAGGAGAGGGGGAATACAGGAAGGAAGGGAGGAACACGTTCCTCTGAATTAAGAAGTAGCTTTTCCAAACAGTCAAGAAAAAAACAGTGCTCTAATTCTACTATGAACGTGGCTGAAGTCTTAAGCTATTCCATTTATCAAGCAACTTCTCTGGCAGGCTTGTGCTCATCACATTCATGGAACAGCAGACAGAGATCTAGAATTACCTGAAGCCCCAGTTTTTACATGCATCAGTAAATCTACAGAACATCAGTATTTTCATATCTGATTAGTCAGCTGACAACAGGATTGCTTAGAAAAGAGGCAGTTGAATAAGGTATTAATTTTTCTGTGCTTCCAGAAGTCACTCATCTCTGGTCAGAATTTCCAGATGTTTTTTAAAATTCAAACTGATTTTTAGAGAGAGAAAAAGAGGGTGTTTTCTCCTTTAGAGCTTTCCTATGTGGTTTTGCACATTCATGAACTATGAGGGGAAGGCTTCATAGTTATGTCTATGAAAACCTGACTCCTTCATACCTGAGATGTTTGTCAAATAATCACTTTTGAATTTTGTGCTCAAGAGATATCCCAAGGTTTGGAAATGATGTGTTCCTGAAAGTAGATTTTGAAAGAGGCATAGTCATGAGAATTTGGGAAGCATCTGCCATCAGTTTCCAGAAAAGTCTCTTAGTGTCACTGTCATATAATTCTAATAAAAAAGACACTTCTTGCTTCTGTAGCTCCTCTCATCCCAGCACTTTGAAACAATTTACACACACTCCTGAGTTGTGTCTCACTGGTATTATTCTGAAATGAGCAAACAGCAAGTGACTTTTGCAACAGAAAAACAAAACAAAAACAACAAAAAAAAAAAAGAGAGAGAGTCTTAGAGATAAAGGTCACCTTGTGTTTGATCCCAGCATGAACATGTAAGGGAAGAAGAATCTTTCTTATTAATTTTCTGTAGAAAGTCAGGAATCTTTACAGCCACTGCCTTCAGGGATGTCACTTGGCTGAGAACTCCTGCAGTGCCAGGTGTCCCCAAAAGTCTCCCCAGTGACCTTGGGATGGTGCATTCTCCTCATGTCAAAAAACACACAGGACACTGAGAAATCTCTTCATCTCGGAGGCCCACATGAAGTTATCGAATTAAATAGAAAAACATTGCATTTCTTCAGGGATATTTAAGACCCAAATGTTTTCACAGTGTATTTGTAAACCATCATCCTATTACAGAACAATGAATGTTTCAAACAAATGTCACCAACCCAAAAAAAAAGATAAGATTCCATTTCATATGTGGTAGGTGATGCAGAAATTCAAATATATCCCATCTAAGATCAGTTCTTTGTCCTCAATTCCACTCTGCTTTCTGTCACACGCTGACCTTGCATAGGCTTTTCCATTCTTGGGGTGTGCTGATCTTTTTGCTGTGATAAAACTGGCACATGCTCCAGGTGTGTGACAGAAAGAAACCCTCTGGTCCTTGAATTTAGATCCTCATTGTCACAGGCAGCCACAATGCATAACCTGTGTCTGCCTCCCTACATTTATCCAACTCTCTATTGAAAATAGTTTGAATCTCTGCCAGCTGCACAACTGTGTCAGAATTTCACACCTTTGTTTTTTAGAAGTCTCCTAATTCCTAACAGTTTGATTTGCCTCTTTTCCTGATAGCCATTCTTGTTTCAGTACTGTTCTTTGGCTGAACTAATTATTTTCTCTTCCTGGCAATTCCTCTCCCTTTGTGTATTTATGGTGCAATCATATCTTCTCTCAGCCTTTAATTGCTATGTTAAGCAAGACAAACTCACATCATCCCTTCTCATAAGATATTTTCTCTTGTTCCCTTCTCTGGTTATGCTAATAAGGTTCTTCCTGCTCATTGCACCTTGAATTCTTTCTTAAACACAAGCGATCAAAACTATCCACATTAATTCTGATGATGGTTTATTGGTGCCCTCTGCAATCAAATCAATACTTAGGCTGCCCATTGTGTCCTAGGAATTTTTGGCTGATCACACTGGGATACTCTTTCTTATGTATTATTTTCTGACCTTTCCAACCTTGTGCTACTGAAAAAAAATATTAGACATATGTTGACTTCTTGTGTAAATATATTCATTATAATACTAACTATAACTTGACCCAAACCAAATCACAGGTGCTTTAATTTTCTGATGGTCTGTACTTTATTATCCATCTCAGCAACAATCTCTGCAATTCTGATTTTCATTTCTGCTTTTTTGGAAGAAAAGCAAATATGCTGAATCTATAACAATTCTCTTCTTCCAAAAAACAGAGGGTTTTTAAATCAAAGAAGGACATCCATTATGTTGACTTTGTTAATTCTTTTCTATTATTTCATATTCTTTGTGTTCTGCCTCACACTAGACAGTGATAGTTGCTTCACTTACTGACTTTATGTGCACTATTACTTTGCTTGACTGCAGGGTTAAACCTCATCACTAAGTCATTAAACTATGGTAACTCCATGAGTTTACATTTCCTTTGTAATTTCCTGTAATCTGCAATAAAAAATCACATGTAGAACTGAAGGCAACACAGAGATAAATAAGGAGTTTCTTTTCCTGCTACTCTTTGAAGTGACTGTGTGACTTCACGTGGTAGGGAGTAGCAGGATTCAGCTTTGAGCTCAGCTGACTTCCCCAAGTTCAGATTTCTCACTGAGTTTTCTGCTTTAACACCATGAAGAACAGCACGAAGAGCTCTGGTTTCAGTAGAACAGGCACTGCTCTGCCTACTTTACATGGCCACACTGGACAGACATTCCCTGTGCTGTGCTTTTCTCTGCCCACATGACTTTCAGGTGTCTCCCTGCTGTCTTGGTTTGTAATGGTGAACCCATAACACCCTGCCCTGCATCCTCTGGAACAGGCTGTGCAAGGCTGGTCTTGCTAGCAAAGGCCAAGGCAAAGAAGTTGGTTTTCACCCCAGCCTTTTCCCCAGAACCTCTGCTTCATTCAGGTGACCCACATTTTCTCTACTCTGCTTTTTCCTGCTGAAGTACCATTTAAGTGTTTGCAGAAGATTGCCTTTTCTGTGCCCTGTTCTCTCCTCTCAGAACTGACCTCTACCAAGTCATGATCACAGCTGGTGCTGCCTTCAACCTTCCCATCCCCACCAAGCCCCTCCTTTGTTGTGAGTGTGAGGTGCAGCAGAGCCTCTCTCCTCTCTGGCTTCCCTTTCACTGCCACCAGCAGGTTCTCATGGAGAGCTCTCCAGGAACCTCATGCTCTGTTGTGTTGTCTCTCCAACAGACACCCACAGAAGGACCATGGACTGTGAACATGAGCCTACTTCTGGCTGTCTCTAGAAGGTCTCATCCACTTGTTCTTCCCATCAGGTGGCCCAGACCACATACACACTATACTGCCACGCACACCACTCTGCCCTTGAACCTTCTGTGGCAGAGAAGGCTCTCAATCAGGCACAAGAAATTGGACACAGTGATTATGTGGGTGGTTGTGATTGGATTTATTGCTAATACAGTGTGTAAATATTGCCAATGTGGTATCTAAATAAAAAACTCTATTCATATATATCTAAATATATCTATCTATTATCTATTTATCTAGCTAGCTATTATCTATCTATCTATCTATCCATCTATCTATCCCTCTATCTATCTATCTATCTATCTATCCCTCTATCTATCTATCTATCCATCTATCTATCTATCCCTCTATCTATCCATCTATCTATCCATCTATCTATCTATCTATCTATCTATCTATCTATCTATCTATCTCTATCTATCTATATTTATCTATCTATATCTATCTATATCTATCTCTATCTATCTATCTATATCTATCTATCTATATCTATCTATATCTATCTATCTATATTTATCTGTCTATATCTATCTATCCTCTATCTATCTATATAAAGTAACTCTATCTTCCAATGCATTATAACATAATCAGGTCATGGTCCCTCCTGTTGTGTCAGTGAGACACCCTTGTTTTCTAAACTTCTCTGAGAAGTCTGGGTGTGATTCAGTGCCCTGAGTCTCACATTTGGTTTACAGTTCTTGTCTAAAGGGTTATGATATAAGCAGGTTTAGGTAGGAGTGTTACAAGTTTGCAGTGTTTGGCCTTGCAGAATTCACAGTTGCAAAGCAACAGAGCACCCATGGACCTGCTTTAGGATTTTGTCTCCATATTTGACTGGACCATGGTGCTTTTATTCAGTCACCCAAAAGTGAGTGTTCCCCATCTCTGAGCTGGACATGCCCTTGCAGGGGTCGCTCCAGAGGCAGGATCCATCTGGGAGCTGCCTGCTCCCTCAGGACACCAGTGTTCCTCACTGCCCATCCTCCAGGCAGATTTTATACACCTGTGCAGGCTGATGTGCACCAAAGTCAAACACAAATATCTCAGCTCCCCAGCCCCAGAATGCATCAATTTGTGAGCACCCTGACAGTGCCTCTTGCAACTCCCACCTGGTGTTGTAATCTCAGGACAAACCTCTTTGCCCAACAGAGGGATCAGAAAGGAGAGGAGTGGGGAGGGAGGGAGCACACAGAGTCCTGACAGTCCCTTGTTGCTGGCACACTTATATTTAATCCTAATGATCAACATCATCCCAAACACTGAAATGCCAGGAGTGAGGAAATCTGAAAGGTTCCAGCCAAGCTTCATTGTGTCCTGAGGCTGTGTCAGGGATCCCATGGATCTTCTGATCCTAAATTATATAGACATATTTGAGAATCTTTCTTCTCTTGGTGGCTAAACAGAGTCTTGGTACTCTAAGAACTACTTTTTTTTTCTGTAAATTGAACTTTTAAATAAAGTGTTGGCAATTGCTTAGATAGACTATTGAAGGTCTAAAATAACTTTTATTGTTTTCACCAAAGTGATTCAGTTTTAAAGTAGAAAAAAGTTTTCTGTGACTAAAGGATGTAATGAAAGTGGAGATGTCACTAATAATAATGCAGCTGTATCCATGGTGCTTTAAATATTTATGCAGATGATTAATTTAAGTTATGTCAACTGACTATTTCAAGTAAATGTAATTATTTTTGCTTTAAGTGTTTGTGAGAACATTATAATATGGTTTAATGTTAGTACAGAATTTTGGCCACGGATTTTCCTAACACTTTGCAGTGTTTCATCATGGTTTAAATGTCAGTTTAAAAAATTATCAGCTTAAACCATGATGAAAATTAATTCATTTTTAAATCAGTCTCAATTCAGGCTCTGTTTTCTACCTTGCTTTGCTTTGAGGACAAGAAAAAGGAATATTTCTGCTCCCAACTTTTCTTTCAGAAGCTTTTCACGCACGTACAATTTAAAAGGAAAGAAAAACAATTAATGTAGGATTTTGTTCAAAAGTTAATAAAACAATAGTCTACTTTTTAAGACCATGAGGGCAATTACTCTCACAAGGATTCTATAACATTATCTTGCATAAATTAGACTTTTTATATCCTCTTGATCTGAGTGTCTTGACTTTGTTTTTGAAATAAAGCTTTTTGTCTCAACCCGTGCCCTGCAGAGAGCCCCCTAAAAACAAATGCTTTATAAATTCATAAATCCTTTCACTCGCCCTTTTATTTTCACCACTGCTACAGCAGGAAATAAGAACAGGTCTCCTGTTGTCTTTATATTTCCAGAGGCTCATGCAAAGTCAAGCAGAATATTTAACATGAGGTGGCTGAACCAGGCAGGTCCTTCACATTCTGCATCGAGTTTTCTACCTCTAATTACCATGAAGTCTACGAACATATTTTTACCTCCAACAAGTTAGTTCTCTTTCCCACTCTCCTGTACCACTTCATGATATTTCTGGTTTGTGTTTTTAGTTGATTTTTTTTCCCCTGCTGCAGAATAAAAAAGTAAACAATACCAAATATTTCTTCTTCCAACTCGTGGGATGTTGACAAATATAAATTATTACAAATATATTTTCCAGAGTAGAGAAATCTTTCTCTAAAACTTTTGATAAAAGGCAGGCACAGTTAGCTGGGACATCTACCCTGATCCCTCACACGTACTCCTTTCATATAGAGAGTTATTACACTAAAAGTAGAACTGAGTTGTGTGTTTGGATGGCCTTTTTTTATTGTAGCAGTACAGAGCATGGTGAGACAGGGTCCTTACCCTGACAGTGACCCCTGCACAGCCACAGAGAAACAAACAGCCAGGAAAAATGGCTTATAAAAGAGGAAATAAATGACAAAAACTCCCATGGCCAGGCAGAAAAATCAATACATTCATACCAACATAAGGACCTTAATACATGTAAAGGTATTTTGGTCACTACCACCCAGGGCACCCAAATACCTTTACAGTTCTTACCCAGCCAAACCTACAGCCAGCACAGTGTAAGTGTGATCGTTTGATCCAGGTTTATTCCTGGTAACCAGATGTAACTGTTGAGGGGCTTGTCTGCCAGGTATTCCTCACCCATTCTTTCCCCTCCCACGGGACAGGGAAGGATATGAGATCAGAGATAGGAAGTTTAGCTCTCTTCCATTTCTGGTGAGGGTGGAATGCAGGGAGTTGTCTCTGTTGCTCTCGGTCCCTTGCCAGAGCCACGCAGAAGTTCGGGGAAAGGGCATGAGTGAGACCCCCACATGGGAGAAGGGGCTGGTTTTTCTTCTAAGAGTGGGGCTGGGATTGTGTTGTACTGGTTTACTGGGTGGGGGAGTGGGAGTGCTTTTTTGTGCTCATTGTTTTTTGGTTTGTCTTTTTGTCTCCCCAGTTTTCCCCTTTCCTTTTTCCCTTCCCTTTCCCTTTCCCCTACTGTGGGTGCAAATTGTATACATATAATTGTAGACATTTAGAGAATATACACAAATATATATACTGACTTGGCTCAGCTTCTTTCAAATGTTTTTTTTCCCCTTTCCTTTTCCCTGCTTTGAGGAGTGGGGGGAGAAGGGGGGGATGGCTCGAGCTGGGGGGCCAGGACAAAACCAAGACAGTAAAGAAAGCACCAGGGAAGGGGAAGAAAAGGACACAGGGAATGTGATTTCTTAAAAGAGCATCACCAAAGAGTGAGTCTGGATGTCCAGTTTCCAGGCTTGCATCAGGTTCTTCCCACTTTTAGTATGATGCACAATTTACAAATTTGGCTTGTTTTCATGACATTCAAATGCAACATATTCAAGAGGGGAGTTGATATCCTTGTGTCTGCTTGTCAGCACTCAGCCCCATTGCTCAGCAGTTTTAGAATTGTAACAACTTCATAGCAATTTCCCATAGTAAAAGAAGCCACTGTCTCCTCTCAAAGAATCTCTCTGATGCTTTACCCTGCTCAGACAAAATCTGATTTCATGGACGTTGCCACCCACTATAATTTTGGCTTTCATCCAGCACAAAATAACTCCTGGTGGCACAAAGCCCTTTTATGCTGCATGGGGGAGCTCTGATCTGATGTCTGAGCTTCCTCCTTGTGCTGGTCCCTTCTGTTGCTTCCATCCAGTTCAGCTACACAATGAAGTGTTCCAGTTCAAAGGATATAATGAAGTGTATTATAACCCACAACAGACAGGAAAACACAAACCTCCTCTCCTTTTCCACTCGCTGCACTGACTGCAGTTCCCTTTGTGTGAATCTTCTCTCACAAAAGACGCCAGAAGATTTTGCTGCTGTAATTTTTTAAGCATTAATAACTCTCACCAGATGAATCAACAGACCTTCAGTGAGTCACCATTCCCCTTCCTTCCTTCTTTCCAGGCAACTGAGTAGTTATTGGGAAAGGGCTGACTGAATGGAAGGTAACATCGATCTGAAATTGTCTTTATTGCCTTTGAATTAAAGCAAGTAGGTATTTTTTTCATCCCTGCTCTAACCATATAATATTTGGCTTTAAACAATTCCTTTCAAATGTCTTTGCTTTGGTTCCCTGTTTATGCAGGACTGATAATTGTTATTTTTTTCTCCTGAGTGCCCATGGCTGAAAATTGCTGCATCAACTAAAACATAATCATAGAGGTATGACAGTTGTTTCCAAGGGCTTATCTACAAGACAGCTGCAGTGCAATTAGCACAACTGAAGTAATTAATAAATAATGCTAATAAATAATTATCTTCTTAGGGCACATTCAGCCTCTGGATGGTGTTTGATGAGAAAATTTGGTACTTCCATTTAATGCAACTTTTCTGTCCTCCAAAGCAACCTAATCTACTGTGTGGGAGGGGTGGTGTGTATGTTTGATTGGTTGATTAGTAGTTATTTTAAAGTGAGATAAAAGTGACTTAGTTCTTACCAAAATCAAATCCCTCCTTATCGTTGTCCTCACACAGATAATGAGAACGGTCTCATAATGAGAAAGGTCCTGGACTGAGATCTGATTTCCCTTCATATTTAGCTCCAGGATAGTTATGTCTTTCCAAAATGTTGCAGATTATGTTGTGTAAGTGCTTGGCAGTTGGTAGAAGGAGAACTGGTGTCTGTCCACGGGGTAGGAGAAGCCAGGACCATTTGGTATTTTACTACCTTGCACCTGGAGAGCATTTATCCAGTTTCAGGTAGTCTGTGTGCAGTGTAGTAGAGTATTTCTGAGTCAATTGGTATATATTGAATATCCAGGCTTAAAACCACAGGTGAGGATAATGAATTTCAAGGCTCAGCGTGGACACAATTGGCAAAACTTATTATAGTAGAAGGAGTCTAATCCAACCCAGGGAAGGAAGGAACAAAGAAATGTCTCAGTCAGACAGCCAGACATATGGGAGGATATTTGAACAGTCAGAAAATGAGATGATTAAAGAATGATTTTAACATCTTTCATTCCCATTAATCCAAAGATTCTTGGTTCCTGTAAACAAAAAGCTAGAATATGGACTTATTATTTGTCCAGTTGTTGAAATTACTGGCCCAGTGGTAAACCTTACCAGAGAGAAGATATTACAGCATCAGGACAGAAGGACAATAAGACAAGAAAATTAATTCCTTTTAAATATACAGCAAACCAATTTATTTGTGTTCAGTCTTGTCTTACAATGTGTAAACATATTCACATGCATAAAAACCAGCAGCTCCTGCTGAATCAGGTCACTGTCTCTCAGTAGGTCTAATTCCCTGTCTATTTGCAAATAAATGTCACTGCAGTTTTACAGCTACCAGATGTAGGTACTGCACACAGCAGAGACTGAATCAAGTGCCTTCAGGCTGGAAACCAAAGAGTGGAGAAAATGAGGATCAAAAATATGAGAAGGATGGGCACTTTAGGGGGTGCTCTGTCCTGCATTCGACAAAACTCTTTTCTTCCCCTTTAATTCTCATTTGGGGTTTTTTTTTTGGTGTGTGGGATACTATGAAAATTTCAAGATTAAAAACACACTGAAAAGGTCATGAGAAGCTTCAGACATTCTGCAGAGTTATATATTCCTAATGAAATCACACAGGAATGTAATCCATTCTGTTCACCATAAATTAGTTTCTTTAATCCTTGAAAGAAAAAAAAAACTGGATTACTATTTGTGCCTTTTCTATATTTTATGATATAATTTTTTCAAAGCTTTAACGGTTAAAGCCATTCAGCTGTACATGTTTTCCTTCCTTACCTTTCATTCCAAAGTTAATTTTTCTTCTCCTTTCTATGCATGTTTCTAGACTTCCTATGACTGAAGGTAAAACGTGTTTAAAAGTCATTCCTCCAGGCAACTGGAATTTCCCTGAGAGGAATCAGTAATACTGTTACAGGCTGTTTGAAATCCCTTGTATTTCAAATTAACTTTACAGTTATATCATCAAAATGTTAATGCTAATAGCAGTCACTGGACTTCATTTTTCACAGGGAAGGCATATTTGATAGTCTCTCTTCCCACATTTCTCAAGTCCCTGAACATCAGGGTGGGGACTGAGGGAGCAAAGTATCTCTCTCTGCAGCCCAACTCAGGTTCAAGATCGCCTGAGAAGGCTGAACAGACACATGTCCATGGGAGAGAGAATGTCCATCCCATGATGCCAAGAGAATTGGCTGATGCAGTTCTTAAGCTGCACTCCATGATATTTGGAATATCATGACACCTGGGCAAAGTCCCAAGGGACTGGAAAAGGTCCAAAAGAGAACCCTGGGAAGCACAGCTTAGCCTCAGGTTTCTGCCTGGTAAGACCACAGAACAGATCCTCCTGGAAGCAACATCAAGGCATGTGCATGACAGGGAGGTGAGCAGGGACAGCCACCACGGCTTCACCAGAGAAAACTTCTCCTCTCTGATCACCAGCCAATTCTCTCAGGACTCTGGTGGGCATCTCAGGGAGTTCCATACACTTAGGTACATTTGGGTTCCTCAGGTGGTCATGAACCTGGTCTTTACTTACAGTGGGAAACACTTTGCTCCCCCAGTCCCCATCCTGCTGTCCATCCACTGAAGAGGTGTGGGAGGAGAAGCTGACACTGCTGGCTGAGGCAGAAGAAGTTGCTGAGTACCTCAGTCTTCTCCTCATCCATTAGTACCACTTTTCCAACATTGTTTATCAGGAGTGGGTACACCTGCTTTGACATTCCTTTTCTGTTTAACACACATGTAGAGACCCTTCTTTTTATTCTTTGTATCCTTTGGAAGGTTCAGTTCCAGCTTTGCCTTGGCCACCTTCATGCCCCCCTACACAGTCTACTTCATCTCTGTGCTCTTTCCAGGTTTCCTGTCCTTGTTTCCTCTGCTTTTCCATTTCCTGCTTTCCCTTTAGTTTGCCCAGCAGTTCCCCACTCAGCCATGCTGATCTCTTGCCTTCCTTGCCTGGTTTCTTGCTCCTGGGGATTGCCAGCTCTTGCCTTCTATGGAAGAATTCTTTGGAGATCCACCAGCTCTGCCTCAGGGCAGTCTCCATGGGAATCCTATTGACTATTTCCTTCAACAGCTGGAAGTTCTGTGTCCTAAAGCTCAGAGGCATCACTTTACTCCTTCCCTGACCCACATCCCTCAGGACTGCAGACTCCACTCCTGCATGGTCACTGCAGCCCAGCTGCCTCCAGCCTTGGTGTCCCCAATTAGTTTGCTTACATAGGTGTCCTCAGATCCAGCATTGCATCCCCTCTTGCAGAGCTGTCTATTACCTGGCTCAATGAGTTAAATGATGGATCAGGTGAACTGTTCACTTCCTACAGAATATCAGCTCATTCTAAAGGCTCAGAAAGACACTGAGCCTCACTTGTTCTTATGTTGTATCAAGTAGATGGATTTATACCATGAGAAGTGGGTGTTAAATAATGGTAAATCAAAGCAAGAGCTTTACTCTTTTTTTTTCCTTCTGGAGACTTACATAAACAACTGCATAAGATCCAACAGTGTAAAGTTGCACAATTTTAGTTTGTTTTATTTGTGACCTAAAGGAAAATGCCAAGTGTGTCTGGTCTATCCAATGAACCCCCATGTCAGAGAGATACCTGAGCTATGTCTAAGAAAGAGAGCAGGTCCACATATATCAGCACTCAGCTATGCTGGGTTTGATCCTAGGTGCAGTACAGTGTCTCATTAGAACTAATTACTGTTGGCACAGCCTCCTGCTGATGCAGCTGTGCAGCTTCCAGAGCTACTTCATTTGGCACTTTGCTCGGGGATCACTGCAGTCCTGGGCATGGATGTGCACTGTCCTTTGGTCAAATGAACAAAGCTTTTGGTCATTAATTCAAATGGACACTTCATGTGGGAAATAGACAAATGATGAAACCATCCAGATGCTTCACCCAATTATTGTAAATATGGTCATGATTTATGAAAACTACCTGATTATTAACAGAACAGCCAAGCCAGGCAGTAATTTCTGTATTGCAATCAGGCAACTTGGATCAACAATTTCTCTCTGTTATGTTGCTTTAATTTTCAGTTGTGTCCTTTGAGAAGTGGCCTCCTTAAAGCAGGTCCTGTGCTCCAATATGGCACTTCAGGTACCATCTGTAGCCATTTCCACCTGTTTTCAGCAGCCAGGAACAACCTATCAGTGCTGTTTCCATGTCAGGGTTGGCATGGCCTCTCTCTGCCCTGTGCAAGTGAGCCCACCAGGGAAAGCAATTTAGATATGACTTTGTAAAACTGTTTAAACTCAGCTGTCTAAGTGGGAAAGGTAAACAAGATAATTGCTTTTAAAGCCTAGAATGCCCTCTTTTCTACCCAAAGTCTGCTAAAGGCAATGGGAAGGATTCCAGTGACGACAGATGTGAGATGTCCTCTTGCCCATGGTGATGGATTTCATATAAGATACATAGACTCTGGCTCTAAAAACAGTTAGCATCTCTCTCTCTTGATTAATTGTTCATTCATTCCAGTCATTTCACTGAATTCTGGCTTCTGGTTTAGTCAGTGAGCTTTTTATCAGAGGTGTATTTACAAACAAACTGTCCAAGAAGTTGGGCAGATGTTGCCCTGACAGAGATAGAATATTTTCAAGCTGTTGTTTTCACTGAACAAATATCTGCTTGGCTTGTTTAGTTTGCAGTTTATAGCTTAAAGCTGTAGACTGGTTTACAGCCAAGAAAGTGAGCTCTGATTCTGGCTGTAACAAGGCATTTATGTTCTAAGAACTGGATTTCAAAAGGATCCTAAAGAAGTTAGATACTATTCCCTTTGATGTGAGTCAACTAAAACATCATTGAGTCCCATCTGAGGGGTATAAAAATACACCAGGGGAGGTAAGTGAAACAAAGTACAAGGGAGGATATGAAACTATGTGTTTTGGAGAAAGGATAATGGGGCAGAAGGAGAGAAATAGAGAGAAGGGGATAAAAAAACTGGCTGTGAGGAGGGTTGTAATCCCTCTTCCTTTTTTTTTCACCTTTTTTTTGTATCTTGAGAACCTCCCATCACTGCTTAGCATTTTGTGAGAGCCCACCCATCCATCAACATCTCCTTCTCTGCTGGCAGCCTCGTAACTGGAGATCCCAGCCTGAAATACATCAGCAAAGATCAAACTAGAAAACAGCGGGGAAAAAAAGACACTTGAAACACAAAAAGCTCAAGGACAATGGGAGCTCAAGCTGGTCCTAGATCCTGAATGCCAGAAAAGTCTAACAGCTCATTTGACCTGACCTTCTGCAGAGCAAAGGACATAGAAGTGCTTGCTACTTCCCTTGTAGTTAACCCTCAAAACTTCTCTTTGACTAAAGCATATCTACCAGAAAGCCTTGAAAGGAAGGACTCAAGAAACATGGAATCCCAGAGACAGTGCATGGATTCAGAGAATAGCAGGTTAGAAGGGACCTCAAGGATGATTTGGTGCAATTCTCTTGGAAAAAGCACAGTCGAGACAAGATGTCCCAGCACCCTGTCCAGCTGAATCTTAAAAGTGCCCAATGTTGAGGAACCTACCACTTCTCTGGGGAGATAATCCCAGTGGCTGATTCTTCTCATTTTGATGAACTTTCCTTTTGTGAGCAATTATAGTGTCCCTGGGAGTAACTCCTACCCATTACCCATCATTTTTCCATGTGAATTCTTGTAAAAAGGGTGTCTCCATCTTCTTTGGAGCCACCCTTTAAATCCTGGAACATGGTGATAAGGTGTTCCCCAAACCTCCTTTCTCAAGGCTGGACATACCCAGTTCTCTCAGCCTTTCCTTATTTGAGAGACTTCCCAGTCCTTTGATCATCTTTGTGGACCTTCAGCCTGGCAACATCTTTCTTGTGTAGTTGGGACTAAAACTAAACATCAAACATCCATGTGTGGCCTTGCAAGCACTGAGAAGAGTGGGAAAATGACTTTTTTATCTCTGCTGGTGATGTCCTTATTGATGCTTCTGAGGCCTAAGAATTTAATCTAATTTTAGTAGGTTTTAGAATCATATAGTCTCTGCTGAGTTACTCTGATTTTAGGTGTGCATATTAAGTGCCTTTCTCACGAGTTGAGGAGCTGCTTTAAGTTGAATCAAGGCCACAATGTTTTTAAGAAGCCACCTGCAAGATAACAGGAGACAAACAACAGAAGAAGGCCTGACTGCCCCCACCATGAAGAAGGGGGTAGATTGACAGACCTTTTGGGTGGGCATTCAAGAGAAATGAGAGTCCTGATTGGATGGTAATAAGGGGTATAAAACCCTGAAACTTCCTGACCTAGAGGTCAAACCCCTCTGGATTTGAACTCAGAAGCTTCCAATAACAAAACCCTGTATCTTTCTCCATTAACTTGTCTTCAGTGTGTTTCTGTTCACAGGGAAAAGGGGTCTGGAGGCATCACTACCCAGCATCCCGTTTGCTTTTTCTTCTGTAAACAGCATGAGCTCTTCACTCATACTGAGCTTGTTGTCCACCAGGATCCCCAGGTCCCTTTCCACAGGGCTGCTCCCCTGCTGGGAAAATTCCAGTCTGGGCTCCAGTCCTCCATGAGGTTTTTCCAGGTGCAAGCACTTACATTTGTCTGTTGAAATTGTTAGTCCACTCTTCCAGCCTGGATAGCTCTTCCTGCACAGTGGCTCAGTTGTGTCCCTCCATTTTTTGGGGGGAAATACCTCAGAGATTCAAGATTGGGATTCTCAGAAAAGCTAAAACACAAAAACACAGAACAAAGAGTAAGAAGGACGTTTTGTTTGCCAAAGTTGCTCTTCCATGTTCTGAACAGATGGCTGACAATGACCTGAGACCTTAGAAAATTGGGTCGATAAAAGGAACATGTTCAGATTTAATTATATGTAATTGCACAAGGCACAGAAAGGGTAAAATTAAACCACAAACCTCAGCTTATTGAGTGAATATCTGTAGCAGGAGCACATAAAAACTATTACAAAATTTCCATCACAAAACCTTGTACTAACTGAATAAGTTAAAACCCACATTTTTTTTTCTATTTTATAATTAAGCAATTTCAGACAATTGTTCCAAGTCTGATCCTTATCCTCATAAAAAGTGCCTTGAGTTTTACTGTATTTGGTAGAATAGAAAATAAAATTATCATTAGGAAAACTCTCTTCATGAGCTACAAAGGGATTGACCAGCACAGATTTGGCCGCAGCCTCAAAGCTTTCTCTCCATCCCACTTCTCTCCCAGTCAGGAGGGTGAGGGTGGCAAAGGATTTGAAAAGGACACAGCCAGGACAGTGGATGGTTGACCAAAGGGACACCACCTTGGCCACCAGTAAAGCTGGGGTAGAGGAAAAAGGAGTGGGAGCAGCACAATGTTCTCCAAGTCTGGTCCAACCTGACACTGAACTCTTCATCCCCTCAGTCTCCTCCTTGACATCTCAAAAGATGTGGGAAGGACAAATACCAGAGAAAACTGAGACAAGATAAAGCTGAGTACCTCAACCCTCTCCTTGCCAGTCGTCACCAGGTCTCCTGTCTCATTTTGGGCAGGAAGGTACAATTTCTTTTGTCTTCATTTGCTGACTAAGGTGCCCGTGGTCAGATATTTCTCTATTCCTCTTAAGCTACAAGTACCTGTCATTTTACCTAGAGATTTCCATGGCTGGAAAATATAGTTATTCTGTAGACTGAAAATGGAACTAGAAGTGGAGAGTCAGAACCAGAGACATGACTTGCCTGTGAGACATCCTCTAAAGCCTTTTCATGGATATATTTCATGGTTTTGCAATCCATCAGTCTAGTCAATAAGTTTCCTTTGGTGTAAGAATCGTGGTTTTAGATTGTTTGAGGAAGGATCAGGGCAGTCCACAGGTGCTGTACTATCTTCTCTAACATTCAGCACGTCAGTAGGGACATGCACTGAAAATGACCTTTGATGAGCAGACTTTCTGAAATGCTTTTCTTTCCCTAACTATAACATTTAATATAAAAATATAATAACAATGTATACAAATGATACTCATTTCAAAATGAATATTGTACTCCACTAAGTACAGATTCAATTCTGTCTCTTTTCTGCTGTCATCCAAATATCAGCTCAAAGCTGTGTGCAAAGACAGACTATGCAGACATATGTGCTGGTTTAAAGGTGAACCAGCAGGGGAAATGAACTCACCACGAGAGAGATTATAAGTCAGAGCTAAAATTTAATAATAATATTACAATAGCAACACTGACACAAAAGGGAAATTGCTTTCAACTCACAAAACCCCAGCAGTATAACCCAGTGTCCTGGGGCACAAACCCAAGGGGGTTTGTTTGCCCTTGTGCTGAGACCCCTGTGGTTCCCCCAAGTCCAGAGCAAAAGGAAAAGGAAAACCTGTTGGTGCAGGCGAGGGCTGTGGTCTGGGTGAGAGCGGTGATCTCCTCCTGTCAAGGTCCTGCTGCTGCTCTGGATCCGACGAGAGGTTCTCAAGGTCTTCTTACCCACCACTTATGTACCCTCAGGGAGCTCTCAGTCCCTCCCCCTGGGCAGGGACTCACACAATGGGTGATTAACTCTGGAAGCCAGGGGGTGTTGAGCTGTTGATGGCCCATTAGCAGCTCCGCCCCCTCAGGCTGGGTGTGAAGGTGATAATGGCTCCCTGGGCAGCTGCTGCTAATGGCCCATTGACCTTGGGGAATGAATAGAGGGGGTAGAATACACAGCTTTGATCACCCCCACACAGGGTTAGCTGGTCCCTCCTGCTCAACTAGGACACATAGAACATCTACCTGAAATATTTGCCAGTTCCCTACACTTTCCCTTTTAAAAGAAGAATTACCTTCCTTTAAAAAAATAGAGAGACTTCCATCCAGAAGACCAAACAAAAAAGCATTTTTGTGGAGGTTTTAAAAAATCCTGGATGGGATAATAGCCAAGGGACCCACAAACAAAATTAACATTAATATTAATAATGTTAACAGCTGCCTCAGAACAAGAGGAAAAGTCTGTTAAGGGGTTGTTATTTGACAGCCTTGTAGACAGGCAGCTTTTGGGAAGCAAGTCAAGCCCAACAGTGAAGAGATCTGAAGTGCTTCTTCAAAGCAAAAGTAAAGGAGAATTATACACCCCCCCTTGAAAATAGACTTGAACACGACATACAATTTAAGTACTGGAGAGGTTTTACTCGAAGTCCTAATTTGCCTGAGTTTATTGGCAGAGCCACAGAAGTTACAAAGCATCATTAAAATGAAACATTTTTATTTCTTTAACAACAAGCTTTGGCTTTATGGATTTTGTGCCTTGTAAAGTGCAGAAGGCCAAAGAGACTGAATTCATGGCTTATGAAAGGCAGTTCATTCAAGAAACGAAATTATTTTATTTGGCACAGAACAGACAGTGCAACAGCTTTTATTTTTTTCCTTTCAGAAGTAGCCAATTTTTCGGGAAAAAAAATTCAATTATAGAACAGATTTGTTTTCAAAGAACATTTTCTGTAAAAAAATTATTCCTATCCTTTCAGTTTCATAAAAATACTGACAATACAGTCTGACATAACCTTGTGAAAATCTGTTAGGCCATGTACAAATATATTTCCCACTATTTATCAGTATTGCTTGTGATAATGACCATGGAGTGGTGCTTTTACCCCAATTTTTTATAATAGTGTTTTATTAATTCAAGCAAACAAGGAACCACAGCTGTCCTGGAATACTGAAACCATAATTGGTCCCCCAAGATTTTTCAGAGGAGTTAAAAGGGAGCTCTGGCTTTTTTTATATTGTTTATAAGTAAAACAAATTAAAAGGAACTTTTGGTTTTCTTTACTTCTGTCTGGTATCCTCCTTTGGGAATGTTATATTTTCTGTTAACCCTTTCATCTGATGGTTTGCCACCAGAATATAATTTGCAGCCCCAAGTTATAAAAGTTAAATATGAGAAGCAAAGTCAAAATTTTATTTCTTTATTCAAAAATAACTTGTATGTTATTAATCACACTCAACATCTAATAATAAATATCAATTACATACTTGCCAAGGATGATCCAAAGGCATGTCCAGAGGGTCTAATGTACATTTGTAAAATTTCTAAACGTGCTTGGGCAGTTAAATGTCTCCCTGACATCCGATCCCGTCAGATCTCAGAAGCTCAGCAGGGTCAGCCCCGGATTAGTACTCGGATGGGAGACCTCCTGGGAAATGCCGGGTGCTGTAGGTTCTAGTCCTGAGGACTTCACTGTCACTGTCCAAGCTCGCTCGGCCGTGGCAGATGAACCTCAGGACTTAAACGGTGGGGCCAGTTCTGTGCACGCTGAGCCTCACCTGAAATCCACTGCGCAGGCTGGAAGGGCACACCCACGTGGGGACAGCCCTGCCCAAAGCTTCGTTAGGGAACTTTGGCCATACAAACATGCTTGGAATCATCCATGATAAACAGAGCATTGTAGTTCTTACTAAGGGGCCATTTCGTTTTCAGCCATAAAATCTCACATAGGTCATAACACGGTGTTATTGGTTCAGTGCAGAAATTAATTGCCCTCAAAATAAAAAAAAATTAGACATCTTCTGCACCATTTATTTAATTGAAAAAAACCCCAACAAACAAAACACATGGAAACAGGAAAGCTACAGAGATGAAAGATTAATGTAATTGGTTTGGAGTCTGTTGCCGTTTTCTTCTTAAAGTGATCATAGAATCATAGAATCATGGATTGGGTTGGAAAAGACCTCTGAAAACATCAAGTCCAACCCTTGGTCCAACTCCAGTCCCTTTACCAGATCATGGCACTCAGTGCCACAGCCAAGCTCGGGTTAAAAACCTCCAGGGATGGGGAATCCACCCCCTCTCTGGGCAGCCCATTCCAATGCCTGAGCACTCTCTCTGCAAAGAATTTTTTTCTGATCTCCAACTTCAATTTCCCCTGGCAGAGCTTGAGCCCATCGTGCCCCCTTGTCCTATTGCTGAGTGCCTGGGAGAAGAGACCAACCCCCACCTGGCCACAACTTCCCTTCAGGCAGTTCCAGACAGTGCTGAGGTCACCTCTGAGCCTCCTCTTCTCCAGGCTGAACACCCCCAGCTCCCTCAGCCTCTCCCCACAGCACTTGTGCTCCAGTCCCTTCTCCAGCCTCGTTGCTCTTCTCTGGCCCCGCTCCAGCCCCTCAATCTCTTGCCTCAACTGAGGGGCCCAGAACTGAACACAACACTCAAGGTGTGGCCTCCCCAAGGCAGAGTCCAGGGGAAGGGTCACTGCCCTGGGCCTGCTGGCCACGCTAGTTTGGATCCAGGACAGGATCCCCTTGGCCTTCTTGGCCACCTGGGCACACTGGTGGCTCCTGTTGAGCTTCCTGTCCCTCAGTCCCCCCAGGTCCCTCTGCCTGGCTGCTCTCCAGCCACTCTGTGCCCAGCCTGGAGTGCTGCAGGGGGTTGGGGTGGCCAAAGGGCAGGACCTGCACTTGGCCTTGTTGAACTCCATCCCATTGGAATCAGCCCATCTCTCCAGTCTCTCCAGATCCCTCTGCAGAGCCCTCCTGCCTTCCAGCAGGTCGACACTCCCTCCCAGCTTGGTGTCATCAGCAAATTTGCTGCTGATGGACTCAATCCCCTCATCTAAATCATCACTAAAGATGTTAAACAGGACTGGACCCAACACCAGTTGTTTAGGCAGTATGTTATTGTTTAGGCAGTATCAGTGACTGTGTTCACAATGCAAGGCCGTAACCACATTGCAAACACCTTTTGCTTGGTATTTCAGCTGCTACAGAGGTCTCGTTTTCGTTTGACGTCGGGAATGGGCCAGTGGAGCTCGTGGTGAGCTCTCCTAACCCGCTCAACGATGACCAGTGGCACCGGGTGACGGCCGAGAGGAACGTGCAGCAGGCCAGCCTGCAGGTGGACCTGCTGCCCCCAGAGGTGCGCAGGGCGCCCACGGAGGGGCACACCCGCCTGGAGCTGTACAGCCAGCTCTACGTTGGTAAGATGGGGAGGGGGCAGCGGGGCTCTTCTCTCAGTGCTGAACACTCTCTGCCCTGTGTCCTTCCTGCCAGCAGCACTTGGGGTGGTGTGGGATGCTGCGCTCCTCCAGCGTCACAGCAGGGGTGTAAAGGGGTGGGTGTAATGGTGTGGGTGTAACGGTGGGTGGGGGTCGGGGTGGGGGGGGTGAAGCAAGGTGGGTGTAATGGGGTGGGTGTAACAGGGCAGGTGTAACAGGGTGGGTTCTACAGTTGCTGGAAAAATGGGGCTGAAGACCACAGAGAGTCCAGAAAACACAGTGTCTTTATTAACATGAGTGACCAAATAGCAGGACCTCAAAGAGAAGGGAGAGAGAGAAGGAGGGAGACTAAAGAAATAAGCCCAAATGTGTCAGCAACCACTCACCAAAGAGTTACTCACATAAGGTTGTCATAGAATCATAGAATCATAGAGTTGATTGGGTTGGAAAACACCTCCAAGATCATCAAGTCCAACCCTTGGTCCAGCTCCAGTCCCTTTACCAGATCATGGCACTCAGTGCCACGGCCAAGCTCAGGTTGAAAACCTCCAGGGATGGGGAATCCACCCCCTCTCTTGGGCAGCCCATTCCAATCCCTGAGCACTCTCTCTGCAAAGAAGTTTTTCTGCTCTCCAACTTCAATTTCCCCTGGCAGAGCTTGAGCCCATCGTGCCCCCTTGTCCTATTGCTGAGTGCCTGGGAGAAGAGACCAACCCCCACCTGGCCAGAACTTCCCTTCAGGCAGTTCCAGACAGTGCTGAGGTCACCTCTGAGCCTCCTCTTCTCCAGGCTAAACACCCC
Source organism: Pithys albifrons albifrons (assembly GCF_047495875.1). Taxonomy (NCBI): domain Eukaryota; kingdom Metazoa; phylum Chordata; class Aves; order Passeriformes; family Thamnophilidae; genus Pithys; species Pithys albifrons. The sequence goes on from NC_092464.1 coordinate 55,498,156, forward strand.
CAGCTCCCTCAGCCTCTCCCCACAGCACTTGTGCTCCACTCCCTTCTCCAGCCTCGTTGCTCTTCTCTGGCCCCGCTCCAGCACCTCAATAAACTTTACCAACTCAGGACACTCCTCCAAGGCAGGGGCTACATCTTCTAGGCCTTGTCAGACAGCAGTGTCCCTGCTTTCTTTTTGGGGAAAAAAACACCAACCCCCAAGAGCACGAGCCCTCTCACCTTTTATTGAGCCCGCTGGAGATGTCTACCTAGGGAGGTGAGGTGAGGCCACCACCCCCCAGGAAGAGGTCACAGACCCTGCTGGTCTCTCCCTCTCCCTCCTTGCTCTCCCCATCTCAGCTCTCCTCCAAAGGCTGTCAATCAATAGGAGAGACTCAAGTAACTTTAGTTTATGCAAAGTGTCTCTTCAAGGACGAAGCTTTCACTCTATCAGCTTTTGTTCCCTAGAACTTGGCAGGAAAAGGATAAATCTTTTCACAGGTGGAATTAGTATAAACACAGACCAAAATGTCAACAGTTTTAATTCCCGACACAAGAGAGAAGGGAAGGAGAGGTAAAAATAGACATGCATGTTCCTAAATACAAAGATCAACTGAGAGAAAAATATTGTGTGTTGGAATCTTGTCAGTTTTCCCTTTCTCCACCTGCAGCTCCTGGCTCAAAGTGCCTCCAGCAGCCTGTAGTGCCAAACCTATTTTTTGCCAAGTGTCTCTTCCAAACACAAACACTTATTCACCACAAAAGTGAAAACTTCTGCAGAGGTCTTGCCAGGACTGCATGTGCCTGCAGTGCCCATCTTAGCCTTGGCAGCATTTCCAGCCTATTTAGGGTTGGTCAGCCTGTGCTTTCGTGTTCATGGATCTCACTGCAGTCCTTTCCCTTTAGTCCCGTGGGTTTTTTTGCCCATTTGATGTAGGAAAGCACCACACAGTGTTATACAAATCCATTCCCTGAAACCACGTTAGTCCAGCTGCTTTCTGGAGCTACTGATTTCCACCACATTTTGGGCAGGTTATTGCAGGAGCACTTGTATTTCTCTGACTTTTAGCCCCAGGGCTGCCAAATGCCTGCATGCCAAGTGTCACTATCTGGAATCAGAACTGCATGAAACGTTGAGTAAAGAAGCACTTTCATACCTCTCTAGATATCTGCTAACAAGAGAAGAGGGAAGGGAAAAAAAGAAAAAACATATTTTTTTCCGTGTTTGTCAGCATTCACCAATACAAATTAATTAAAATGAACTTTAAAGCCTCCATTGCCTTAGTCACCAGCCCAGTGTCACTGCAAACTGTGTGTGATGTCACCAGATGTGCAGGTGTTATTTACAGGCTCACATTCTCCTTTACTACTGTGATCCCAATAAAAGTCAGTTTCAAAAAAAAGCTGAAAGATGAAGTTTATTTAAAAGAGAGACCCTTAACCTTTTAAAAGAAATACAAAGCCTTTTGCTGAAAACAGGAACAACTGGAATTTTTTTCCAGTCTGACTTCTTTGAGAATTGTTAATAATGATGATTTTATTTCTCAGGTTTGAATTGACTGTAACACCTTTATTGCCAAATAAGGGCAATAAATAAATTGTGCCATTATTGCCAAAACACAAATGTCATGATCTGCACTAGATTTTTTTCTTTCTGAATAATATCTATTTCATATAACTTGATGATTGGAGCACTACACTCAAGAGTAGAGATTTAAACCCTACCCAGAGTCAGACCTAGAATGAATTTGATACTTACTTGCAGTTTTTAGTTTGTGTTTTTGGTCGTTGTTTCTAATCCAGCCTCAGATAAGACTTTCCTTGCTGGAATCATATTTTTCAGCAAGTATTTTTACTAGGGGTTAAAAAAGAATAGTTCTTATAAACTGCTGTGAAAAATCATCTCCACTCAGACTTTCAAGTGTAGCTTTTGATGTAACATTCTTTGTGTTCAGACAACTAACCAGTGGACCTGATGTTGCTTGAAAATGAACATCTGTATTTCCTATTGTAAACTGAGAGTGGGGATTTGAATCTTTTTATTTGCCCTTTGTGACTTTGAAAACTGTAACACCACAAAGCATATTATGGCATTATTTCCATCATCACTAGTCATGGAAATGTTACACCTTAGCAACTGGGCCAAGCCCTTTTCTTCCACCATTATCTCTAAAAACCATTTCCAGCTGTTGCCAGAAGCTCAGCAGGGCATTTCATGTAAAGAATAATCAGCTCTGCTCAGTGTTGTCTCACAGTTCCACACTCCCTCCCAGGTGCTGCAGGAGGCCAGCGAGGGTTCCTGGGCTGCATTCGCTCCCTGAGGATGAACGGGGTGACCCTGGACCTGGAAGAGAGAGCCAAAGTGACTCCAGGGGTGAAGCCTGGCTGCTCTGGCCACTGCACCAGCTATGGCATGTACTGTGCCAATGGGGGCAAGTGTGTGGAGAAGTACAATGGCTACTCCTGTGACTGCTCCAAAACCGCCTACGACGGACCATTCTGCATAAAAGGTAAATGCTTTGCTGCAGGAGGCAGAGAAGGAGAGAACTATTTGCCTGTGGGTAAAAACCACGATAGAATCAATGCTTTGGCTTTTATTAATTAAACAAGTAAATCCTGTTTAATGCTTCTTGCTAAGAAGACAAATTATACACCCAGGACTTAAATGTGACTATTTAAACCCATATCTCTCGTTAGGACTATAGGTTGGCTCTTTCAATCAAATCACACACCAACAAAATGCATCAGGAATGCCCATAGTAATAGCAAGTCTGGCAGAGCCTATTCCACAGCCTCGAGCTGCTGAACAGTAAATTCTGACTAGCCCAATATCATGGTTACTTCTTTAGATAAAACATGGATTTTAAAAAAAAAATCTACCTTGTCATTCAGAAACATATTTGAAGATATGTAGGTATGAGATTTGGGTTAAATATCTTAAATATTGGGAAGGCAGCATTTATTTTATCCTTACATAACCAGGACAGGTGTTTTAGTAGTTCAGATGGGTTAGAGATCGAACTTGCAAGGATAAGGAAGGGCACAGAGCTTTCAGATCTATGTCAGTCCTTTGGAAATGCCTAAAGTATGTTCTGGATTTTCAAAATCAATGATTGTAAGATGCCAATTTTCTGTAGACACACAGGTCTGCATGAGAAAGAAAGGCAAGGAGCAAGGGAAAGAGGGATACAACAACAACAAGTGAGAATAAAAGCACTCATTTATTTCTGCTTCTTTTTTTCACGGTCTAACCATAAAATCTGTTGTTTTTCCTAATAATTTTAAAACTTTCTTGAAGTTTCAACTAAAAATGTGATGGCTCTTCTCATCAGTATCTGTGATGTTAAAGAAACCTGCAGCCTCATAAGCTGGTTTTCTGCTTTTGCATTCCCCTTGTGCCAGGAATTCTGCAGGCAGACAGGGAAGTCTCTTCATTATGATGACTTGGCAGCAGGGGACAGAGCCTGTCCTGTGTTGTTCTGCTTCCCAACTCCTTCCTAACATCTCTCCTTTTATTCAAGCCAAAATCTGAGAAGTATTATGTAAATATCCATCCCTGCTCCCTTTTAGGCACACTTATTGGAAACTGAGTTTATAACTGAAACAGGCAGTGCACTGGTTTAAAGATAAACTGGCAGGAAAAATGAACCCACCTCAGGAGAGATTGTAAGTCAGAGTTGCAATTTAATAAAAATATTGCAGTAAATACAATGACACAAAGAGAAATTGCTTTTAACCCACAGAACAGTAGTAGTGTAACCCAGCCCCCTGGGGCACAAACACAGTGGGGTTTGGTGGCCCCTGTGCTGAGCCCCACGTGGTTCCCCCGAGTCCAAAGGAAAAGGAAGGGACAAACCTGTTGGTGCAGATGATGGCACAGTCTGGGCAAGAGTGGTGGGCTCCTCCTGGCCAGGTTCTGCTCCTCCTCTGCATCCAATTAGTGGTCCCAGAGGTGCCCAAACCCCAAGATTCTCTCCCCTCAGGTTTGGGTGGGAGCCCCCAGTGCCTCCCCCAGGGCAGGGAGTTCCACACTGGGGGATCTGACTCTGGCAGTCAGGGGGGATTTTGGAATCGTTGCTGGCCCATGAGCAGAGCTGAGCCCTCAGGTGGGTGTGGAGGTGCCAAGGACTCCCTGCAGGGCAGTTCTCCCAGCTCCTCTGCCAGGCTTCTTTCCCAGCCAGCTCCCAGCCTGAGGGCTCAGCTGTGCCCTGGGCAGCTGCTGCCAATGGGCCATTGGGCACAGTTTCTGGGCAATGAATGGAGGGTGGAGAATGCCCAGCTTTGGTCACACCCACACAGGGATAAACTGGTCCCACCTGCTGAACTGGGACAGGCAGTCTTTTCACATGGTGCTGGGTTATAGACTGTATTTTCTTCCCACACACTTCAGTCATATCCTTCATTTATATCCCATATATCCACCTTCATTTCATTTTACCATAGCAAAGCTTTGTCCCTTGCTGGTGTTGCTCAGACATAGCACCACCCTCTGCTAAATCCTGAGGGATTGTTTTCGAATCACCAGATAGTCTGATGGTTCTCTAGCATGATTATTTTATAAATTCCAATAAATATGATGTATTTCTAGTGCAGCAGAAGGGAAGTAGCTGGTTCTCTAGGTAATGGTTTCCACTGGGCTTGCATGCAGGAATTTCACCAGGTTTCACTATGCAGTGTTGCTTCAAAGACAAATTATAAACCATGTCCTTCACATTCAGGACTGTACATACAGCAACTCCTGAGAATGTGAATACACTTAATTAATTTAGCAAAAGTTTTGTCATGAATAATGGTCATGCATATTTAGTATTTCTGTTCACTAATGCAGTTATGGGAGAGGAAACCCATTCAGGTTGGAATTGGGTTGGTCTCTTACAGATCACTCAGGAAAAAAAAAATTGCTGCCATGCCATATTCACTGAATTCCCTTTTTATTTTTTTCTGTATTGCCAAAACTCATCACACTCACTTTTATATGTGGTTTTTCTTTTTCTCTTATGGATAGATAACCCCCAAACTTGTGCCAAAACAAGCTACAAGCTGAAGTGTTTGATTTTTCCTGGGTGTGAAGATAGCAGAATAAAAACATTGGAGGAAGAGTTGAGCACCTAGCACAGACAAACTCTGCTTTGGGCTGCTCTGTGAGCTCTGTCATGACAGCAGCACTAATATTACACTTCGAATAGGAAACCCATCTCAGGCCAAAAATAGCTCTCTAAATCCTTAAGGTCTTATGTGCTGTCTTGGTTTGAGATAAGCAACTGCCAACCCCCCCAAGCACAGAGAGAAAAGCCTCCCTCCTAACACCAGGGAAAGGGAGGAAAAGAGAGGGGAAAGAAAAAAAACACTTCAAACCACATTTATACTAAATCTACATATATTTTTCACAGAAAGAAAGAGACAATTAGAAGAGAGTACAAATATACACTCACACAAGTCTGCAACAACAAGTTCCCCACCTCAACTTCTTAACGAACACACAAATTCTACTGTCCTAACTACACATTACTTAAGAAAAGACTTATTCCCCAGGGAGACAAACCCAAGCAGAAAGGAGAGACCCAGAACAACACATTTTACTTTCCTGAGATACCCTGTGAGCCAGTGGTGGGCCTGGTCCTCTCCATCCCCCCTGGGACAGCATCGTGCGTCCTCCCAAGAGGAGGGCTGAGAAGCGACTGCCTTAACCACTCCCACACTGGTTCCTACTTCCCTGGAGATGATGTCATAATGTGGTATGGAATACAAAATTACTGGCTAGAAGAGGTCAGCTGTCAGCTCAGCCCAGCTCAAGTCAGCTGACAGCTTCAGCCTAGTCCAGACTGCAGAGCCCAAATCTAGGCCCACCTAGGGGAACCCATAACATGTGCAAAATGCAAATTTCCAATTTCCTATGTGTTAGTGTTGAAAACTGATGTACTCATGCAGAATAACCCCAAGTATGATTTATTGTGGGGGAGTTCTCAGGGCTTCTGTGCAGAAAGACCAATGGGGCACTGGGGAAAAAAGCTAGAGGATAAATTACACAAAATAGGCTGTGTTTGGGGCATCCTATCATCAAAATAATTGTGAATTTCGGTAACAAACAGTACTGATAATGAGATCTTTAGAACGGTTCATTTACAGCCCATTATATTTTACATTGTAAATTTAACTTCCACTAAGGCTTTTAAATCAAATAAAGCACTGGAATAACTCATGCATGTCGTCAAACTTCCTAGACTTGTAAAAGAAATGGATCCTACATTTTCTTTCTAACAGCAGCTCCTGGAATCTTGTGCCATGTCCTCTTTGTCCATGAGACAGGAATAAATATATTTTCTAAATACCAAGGGCAAACATACATAACAACTGCAAAATAAATACTGGCAAAGCAGCCAGGTATGTTCTAGTTCAAAAAAATACTTTAAAAATTTATAAAAATTTGAAAATTTATTCCTATAAATATTACCTAAATGATACATTCATTGATTTGGATGAAAATATTAAAATTTGCATATTTAAATCCATTTTTTCATTAACGCTTTGACACTTTCCCCTCTGGAAAAGCATTGAGCTGTCTGTGAACATGTTTTCAAATATTATATTATCTGTTTTCAATATTTTTCATTCTTTATAGTAAGGACATAGTTGAACTCTGCTCTGCCTTGTGCTTTTCTAACCTACACCACTGAATGCTCTTTGTTGCTGTTAATACAAGGCAAGCAAGACTATTTCCCTTTGTTCCTTTCCCAAGGAATTCTCATTCACAGCTGCCAAAAAATAACAAGGTTAGTGCTTTGCAGGAGAAACTAGGACCAGGCTTCATGATTTTACTCCTCTGAGTAAATCCTCCAGGCCAAGGAGATTTGTTGATCCCCTACCCAGGAGTGCCTGACATTTTAAGTTGTCACATTCCAACCAGTATGAGACATTGCCAGAAAAATCTGCCACTCAAATGGAGTGAAAGGTGCCACAATAGAACACCTTTCAGTACAGCACAGACTTCTATTCCCATTGATTTTAATTCCCCACAGGAAACTCTTGTTATCCAAAAGTTTGATGTTGGTATTCAAATCACTTGCTGATGGGAAATATTTGGGATTGGTTACATACTGAAACTGCTGGAAAAAGTGAGGGGGAATTTAAAGGGAAAACCCATCAATGGCTCATGAGTAACAAACACACCTCAGAACAAAAACAGGGCTCACATTTTATAGGTTCTTTTCATTAGATCTTAGAACAGATTGGGTTGGAAAAGACCTCTGAGATCATCAAGTCCAACCCTTGGTTCAACTCCAGTCCCTTTACCACATCATGGCACTCAGTGCCACGGCCAAGCTCAGGTTAAAAACCTCCAGGGATGGGGAATCCACCCCCTCTCTGGGCAGCCCATTCCAATGCCTGAGCACTCTCTCTGCAAAGAATTTCTTTCTGCTCTCCAACTTCAATTTCCCCTGGCAGAGCTTGAGCCCATCGTGCCCCCTTGTCCTATTGCTGAGTGCCTGGGAGAAGAGACCAACCCCCACCTGGCCAGAACTTCCCTTCAGGCAGTTCCAGACAGTGCTGAGGTCACCTCTGAGCCTCCTCTTCTCCAGGCTGAACACCCCCAGCTCCCTCAGCCTCTCCCCACAGCACTTGTGCTCCAGTCCCTTCTCCAGCCTCGTTGCTCTTCTCTGGCCCCACTCCAGCCCCTCAATCTCTTTCCTCAACTGAGGGGCCCAGAACTGAACACAACACTCAAGGTGTGGCCTCCCCAAGGCAGAGTCCAGGGGAAGGGTCACTGCCCTGGGCCTGCTGGCCACGCTAGTTTGGATCCAGGCCAGGATCCTATTGGCCTTCTTGGCCACCTGGGCACACTGGTGGCTCCTGTTGAGCTTCCTGTCCCTCAGTCCCCCCAGGTCCCTCTGCCTGGCTGCTCTCCAGCCACTCTGTGCCCAGCCTGGAGCGCTGCAGGGGTTGGGGTGGCCAAAGGGCAGGACCTGCACTTGGCCTTATTGAACTTCATCCCATTGGAATCAGCCCATCTCTCCAGTCTCTCCAGATCCCTCTGCAGAGCCCTCCTGCCTTCCAGCAGGTCGACACTCCCTCCCAACTTGGTGTCATCAGCAAATTTGCTGCTGATGGACTCAATCCCCTCATCTAAACATCACTAAAGATGTTAAACAGGACTGGACCCAACACAGACCCCTGGGGACACCACTGGTGACCGGCCCCCAGCTGGATGCAGCCCCGTTCACCAGCACTCTCTGGGCCCGACCCTCCAGCTTGCTGATGAAATCCATCCTTAGAGCCACTGACTGATGACTGACAAGAACTGGCATTGATGTGCCTTATTAGCAGCACATCACGATGTGATTGATGTTGTGGCCTGGAAATTACACTATTTTTTCACAAGGACAACAGGAAATGCAAAATGCAGTCTGACATCTACTTTAACTTTATTTTTGTTTGGTATCTGAGGCATATGCAATTGGCTTTACTCCTTTCATTGCTCAAAGAAATTGCTCTGAGGAATAGCCGTGGTGTTTCTGCAGTCCTGCAGATTGCTTTCTGACCTTTCCCTGTCCTTCACTCAAGCATAAATTCTCTTTTTTTGTTTCTCCTGCAGCTGTCCTATCATCATACAAGCATTTCTGAGAAAACAATTAATTTTTGTTCCTTTAAAAAACAAACTCTTTCTTCCCTTTAAAAAAAAAGAAAAAAATCAAAGGTCAAATGGCAGAATTCTTATGTGGGACATACCCCAGAGAGAAAGCATTTCCTTTGGTATTGAAATGCAGTGGAACAACAGCAGGAGAAGAAATTGCCCAGTACCAAGATAGTGTGGACAAACAAAAAAAAAAGTATGTATTAAATATCTGGTTCTATGACTCATGTGCCTTCAGGTGTGCTGGAAGGGTGAATTCAAAGCTTCCCACTTTCTGTGCAGTTACTCCTTTTGCATCAGCAACACCAAGGAGAGGAGCAAAGTCTATATTCTTCTTTTCTTTTCTTCTTTAGATTAAAGCTCAGATTGACAGTGTGAATTCTTGCAATCCTTGTCTGAGTTCCTTCCTGTTTGTTTTTATATTTACCCCAACACTGAAAGCACTTACAAGTAGTATTGTTGCAGTCAGATTTTCTTCCTTTCCTAATTCTTTCTATGTCTCAGTGAGAAAAATCATCTATTTACGAGGCTGAGTGGATGCAAAACATGTCAGGGGGCAGCAGCTCTGCAGCCTCCCACTGACTCTTGGAGTGGCATTTGATTCCCCCCAAATTCTGCCCTGGTTATACTCATTCAATTCCCTTTATTCTGCTGGTTGCAAACACATTGCATTGTTTTGCTGAAGGCAAGGGGGAAGTGATTTGTTAGAGTGGTTTAAGGTAACAAACTTCTTGGTTTTCATAATTTGTAATCTCAGAAGCCAGAAAATCAAGGCAAAATTCTCTCCCACACCCCAAAAAACTGCTGTGCCCAGCCTGATGGGGATCTGTCAGCTGGAGTTACCTGAGACATTGTCCTTGGGTGGTTAATGTTGGCCTCCAGCCTGGTGGGTTTGAATGCTGCAGACAGGCTTTTTTACCTGCAGGTCACGCTTCAGAACTCAGGTTTTAACCTCTACTGAGTAAATAAAATATATACAAAACATATATTTATACACTCTAAAGCTATTTCGTTCTGTCCTGTCAATGCTGCCTTATTAAACATGCACAGTTGTGCTCTAGTGCTTTGAAAATTGCATGTCAGGGCAAGAATTCTTTCATTTAGAAAAAAAAAACTATTGCTTTTTTAAAGAAAAACACACCTTCCCTACAATAGAATCACAGAATCCCAGACTATTCTGAGTTGGAAGGGACCCACAAAGATCATCGAGTCCAACTCTTCAGTCAGTGGCCCACACAGGGGATTGAACTCATGACCTTGGCATTGAACCCATGACCTTGGCATTATTACTGCCAAGTTTTAACCAACTGAGCAAGAGATATTAACCTGGTTATAAACTGAACTTGCCAAATGGCTCACTGTCCATAACAAACAACTTACAAAATGCAGGAACTCCTGATTTTATATCCAGAGAGCAAGTGAGTCAGAGTAATAAATTAAAAAAAATAAAAGAAATACTAAGTCCTGGCTCAGAAAATGTGATAAACTTTCAATGTCTTTGTCAGCTAACTGCAACAGGCCTATGATGGAGTCTCTGCTCACTGACTGCAGATGTTTTATGAGAGATAAGCAGAGCAGCTCCAGCAACATTGCTGGGTGCTGCACTCATGTGCAAAGGCAACTGAGAGTTTTGAGCTTCTCACCTCCACACCCACGTGCAATATTTATACACCTCTCTGCTGTTGAAGTAGTTTTTGGCACCTCTCAAGATGACAGGGTATTTATCCTTACAATGGTTCTGTGATGTGAGAGGGTGTTTTTATTATGGTAATGCAGAAAGCGAAGCAGATGATCAGGGCAGCAAAGACCCGCTCGCATTTAAAGTGGATTTCTGTGGTGCAGGAAGGAAATTAAGCCAGATCTCACCTATCAAGGTTGTTACTCTGAATACAGTGCAATCATCAACTGACAGTCTCTAATATTCCTGAAATGGCTCTTGCAAAGCTGCAAGTTTTTCTCTGAGAGCTAAAGAGCATCTCCATGGACTCCCTGGCAGGAAACCATGAAACCTGGGCTATTCTATATTTGACATTACATTTTTCTTCACCCAGCCCATTTTATTTGATTTTTTTAAAAAATATAATGGATATTTCCACTAGAAATTGAGCTGGCTTTTCATTTAGATTGAGCAGACAATACTTAGCACCAGTTGCCATTCCTTTACTCTGAGCCTGCTACCCCAGACATCAGTTCAAACAGCTGTACCCATGGAATGATTTATAATACTTTTAGATCAGTACAGAATAAAATGCAGCTGCAACTTTCCTGACATTTTTAGGCTTTCCTAGTCAGGCACACTTTTGTTCACCTACAGCAGATAGAATAAAAGGCACCTGTTTTACAGAGCTGCTGGAAAAGAAGGTGCAGAGCTCAGCCTTGCTTGGATATATCAAACTGCTTCCCAGCAGAATCTCCTTGCTGGCATTGACCAGGGAGGCTTGAGGTGTAATGAATGAGGGGACTGAATCCCATCTTCTGTGGCACTTATCCTGCTGTCCTGAAGGCAGCAGGAAGCCTTGCATGGATTTATGATCAGGCCCCACAGTTTGCCTGGTGCACATCATTTTGCACATCCCCCAATTCCCACAGCCATAGTTCAGACAAGCTTTTTTTTATGCCATATACTGACATATTCGTATAGAAGAAGCAAATCCTCACTAGGTTTGTATTCTGTTAATGCCAACAAGCATTTGCTGCACTTTGGTATTTTACTCCACACAAGGAAAGTTTAAACATGCATCACAAATTAGAGTAATTGCCCCTCCTTAGACCCTTCTGGACCCCTTCGAACCTTCCTGGACACCTCTGAGACTCCCCTGGACACTCCTGGACCCCCCCCTCAAAACCCCCTGGACCCTCCAAAACTCTCCTGGACCCCTGTGAAACCCCCTTCCATTCCCTTAAAACCCCTGAACCCTCCTGAACATTCCTGGATCACCTTGAACCCTCCTAGGGCCCCCATGGACCCCCCCTCATACCCCCAGGGAAAACTCCTGGACCCTCCTGGACCCCCTAAAACGCTTTGGACCCCTCTGGACACCCCTGGGCCCTCTTGGACTGCCCTGGACATCCCATGTCCCCCGTATGTCCCCCCATATCCTTCCCATGTCCCCAATATCCCCCCCATGTCCCCTGCGTCCCCCATGCCCACCCCATCTCCCTCATGTCCTCCCCATGTCCCCCTGATGTACCCCGCTGTCCCCCTGATGTCCTCCCATGTCCCCCTGATGTCCCCCCATGTCCTCCCCTTGTCCCCCCGTGTCCTCCCCTTGTCCCCCCATGCCCCCCCAATGCATGTCACTCCATGGCCTCCCAAGACACGCATCTGCCAGCACAGGGCACACACAAATCCCTCCGAAATTCTGGAATGTGACATTCCTCTGCAGGGCTGAAAACAAGACGGGGAGGCTTTTTTCCTTTCCGTAGGTGGACTAATGCCCCCAAATTAGAGTAATTGCAGGCAGAATATGAGACCTGAGGATGTAGAACAATATCTTTAAATCCCCACTTCTTGGTTTCACAAACTACATACTCTGTGCCTGAAGGTAGAATAAAACATCAGGTGAGCTACCCATGGTAAGCATTATCACCTTCAGAGCACTCAGGTTCCTTCCCAGGTCAAGAGCTGTGAGATTCTGCCCCTTTACTGATTCCCCAGGGTGCACCTCAGTGAACAAGTCTTAACCTTTGGGACCACAGTCTGGAAGCAGCAGCAATTTTAGGTGCTCTCTAGCACATTTTTAGCCACAAGATGAACAAGCAAGCTGTGGTTAATCTATATTCAATATTCAAAACTATAAGAGAAATCAAAAAAACGAAAGGAAATCAAGAAAGAAGATTTATTCAAATGTCTACCTTGTCTGAGTGTTAGAAATGTCTGCAATGACTGTCCTGGCTTAGGATTTTGAAAAAGCTGCTTTCTACATCCAGATCTTCATGAAGAGGAGATAACAGCATCAAGGACTGGCAGGCAACATCACAGAGTAGTAGTTTTAATTTACTGAATCTGAGCAGGGCCAAGGAGGCATTTAGGGCCTCCAGATAGGATGGACTTACAGCTGCAAAGTCATTCCAGTCAGCTTTGTGAGACAAGAAGGAGAAAATCTTTTTCTGCTGCAGTTCTTGTGTCCTTGCCAGGTTTCATAGTTGTCAGGATTTGGTCTCCAGCTTCTGTAAGGTAGGTAGACCCTGTTGTGCCCATTAATGAGGTTGCTTTGAAGTCTCAGACTCCAAAAAAAGGTCAAACAGAGAAGTGGCCGGCATTACTTTCCCCTTGGTCCCCAAGCTAAAGGTGGCAGAAGTCAGGTCCAGTTTGCTTGGAAAAATATGAGATGGTAGTTGCAAGTCAATGATTGCTGTCCTACTCCAGAAGGAAGATTCCACTTTTTATGATGCCGCTCTTGAAAAGCTCCTGTGTTGAAATTACAGGGTTTTGGAGAGGTGGCTTTTTCTTTTTTTTTTTTCTTTTTTTTTTTTTTTTGATATCTCCACAAATCTGCTGCTTCTTTATTTATTCAGAATAATATATGGTGCTTGATTCATGACAATCCCTATCCTAACTGCCAGCACAGAGCACATTCAATTCCTGTAAAGCCTGAGGGGTCCTATTTCTCTTATATAGATATAGATATAGATATAGATATAGATATAGATATAAAGATATAGATATATAGATATATAGATATATAGATATATAGATATATAGATATATAGATATAGGTATAGATATAGGTATAGATATAGGTATAGATATATAAGAGATAGAGATGGAGATGGAGATGGAGATGGAGATGGAGATGGAGATGGAGATGATAGAGATAGAGATGATAGATAGAGATGATAGAGATAGAGAGATGGAGAGATAGAGAGATAGAGATTTAGAGATTTAGAGAGATGGTTAGATAGATAGATAGATAGATAGATAGATAGATAGATAGATAGATAGATAGATAGATAGATGACCCCAGATAGAAAATCTTTCCCCAAATGTGTTCAGCCACACCTGTGCCCATGCTGGGAATGGTTTTTACAGGTGAGAAAAAGGTAATGGAGAAAGAAGACAAGAGTTCTTCATGTCTGACTGAATTAGAGTAGAATAGAATAGAATAGAATAGAATAGAATAGAATAGAATAGAATAGAATAGAATAGAATAGAATAGAATAGAATAGAATGAGCCAACACTGACATTTCACTGATGTTAAGCCAACAGCAAAGTAGAATTAGATTCCTACTTACATTTTCTTAGGTCTACAGCGCTGGCCCAGTAATGAGATTTATCAATTTTGTAAGAGAAATGGGGCTTTTTGTTGCTATTTGGCTTTTTCTTCTGGTCTTTCAATGCTCCTGATCCCAGACAGAAGGAGAGTGTACAGAAATAGAAGTAGCTGAGTGGGGAGAGGGAGGCTGAGGAGATGACCAAAGCATCACAACCTTCAGAATAAGTTCTTCAGTTCTGAGTGCATTGTTTTGGATCAGCTTTTGCTTCATTCATTTCCAAAATGGAAAGCTTTGGGAGATATGTGCAGTTCATGCTGTGGACAAGCATCCTGCTTCAGAAAATTGTCTCTAATGATCCACAGTTCCTGCTCTGAATTCCTCTACAAGGCAAGCCCAAAGTGTTTCTATTTACCGAGTCTGTCAAGAGAGGATGACCACTGAATATTAGTGTAGGAATAGATACTACTTTCTGAGGAAGACTGATCTGTTACCCCCCCATTCATTTTCCTAAGGCCTCTGCCTTGAAAGGGTGGTTTGCAGAGCAACCCTTCCCTGTGCCTTATGTCTGATGTCCCCAGAGTTGTCTTTTCACACAGCATTTGCAATATTCCAGAAGGAAACAAGAGCTGTGCATGGAAACCTCGCCCACATTTCAGCAGCAGGGTGTGTACTGCATTTGACCCTCTTTATTCAGCCAGCTTGAGTGGGTTTCTGAATTAAGGGCTTTGAGACTCACTCTAGCAGAGCTTCAGGAAGATGATACACTTGTGACCTCCAAGTGGGTTATTCCATCGGTCAACCCTCAGCATTTCCAAGCCATCATGTAATGATAAGTGAAAAGCACTGCAAAAAACTGCTAAGAGAAAGTTTTATTCTAATAGCAGCAAAGGTATTTATTGACAGTGTTGGAGGCAAAGCCAGTTCATTCTGGGCAAAAACTTGCCTGGCTTGTTTGTGCAAAATAAGCCATTTATAGCCTTAAGTTCGTAGTTAATGCCCTCTAATTTCCATATTAATGACTGAGCTTTTCTTTTTGGCTTCGAATTTGGGTCGTGGTCTCCTGACTTCGTCCCTCAGGGTGGTCTTGAAGCATCTTCAGCACTGTTGGACTTCTGCTTTTTCTTTGTTCAGTGACATGACCTGTCAGACTTGTAAAACCTTGGCTCTAATGCTCCAAAATCTTGGCTCTTTACCATTTCATCCTATTGAACTATCTAGCTCAGTTTAATGTATGACTTCTAACTCATGGTACACTGGTCTCTATAATTACCAGACAATTTGTACCAGAACAAAGTGGCTCCAGCACTTTATGCTGTTTAGTGGCCCTGCTGTGCAAACAACACTTTGCAAAGCAGTATTAGAAAATTTCACAAAACTAAGAGGGAGTTTATTCTCTTTTCTCTTTCATGTAACTACATTCAATGTACAGAAAATTATCTTTTAGCTATTTCTAATAGTCTAAACAGCCTGCTGAGCCCCTCAGAGCTCTGCTGCAAGGACTTCAGCTTGTTTAAGTGCAGAGATAATCGTGCATCAACCTCTTTGGTGAGCAGGAGCTTGAGAGGATTCAGTGTCTTCCAGCTGACTCACAGAGCCAAAGTGAGCCTTCCTCTCAGCCTTCCTTTTCCAAGAGGTGGTGTGCATGTGAGGAGGATTTCAAGGCTCAAACAACACCCTGTGTGCCTCTAAAATAGTTTTCTCAGTGCAAATCGAGTTAAAGGTACAGAACATTTTGGCTCTGTCACGAAACCCTTTTGGAAAAATAGGTCACAGAACAGAATGCCCTGAGTTGGAAGGGACCCACAAGGACCAGTGAGTCCAACTCAGAGAGTCATGGAATACCCTGAATACCATTTCAGGGAGCATCATTTACTTAAAGCTTTCTTTGTAGTAATGAACATTTAAAGTAGCAATTTGGAAGGTTTACAGTTCTGGGAAAATGCATTGCCTGTTTTCCAGTTCAGCCCCAGGGCATGCTGAGGTCAGGACTGCTGGTCCTGATATTCCCAGAGCAGGAGGCCCTGGGTAACACAGTGCCAGGCAATCCCAGGGATTGCTCCTGGAATAAAAGGCATGGCAAACAGTCAACAGACTGGAAGCAAACAGTGGCTAGGATATTCTGAGTTTTGGAGAATTTTTATGTGGTAATAAGAAAGTCTAAAGCTTTTCTAACACTAGATTTAGCAAAATTCTGTAAAGAAGCTTTGAGAAGTCCATTAGACTTTTTCCTGTCCTCTTGTCTTTTCTCAACTACTCTGAATAAATTCTTCAGACTCTTTCCTGACTTGCTCTGTGTAACTGCAGAGCTTGGAAAAAGCACATCATCTTTCATAACTTTTGAGATACAGCTTTGCTTAGAATTGTGTGAAGCCTCAAAAATGCTAAAATGGAATAAAAACAAAACTCTTGCTTAGATGGGCACCTTTGTACCAATCTGTGGCAACTTTGCATCCTGTAGGAAGGTAGTAAACAATGAAAGACTTCTTGTTTAAAGATTGTTCATGTCTTTAAGCATTTCCTATAACCCTTCTTTGAATACAGTCCTCATATGTTATGTTTGTAATATTCATTCATCATTATTTAATCTCTTATGAAATGTTCTAAATGCACCTTCTTAATCAAGTTCACACATAATTTCAACATTTCCTTTAATATTTTTGTCCCAGACAATAAAGCCAAACCAACACCACGATGTCCCTGAATGAATGACTACTACAGGAAGTCAGTCAAGTAATTCCCAGTATAGCAGGCTATACATTACCAGGGGTAGACAACTCTGCAGTGATTTCCTCAGGAGCTGTCAAAGTCACCTGTCGCTGTAAGAACATTAACCAGGAATTATGTTTTTAATGGTGAGAAATAGGTAGGACTGCATTGCTGAGAAGCAATATCAGCTGAAAGCATTAATTCTGCCAGAAGTAGTTTGATTTTCTGACTGGAGTGTTGAAACACCACATCTTGTCTCACATTGGAACTGTGTAGGGAGCAGCTCTTGGGATCTACAGCTCAGGTGTGTCTTGCCTTGTTCCCCCTGAGTCAAGCTCATGAGTTAATTTTCTCTCCCACAAGGCCATCCTGGTTATCCAGTTCCCATGAAGGATTGTGATAGTGATGCAGAACTTTCTAGCATTGCATCCAATCCTACTTTAGATCTTTCAGGTTCTGGAATTGCCATCATTCCCTTATGAGCTCCTTCCAAATCCACTCCAATTTGCTCATCAGTACTGCTGCTTTTTCTTTTCCTTGACAGTTGTTTGCTTACTGTGTCCCTTAAATCACTCTTCCTCCTTTGGAACATTATCTACTGCAAGAATTTAATAAGAATAAATTTCAAACATGATTCTACTTGTCATTTGTTGTTTGATGTGAGATACAGGCAAAGACCTTCTTGTGCCCCAAAGGAAATCTTTCCTTTGCTCTGTGAGTCTGGGTACTCACCAAAAAAATGGAGATTGTTCTTTTGACTCTCATAGGAAAATAGTGAGTTTCTTGACCTAAATTTTGGCAGAGTGCTTAAGTAGTACAGCAGTAGAAACATGAAGAGATTAGTGCTGATCAAATCAGTAGTAATATGTTTCATCCAAAATGTGTCACCATATTTAATTTCTCTGGGTTTTTTTCTTCTTTTGTTCTGTTCAAGATGTTGGAGCGTTTTTTGAAGAAGGAATGTGGCTTCGTTACAACTTCCACTCCCCAGGGACCAGCATGAAGGATTTGGTTAGCAGAACACTTCTGAGTTCTACAGATCCTGAGATCACAGCACCTGACCTCAGCCTGAATAAAGAAGAGCTCAGCTTCAGCTTCAGCACCACCAAGTCCCCTTGTGTCTTACTGTACGTCAGCTCCTACACCCAGGACTTCATGGCTGTGCTTGTGAATCCTTCTGGTAAGAACTGCCCCAGCCTCTCCCCTTTGCACAGTTGATAATACCAGGCTGACATTCAGCTGAAGCTCTGAACAGATTCATCCTTGTCATAAAAAAATAAATAAATAAAGCACTCAGAAATCTGAACCTGTGTTGTGCTAGTACTGAATTTTGCCACGAGCCAGCATTGTGGTGGGGACAAGCAGGAAGCCACATGAAGGCTCTTGAATAGCTGAACTCATGACAATATCACCAGGAGTCACTGGGAAGTGTCATGGATTGTCCTTCTCAAAGTCTGGATAGACACTGAGGTGGCTAAAATATGGCTCTAGCATAGCATGTAATGTCCTAAACATTTTGGTGATGGTTGGAGGTTGGCTATGGGCCATTTGCAGTGTTAAAACTCTATATAAAATGAATATATTTCTATTTCAAATAGTGCCTTAGTGCCCTATGAAAATCATAATTAGGATGATTTTGCTACTGCTCCCTTTTATGAGATGAGTATTCCACATTCCACTCTTATTTTTCCTTTCCTGGGGAAGAAGAAAGGTCCATGAGAGAAATCCAACCTCAAATGACTAAACTGTAGTTATTAAGGTCCAGGGCTGCTCTTTTGGGCCAGAATATTTCCATTTTTCATCAATAATGGGGTCTGCATTTCCCTTTTCAAACATTCTTCCTTTTAATCAAGTATTAAGATGTGTTATGAAGAGCAGACACTTCACTTTTGTTTAGAAAAGGCAAATCTGTCTAGCAGTATGTCAGGAATATCAATTAATCATTTTTGACTATACTTTCCCAACAATATAACCTAATGCTTTCAATTCACCATATATTATTAAATTTCCATAAATGTCCAGACAGTCACCCATCAACAAGAATTAAATGTGAGAGTTTGAAAATCCCTTGTGTAGATTATGTGTCAATTTGTTGCAGTTTTGCCTTTATTCAATGCATGTCAATGGTTTGTTCTTTAGAAAATGTTACTTTTTGTATAATTTCAAAGAATTCTACTGCAGCAAGTATAATAATCCCACCAATGAGGTGCTACTTGATGTGCTCAATTTTGTCACAATTGTCCATCTTGTTCAAGGAATGGCCCCCCATTTGTTTGCTTTGCAGTCTGGAGTGTTTACAAACCCTTTGGTTTGGAGATGCTGGTTATTGTCACACTTCTGGGTTATAAACCAGAGGCAGTTTCAGCCCACAGCTTTATAATCTCAAACACCAGCTCTTCTCTTCCTGCAGCAATGAGAGCAACTAAGCGTGACATGGTAACAGCTCTACGTGAAAATAAAGAGGGGGAAATAACAGGTGGATGGAGATGAAATACCTGAGGGTGCTTTTCCCCTTTTTTCTCCCCAGGGAACCTGCAGATCCGGTACAGCCTGGGAGGCACCAAAGATCCCTTCAACATCGATGTGGAGCACAGGAACGTGGCTAATGGGCAGCCCCACACCGTGAATGTCACACGGGATGGGAGGGACATCCTGCTGCAGGTACAGGGCCTTGGCTTCCACTTCTTCTAACTTGCAGCATTTTGTATCCTGGCAGTCTCCATTCCTCTGAGATCAGTGCAATTTAGGAACTGAAAAGCACAGGAGATGGGGTTCTGATTGCAGATCACGCTGCCAGGAGTTAACACAAGCTGTTCTTCCCATTGTGGCATTGTTGTGTTGTTCTGAAATCCTCACTTTAGTGTGATGACAGCTGGGATAACACAGGTAGAATCACAGGATCATAGAATGGATTGGGTTGGAAAAGACCTCTGAGATCATCAAGTCCAGCCCTTGGTCCAACTCCAGTCCCTTTACCAGATCATGGCACTCAGTGCCACGGCCAAGCTCAGCTTAAAAACCTCCAGGGATGGGGAATCCACCCCCTCTCTGGGCAGCCCATTCCAATGCCTGAGCACTCTCTCTGCAAAGAATTTCTTTCTGATCTCCAACTTCAATTTCCCCTGGCAGAGCTTGAGCCCATCGTGCCCCCTTGTCCTGTTGCTGAGTGCCTGGGAGAAGAGACCAACCCCCACCTGGCCAGAACTTCCCTTCAGGCAGTTCCAGACAGTGCTGAGGTCACCTCTGAGCCTCCTCTTCTCCAGGCTAAACACCCCCAGCTCCCTCAGCCTCTCCCCACAGCACTTGTGCTCCAGTCCCTTCTCCAGCCTCGTTGCTCTTCTCTGGCCCCGCTCCAGCCCCTCAATCTCTTGCCTCAACTGAGGGGCCCAGACCTGAACACAACACTCAAGGTGTGGCCTCCCCAAGGCAGAGTCCAGGGGAAGGGTCACTGCCCTGGGCCTGCTGGCCACGCTAGTTTGGATCCAGGCCAGGATCCCATTGGCCTTCTTGGCCACCTGGGCACACTCTTGGCTCCTGTTGAGCTTCCTGTCAATCAGTCCCCCCAGATCCCTCAGGTGCCACTGCAGGTGCTCAAGGGCATCACAGACATCTGGGCTGATAGACAGCATGAGTCTCAGGACAAACTCTGGAACAGCAGCTGGAAGGCAGGAGGGACATTCTACAGTGTCTTAAATGGCAGTGGAGCTTGATGCAACTAAATATTGGTCCTTAAGTCCTGAGTCTGCAAATGGGAATGACTTTAAATTTAAATTTAAATTTAAATTTACCCTGCAGTCCAGTGAACTGTTCTGCAGAGGTGAGCAGATGCTTTAGTGTTTATGTGACAGGAGTCTGGGGCAAAAGTGCTGTTGAAGGCACATAGCTCTGCTTATTTAGGATTTGGTACAGCACAGGTAGCATCTCTCCAATATCTCAGTCTGCAAATCTTTGAGAAAGTATAATGCTATTTAAATAACAGAGGGGAGAGCTGCAAAAAGCAATCAATGTTTCCAGGCAGCTTCGTCTCTGTGGTCATTACAGAACTCTGTTTTCATACCCTGGTTGTCACATCTGCAAACACAAAGGTTGCAGGCAGGGTATGAGAAGGGTTTTGTTGGCAGGAGAGGCAGGTGGATGGGATAGATTAACCTGGATTTGTTAGCTCATAAGAAGCAAACCAAAACCAATAAACAATGAAATATAAAAAGGGGAAGTCTCCTTGGGAACGAAGCCAAAAGGTGAAGGATAGTAGCCATCCCAGTTTATCTACCTAAAAATTAAAATAAATCCCTCACAGTTATTGTTTCAAGGTATCAAAAGGAAAGGTATAGTGCATTACAATGTCATTTGACTGAGGCTTTCAGTACTCAGAATAACACTGACTGCATGGAAGTACAATTGTCACAAAATTATTCATGAAATGCCAAATAACCGAAAAAAATCTGTAGGTGGTACATCCAAACTCCTTTCAGGTTTTCTGAGGCTGAGAGGGGCATATATTGATATATGTGTCTGTCTTGCATGCTGTTACATTTATTTCTCTTACAGCTAAATGGAAGCTAAAGAAGAGCAGGTTTCCCTCTGGTGTCAAATGCTTTTATTTTTGGGAAGTATGACATGTTTCCTGTGCTGTCATAGCTGGCCAGTTTAGGCAGCTGTAAAATTAAATATCTTCTGAAGGAATCAGATGAGATACCTTGCCCAGTTAGAAAGTCCATGTACAGTTAAATGTGCCAGCCTTGCATCACCTCATCTGAATTTGGTTCCCAACAATTTATTTTCACAGTGTTTTATGAGACCACCACCTATCTAGGGTTTGGAAGAGCCAGACACATTCTGGTTGGTATTGCTCTGCTGGAGGGGAAATTTTTTCATCTATTTAGTCTGCATAAAACACAGCTCATTTATGTAAACAGAAAGCAGATACATTAAAGCTTATTAAAGGAGAGAACAGGGAAAGAAGCAACCCATAATCCAGAAATCCTACCACGGCTGTATCACCTGAAAGAGAAAATTTCTGTCAAATTTTGTTCATTCTTCTTCAGTTAATTACTTATCAGATAACATTTTCAAATGAGAGAACTGATCTGAACAGAAATTGTACCATTAAGTAGATTGTTCACTTGAAAATGAGTCCTCTTTTCAAATATAAACTCCTCATGCTGTCTGTAAATACAAAATATATAAATACAGTTTTTCTCAGTATCCAGAGGACAAATTAGGAGTTTTCTCTCGCAGATCTGAGCAATGAACATTTGAGCAGACTTTTATTTCCTGCTAAACCCTTCTCCACCCTGATGAGCAGCTGGTTTGCTTGCTCCTAAAGAAGACAGCTTGCCTGCCAGGTGCTGTTGCTCACACTTCCACATCTCTACACGGCATAAAAGTGTCACCAGGAGGATTTATTTCTCATCAAAGCTTCAGTTCAAGAGCACTCAGTATTTCTCAGATCTTAACAATGAGTTCATACTTAGAATACCTGTCTCTCTAACTTACTCTAATAACCCTGCGGTGCCAGAGAGATTTAAAAAATCTGAAGACAGGCAATAAATTGCTGCCATAAGAGCTGCCATAAGAGCTGTGTGAGCCAGAGTGGTATCAAGATTCTCAGGAGTTACATTTATATATGAATACAGAAAAAAACTCTTTAATGAACTCCATGAGACCTCACCTGATGCTGGTAGAGAGGAGACCATTGATAGTGGACGTAAAATCATCATTTGAGGTGGTCTTGGAAACCAAAATATCCACAATATTGGATGTCCATGAGGTAACAAAGGAGAATATTCAGTGTGAATGGTTTTTATTATAATTACATCCCTCTTCCTAATGTACCATGTCAGTGAAGATGAAAGGCAGTAGCAAAAACTCTGTCAAATATTTTTTATATTTCAGTTTTATACAGTCACGGGCTGCAAACAAATCAATAATTAGTTCTACATTAAATTACATACTCTCATTTATGATGCCAGTGGTTTCTCAAGAAGAAGACTAAGGCCAAGGGGATCCTGGCCTGGATCCAAACTAGCATGGCCAGCAGGCCCAGGGCAGTGACCCTTCCCCTGGACTCTGCCTTGGGGAGGCCACACCTTGAGTGTTGTGTTCAGTTCTGGGCCCCTCAGTTGAGGCAAGAGATTGAGGGGCTGGAGCGGGGCCAGAGAAGAGCAACGAGGCTGGAGAAGGGACTGGAGCACAAGTGCTGTGGGGAGAGGCTGAGGGAGCTGGGGGTGTTTAGCCTGGAGAAGAGGAGGCTCAGAGGTGACCTCAGCACTGTCTGGAACTGCCTGAAGGGAAGTTCTGGCCAGGTGGGGGTTGGTCTCTTCTCCCAGGCACTCAGCAATAGGACAAGGGGGCACGATGGGCTCAAGCTCTGCCAGGGGAAATTGAAGTTGGAGATCAGAAAAACTTCTTTGCAGAGAGAGTGCTCAGGCATTGGAATGGGCTGCCCAGAGAGGGGGTGGATTCCCCATCCCTGGAGGTTTTTAACCTGAGATTGGCCATGGCACTGAGTGCCATGATCTGGTAAAGGGACTGGAGTTGGACCAAGGGTTGGACTTGATGATCTCGGAGGTTTTTTCCCACACAATCAAATCTATGATTCTATAATTCTATGATCTAGTGCTGATTTAGGTGTCAGGAAAAACAAATTAAGTAAGTTCAGGGACAAAGATGTGCTTATTTTCTGTCATTTCTGAGGTGGAGAAAATTGGCATTTGTTAGTAACAATTCCTGTCCTGCTGCTTCAGTAAAATACCAGGTTGTGGTAACCATGGCACAGCTCCAAGGCTGCACCAGTTCACCTGTGGCAAAGAAAAGCTCAGACTGGCAGCTGGGGAATGCATTATTCCAGTAAATGACATTTCAGGAGCAGAGCTTTAGGTTATGGAGGGCAAGTTTCACTTTGTCTGACTTCATTGAAAGGTTTCATGCTTCAGTAGGGTATTTTCCATATCATAAAAACCGGATCACTCTTTCCCAAGTATTCATGGGTGATTAACACTATTCACACATGAGTAAAATCTTCTTTTAAGAAGGCCAAGGACAAACCCTCCCCAGCAGAGGTTCTGATCCAAACTCATTGAAGTGACTGAAAGGCTGCAGGAATAATCCAGAAAATGCATTTTGTACAGATCTCCATTTTCCATCTTCACCAGAGGGAAGAATATCCATCTTTGTGAAAAATAATCAAAGAAATATTTGACCCTTACCCAAAGGAAATTCAAGAGGAAACAGAACTTTTGCAAGTCCATTCTCTCATTTCCATTTTGAACTGTCTGAAAAGAGGCAACAGTTGCAAACTCCAAGATGCTCTAAAAATGTAAATCACACAAAGTTAATTCAAAACTAATCTGAAGTAGAAAATAAAATGGTAAACATAATAGCAATGAAATAAAGAGGGTGAAGTGCAGCAAAGCAGTCTGCATATAACCTCCATCTTAAATGCAATCAGTATATCAAAGGTTTTTATAATTGTAGATTAAATTTTGGTCTCATTAAAGGGAGTGGGAACTTCCTCACAGACTTCAGCAGGGCTGTCATTTCACCATTATTGGTGGTGAAGAATCACACCTAAATATCATGTTTCCTGTATCTTGAAGCCTCCACAGAATATGATCACTGTTTGAGCTCTTGCTTAATGGAGGCCATAAAACCCCACCAAATTATTTTCTGCAGAAAACCAGTGGAACACGTTTTCTAGGAAGGCATTTTATCTATCTTGAAAGACTTCAAAGGATGGAAAATTCACCATTTCCTTTGGCCGTGTCTTCCAATGCTTAAGTGCCATTCCTGTAAGGAATTTGCACCTAATTTACAGTTTGAATTCTGCAGGCTTTAACATTTAACTTTGTGTCTATGCTGGAGAGATGAAAGAAATATTTAGTGTCAGGTGTCACTCCCCTTCACACTTTCTTAGAGATGCTGATTAAAATATCTTTTCATCTTGTCTGCAAGGGGCTGAATAAATTGAACTATTTTAGTCTACCATCAGATGTCTATAGTTTTGGAGCCATAAAGCAACTCTTTAACTCTCCTCTGAAAACTCTCCCTTGGAGTCACATTTTGAGAACATTTACCCTTGGATTAGACCTGGCAATGGTTGTTCTGCCATCAAAATTATGTAGAAATACCATATTTATTTCTTTCATTTTCTGGGGAAATGCTGCCTCAGCATTCTTTGGATACTGCTGTGAATTGTCCAGACACCTGATTAATTTGGTTTAACCAACATTTCCCTGGTGGGGAATGGGGAAATCCTGCTCATGATTTGAAAGGGAGCACTTAGACAGTATTTACAAAATCCACAGCAGCTTGAATGAGTAAAACATGTTTTAAATATCCAGCACTTTAAGCACAGGCAAAACATGTAAACCATAATTAGTATCAATGCAATACTAACCCTCTGCTTTTTTTCTCTCATAACCAGGTAATTCTATTTTGTTAAAAGCATAATTAATAAATTTCCAAGCAGGTTTTGCTTTAAAAAAAAAAAACAAAAAAAAACCAAAAAACCAAACAAAAAACCCCACATCTGTTCTACTAATAGAAAAGGCCTTTCTGCTGAAATGAGTTCTTTAAAATCCCTGGAGGTACCTCCTTTCCACCCAGTATTGCCATTCTGTGGGGAGGGGTATTACTCAAAATGCTGGTGCAACAGAAAGACAAACTCAGGCCATTTTCCAAGCAAACCATCTGTTAGATCAGCATGTTTAGTGCTTGAGCACTCATTTTATCCAGAACTCTTTTCTCCATCAGAATTCACAAGAAAGTGGGTTTTACTCAGGTAGGAAAATACAGAAGTTTGGGGTTTTTTTTCATAAATAGGTGACAAAGTATAAAAAGCTGTCAATACAAAAACCTTTGAAAATAAAATAAAGCTTATATTGATACACTGTGTAATTTCCATAACCCCAAGCAACATCTGTTTTCCAACATATCAAGAATTACAGATCTCGATCTTTACAGACTTCCAGTTCCCTCCAACTCTAATGATGTTATGGATTTTGCAAACAGCCAGGTGTTCAATTCTCAAAAGGGTCTGTAAACAACAGCAAGAGACAGCAGAACATATGCATCAGAATCAGGAATTAATGAAGACTTCACTGATAAATGCTTTTATTACCTGTTATTTTGTGCTCACAGGATGGCCGTGAGCTCTGAGAAGTTTTGTTGATTTAAACCTTCACTGAGTTCACTCAACTTCTTCCTTTTATAATGTAAAGAGAGCAGTTATAGGCAGGCAGGAAGCTCATCATGAATGACTTACACTTCCTTTTTATGCATCTTGGAGTTGGTCAGTAAGATAATCAGCACATCCTTATTGAATCTCAGCTGAGAGTCAGATAAAATGCTTTCATAAACCAAAATTCCTTTCACTCCTCAGTAAATGAGGGGGTGGAATATCCTGACCCTGAAGATCAGGCCATGGATTCAGATCTCTTCTCTTAGAGTGGGAAAAACCTGATCCGTAGAACTCCCCCTGGGGGTAGCAGCTCTCCCTGTGGTTTTGTGGTTGTGAAGCCTGAGGGGCAGGGGCAGATACTGAAATAAATATCGTTACAAAAGTTTTACCTTCTCTGCATCAGCTGAGATAGTTTCAAACTTGGAGACCTTTTGGGAGAATATTCATCTTTACTTTCTGGTCTATAAATTTGTGTTATTTACATTTGCTGATGCTGAAACTATTTTCTTCTTCTACGGTGTATTTCTGTGTGATTTCCTTGTTTTGTGTCATTGCTGGGTTAACATAATTTTTATTGGAGTTAAAGAAACAAAGAGAGAACAAAAGAATCATGAAGTATTTCCAGAGCCCAAGATGAAGCTAAAAAAGTCAAAACCTGACATGAAATAGGTGCTTTGCATTCTGTGGCAGCACACTTGGACAAATTAATGTCCTGTGAAAGTCATCTTTAGGCACCTGAGGTAGATCTCTTTAATTTTAATAACCTGGCATTATATGACTGGGTTTTGCTTCTGTAAACATTTATTGTAATTCATCTATTAAAGAGAGCAATAAAAAGTCAACAGATCTGTGAAAGAAGCATCAGAGGATAGTTTCAATTGAAGGCAGCCCAACTAAATAGCGTCCCTTTCCTTAGCAGTGCTTCTGTTATATTTGGAGTTATATATATCTTATATTTCTATTTAAATTTTATACCAATTAATGTATTTTTAGAGAGAGGTGAATTATCCCTGTCATTACTTAGCACAACAGCAGCTTTCATATAGATATAGATATAGATATAGGTATAGTTATAGAGATATAGATATGGAGATAGAGATAGAGATGGAGATATATGTGATAGATATAGATATAGATATAGATACAGATATAGATATAGATGGATATATAGATACAGGTAGATATAGATGTCCATGATACAGAGATACATTATATATGGATATAGATGTAGATACAGATACAGATATATATAGATGAATAGATATAGATATAGATATAGATGGATATATAGATAGATATATAGATGCAGATATATATAGCTTGATATAGATATAAATATAAGTATAGATATAGATATATAGATATATAGATACAGATACAGATATAGATAGATAGATATATAGATATAGGTATATAGATAGATATGGATATATAGATAGAGATATATAGATGATATAGATATAGATACAGATACAGATACAGATACAGATACAGATACAGATATAGATATAGATGGATATATAGATACAGGTAGATATAGATGTCCATGATACAGAGATACATTATATATGGATATAGATGTAGATACAGATACAGATACAGATATATATAGATTAATAGATATAGATATAGATATAGATGGATATATAGATAGATACATAGATGCAGATATATATAGCTTGATATAGATATAAATATAAGTATAGATATAGATATATAGATACAGATAGATAGATAGATTAGATAGATAGATAGATAGATAGATAGATAGATAGATAGATAGATAGATAGATATAGGTATTTAGATAGGTATGGATATATAGATAGATATAGATAGAGATATATAGATGGCATAGATATATAGATATAGATATAGATGATATAGATATAGATACAGATATAGATATAGATATAGATATAGATACAGATACAGATTCATATATAGATATAGATATAGATAGATATAGATATAGATATAGATATAGATATAGATATAGATATAGATGTGTTTATATATACACATATACATACGTATGCATATATATATACACACATATATATCCACACATATACATCCTTCATGTGCAGTAATCTTCTTTATATATATACATATACATACATATATATGTGTGTGTGTGTGTGTGTATATGTATATGTGTGTGTGTGTATATATATATATATATATATATACACAAGCTTACTGCACATGAAGGATTCAAGCATTAAAACAGAAAAATAATTGCTTTTTAATTATTTTTTTCTGCAATGTGTCTATGGGGTTTTTTTCTGTATCCCATTTTGATCCTATTTTAATTTAAATCCCTAGGGTTAAAAAATAAAATAAAATAAAATAAAATAAAATAAAATAAAATAAAATAAAATAAAAATAAAATAAAATAAAATAAAATAAAATAAAACAAAACAAAACAAAACAAAATAAAATAAAATAAAATAAAATAAAATAAAATAAAATAAAATAAAATAAAATAAAATAAAATAAAATAAAATAAAATAAAATAAAATAAAATATAAAATAAAATAAAATAAAATAAAAAGATAGAAATTCTGTGTTTATGGTCCTGCCTGTTTCTGTGGATCATTCACAGTCCATGGCTTGTCCCTGCCCTGCTGGGATCTGATCCACACTGATCTGGGTCAAGGAACTTACCTGGCAGAAAAAATCAGCAGAGCGTCACTGCCACACTGAGGAAGGAGCTGAATTGCAGTGAGAGTGGCCGTGATCAGCCTAAGGAATGGCACAATTCCCACTCCAATCTGCTCCTTTTGTACTATAAGCAAACAAATAAGTTAATTAACTCACAATATTAAATATATTGAAAATATTTTTTGCACATTTTTTCCTAACCTTTTATCGGGGAATAATCATCCATATTTCACCAATAAAAAGTCATCCTATTTTATATTCCTAACCAACTTCCTGCTTTCTCCTACTTTGCCATCATACCTGGGTACCAACCACCTGCAGACTGCTGAGGTTTTACGCTTAGTCCGTTCTAACTTTGAGCAGGAACCTTCTTTTTGTCCTGCATGACCGTAGGATTTAGTACAAAAAACCCTTGTCCAGGACTAGAGAAGCTTTTGAATACAAGTGATAAATCATCATAATAATGCAGAAGAGAAAAAACTAACATTGATCATGAAGATAACACATCCCCTTCGTTATCCTGCTATTACTGAAGTGATTGGCAAAGTTGTATTGACTTCAGATGGTGTGAGGTTAAGCCTTACAGTATATTATTCCATTTGATTGTGACAGCATTTTTTATTTTATAAAATTGTCTTAGTTTGAGGGAAAAACCCAAATGTTTACCTTTACAAAGCAGAGGAGAGGATTCCCCCTCAATAATCACGTCACTCCTTATTAAATTTAAGAAAAGGAACTTTAATTAGAAAATGGATATAAGAAGGATAACTGTTCTTAACTACTATATATATACATATATATGTGGATATAACTGTAGACAGACCAGAGCAAACTACTCCCCCAGCACCAAAAGTAAAAGCAAAAGAGAACAACCCCCAAACTGTGGGTTCCTCCTGGAGCAGTTCTATTTATGGACAGTGTCAGTGTCACACCTGGGCTGGCTGCGAGGGGAATTCTCAGTCTTTCCCCAGTGAGACAGAGACAAGGGATGAACAGTCATGTGGACTCTCCTTGTTCTCTGTTCCAAATGAAGAAGGAAAACCGGGAGTGGAGGAAATGGTGATAATTCCCAGGAATCTCCTTGCAGTCCAAATCGGTCCCCAGAAGAGGGAAAAAAGGTCTGCAGTGTCCTGAAGCAGCTGTGTCTGTCCTCTCTTCTCTCTCTCTCTGAAGCTCAGGGTGCCCAGAGATGGAGGGGGGAAAGCAAAGAGCAGAGCCAGAAAAAGAGCTCTCACCAGCAAGCAGTGGCTCCTTTTCTGCTGATGCCCAAAGGAAAAAAAACCAAAAACCTAAAAGACAAACCTGCACACAGGGAACAAAGAAAGAAAAACCTCTCCCCACCCCCAGGTGCTGGGGTTCTGTTTTCTCACCTCCAACCCACCATTCAGCTGGAATCTAAAAGCCATCAGCCCTCTTTTGTCCTCAGTCCTGGCACTCCAAGTCCAAACCTTTGTGTTGGTAAGGTGAGAAAAATTCTCTGAGGGGGCTCCTCCCAACACCACCTTCCTGTGTTTGAACCTTTAACAAAAATGGCTTCACTATAAAGAACCCCCTTCCTTTATAGCAGTACCCACACACAGACTGGCTGGAAGCTGATGCAGATGGAGGTACATCCCCAGGGTGAATTTGATGTTTGCACATGTGTATATAACTCTTTTTTGTGAGCCCCCTGAGGTGATGTGGGCATTGTTTGCCCTTACATTGATGTGTCTGTTAATCTCAGAACTCTGGTCAAGATTAGTTTTATTATCGAAGTGAACAGTCATTGAAGAGAAATGGCATTTTATTGAAGTTCTGCTTAAATCCAAGGAAATTCAGATAAAGACAGTCTGCCTTGGCATGGTGTGACTTCAGAACTGGAACTGCAGTTGCCTCAGAAAGTGCCACCTGCTTTCATCTGTGTAACTCTCAAAGCCACACTCTGTGTTTAGATTAAACTCAAACGAAATTAATGAGTTCTTAAAGAAGAGTAGCTGTAATGAAAAATCTTAAATATAATTTTAAAACTGTAATTTAATACAAATTCATGACATCAATGTCTGTGTATAGAGAGGTTCTATTTAATTTTCATCAAATAATGTAAGAGCTTTTTTCAAATAGTGTTTGACACTAGTAATTCCTTTTTTATTATGTGTCTCATATTAAATTGATAGGCTGGTATTTCATACAGAGTGCAGGCTGCTCTGTTCCAGCTGCTTACACTGGAGCACCCACTGGATGGCAGTCACACACAGCTTTGGGAAGAATCAGCACAGCCCTTTTTTCACAGAATCACAGACTTTTCTGAGTTGGAAGGGACCCACAAGGATCATCGAGCCCAACTCTTAAGTCAATGGCCCACAGTGAACCCATGACCTTGGCATTATTACAACCAACTGAGCTAATCTCAGGGTCAACCCTACGTTCAGAGGCTCTGGAAAAAAAGAGAAATAAGCAAAGTTGTTTCTTTTATTAGACAATGCTGGTTTAGTACAAAGACAAGCAATAAAAGTGAGTGGACAGAAATTTCACTGTTCCCTCACTGTTGTCTCGTGGTGCACCATTTTATCCCAGGTGCCAGGGCTGGAGAAGGGCAGAGCTCAAAGCTGGCATGGAAAGCAGCACAGAGGAAATGAGGTCACGGGAAGAACCTTTTCTTTTCCTTTTAAATCTGACCAGCATTACTGCTCCCTCACCTGTTCCAAGGTGAGGAAAGTGAGGGTCAGTTGGTTAGAACTTGGTTGTAATAATGCCAAGGTCATGGGTTCAATGTGGACCATTGACTGAAGACTTGGACTCGATGATCCTTGTGGGTCCCTTCCAGCTCAGAATAGTCTGGGGTTCTGTGATACATCCTGAGCACCACCTGAAGACAAAGGGAGTCTGATCACCCCACAGCTGGCAGGATTTGGTGTTGTATATTTGTCCATGTGAATGGTCACAATGATTGATTGTTTAAATTGACTTTTCATTTTGCTGCATGCCCTGCAGACACAATTAGCAGCTGTACATTAGGCAGGGCTGATGTTTTTATTACTTGTTCCTAATAGTTACTGTGACAGTGGACATGTGGATACCCATAATACGTTGGTAAATTAAATCATAGCTTGATAATAATCGTTATCATTTATTCACATTTTATTAGATTAATGACAATCTGATCAGTGGAGTTGCTCTGATTCCAAATCACAATAAAAAGAAATATTTAAATGTTGCTCCATTTTGGAAAAGGAAGAACCTTACTGTTGGTGATGGATACCAGTGTATGTGGCAGGATGGCAGGTTATTTAATCAGAGTCACTTCAGCATATTTTAAGTCATATTTATGTATGATAATAAATAATCCCACTGCATGCAAAGAAGTTACATGAGGTCAACCTCTTGGCATGTGAAAGGATGGAAAATCAGGGTCTTGTGGATTACATTTTCACCAACCTTTCCTTTATATACCCCTCTAAAGCCTCTACCTTTCATTTAATAACCATAAATACCATGACAGGTATGAGCCATTTCTATTTGCTTCATTAAATAAGAAGGGAATATTTTTTCCCCTGGTATGCCTGCAGTTCCCACTGACTATGGGTCTGACACTTGCAATGTCAGATGCTGAAACATTAATTTCCCTTCCACCAGAGATGCAAAGAGCAAGCACTCAGATGGAGTCTGGATTTAACAGAGCCACCAGTGGTTCCCTGTTTTGTATTTTAACTCTTTGTATTCACTTGACCACACCCTTTCAACGTGAATTTGTTTAACTCTAATTTCAGGTAATATGTGTATTTCTGCTGTCTATTGAAAATGTGAGAAAAACTGTTCAGGATACTCTGAACAAACTGAAACTTCTTAGTTTCTGAGTAAGAATACGGAACTTTGTTCTTCCATATATTTAGCTTAAAATAATCAATGTGAATACTCATTATGATCAATTGAAAATCACTTCTGAACATGAAATCTGGCTGCATCTCTTTTGTGACCTTCAAAGGCTATTTTTCCTCTCTGTCTTCCATGTATGTAAACTTCTCTGGGGGGTTTATGGGGTACTAAAAGAAGGACAGGATCCCTTTTCTCTTTTTTTTATAGGATTTTGAGGTAATTGCAGGTTCCTGACACCAGCAGGCTTTGTAGGTACCCGAGCTCAGATTCAGCCCTTCCTCAGTTCTCTGCTCTCTGCCATTCATTTAATTTTAACCACTGACCTGAGTATTTGCAGTATAAAGGAAAACAGTTCCCAATAATAACATTTTTAATTTAGAAATATGGCAAAAAGATACGTGAAAATATTGTATGCCCTTTAGTGTTGCCATTTCTCCAGAATTCCTACTGCAGACCATTGTACCCTGTGAAGTCTTAAATTACATGTGTGAGTTTCCATCCTGTTTTGTGATAGGGCAAGGCCAGAATAAATTAAATAGTTGTTGTTCTGTCCTATTTAAGCCTTTGTAATAAACACACAAACCTGAGAAAATAAATAACAGCAAAGATAAAAATTCACCCCAATTCCCTTTATGAAATGTGAACATCAGACCTCTATAGGGGTATATTAATCCACCTAATAGTGCTATTACTAAGCACAGGCAATTTATTTTATTACTCACTTTCTTCACATTTTTCTGTTAAATAGCTAAAAACCAGGGGGGAATATGCTAATGTGATGTGATTGCTGTGCCATACCAGGGACAAGATGTGTTTCCTATAGATTGAACTATTTAGCTAGGTTGATTACTCTGGAATTTGTTTTTTGGACTTCAATAGGTGTCATCACAATCAAATTGCATAATATTTTCAACAAGAAAGTAATAAGCATGAAGTACAAAGAAGCCTGTCTTACTAGTTTATGGCTTTTCCAAGAGAAAATGAGAATACCTGACACCTGAATTAGTCTCAAATTCCCAGCCATGTAAAGCTGGGGTTAGCAGTAACATAGATCCCAAATGTAAATCTGTTTCTGTGGAAATAATAATATGTCTTATTATTGATGCTGTTGTTATTTTTAGCAGTTATATTATAGAATTATAGAATCATAGAATCATAGAATCGATTCGGTTGGAAAAGACCTCCAAGATCATCAAGTCCAACCCTTGGTCCAACTCCAGTCCCTTTACCAGATCATGGCACTCAGTGCCACGGCCAAGCTCAGGTTAAAAACCTCCAGGGATGGGGAATCCACCCCCTCTCTGGGCAGCCCATTCCAATGCCTGAGCACTCTCTCTGCAAAGAATTTCTTTCTGCTCTCCAACTTCAATTTCCCCTGGCAGAGCTTGAGCCCATCGTGCCCCCTTGTCCTATTGCTGAGTGCCTGGGAGAAGAGACCAACCCCCACCTGGCCACAACTTCCCTTCAGGCAGTTCCAGACAGTGCTGAGGTCACCTCTGAGCCTCCTCTTCTCCAGGCTGAACACCCCCAGCTCCCTCAGCCTCTCCCCATAGGGCTTGTGCTCCAGTCCCTTCTCCAGCCTTGTTGCTCTTCTCTGGACTCGCTCCAGCACCTCAATATCCTTTCTGAGCTGAGGGGCCCAGAACTGAACACAGTACTATTGAAGCACACAAATAAAACTGATGTGATTCTACAGCAATCAGAATGAAAAAAAATATCCAGTACAGATGGAGTTGACAAAATTGCTGTTTTCCCTTTTTCAAAATGAAAGCAGAGTGTCTCAGAGTTGTAAGTGATGGCAGAAACTCCACAAAGCAGAGCTGATTCACCAGCACTGTCAGAAGCAGAGCAGTCCAAAACGCTCATCAATTCTTTTCTCTCTCCTCAGCTTGATCATTACCCTCCGACAAGTTACAGCCTGCCAGCTGCATCTGACATCCAGTTCAATTCCCCAAAGGCTCTGTTCCTGGGCAAAGTGATAGGTAAGATTTCATTTTATTCCTGGGACAGCGATGTGTGTCCAGCAGGACACTCCACATGTCATTCCTCAGCAGAAAGTGGTGATATTGGAGTTGTACCTAAAGGAGGGGTTATTTCACCAGGGCACTTGGGCTGATGAGCACACAAATAAGTGATTGTCTGTCATGCATGAGGAAAAACAAACAAACAAAAAAGTGTGGGCAAAGAGGCACTTGCAACACCTTATTTGTGAAGTTTTTTTGCCCTCTCAGTGTCAGGTAGAGGCAATGCAAGGGAATTATTGAGAGCACTGCTTCCACAAGGAGAGATTGAAGTTATTTTGGAAAGTATCATTCACTGGGGAATCATGGAATCACAGAATCATAGAATGGATTGGGTTGGAAAAGACCTCTGAAAACATCAAGTCCAACCCTTGGTCCGACTCCAGTCCCTTTACCAGATCATGGCACTCAGTGCCACGGCCAAGCTCACCTTAAAAACCTCCAGGGATGGGGAATCCACCCCCTCTCTGGGCAGCCCATTCCAATGCCTGAACACTCTCTCTGGAAAGGATTTTTTTCTGATCTCCAACTTCAATTTCCCCTGGCAGAGCTTGAGCCCATCGTGCCCCCTTGTCCTATTGCTGAGTGCCTGGGAGAAGAGACCAACCCCCACCTGGCCAGAACTTCCCTTCAGGCAGTTCTAGACAGTGCTGAGGTCACCTCTGAGTCTCCTCTTCTTTGATATGTGCTTTGATGCCTTTCTCCAGGCAGACATCTTCCTTGTCCCAGTGCATGTCCTGTGGCATGACTGTCCCCCACCCTGTGGTAGAGCCACCACTCTCTCACAGTATGGCCCACCATCAGGGTCCTGTGGAACTCTCTAACACCCAACAATGCTCATCTGGATCTTCTGTCCCTTCAGAGCTATTTCCCAGTGCAGCAGCTTCCTGGCCAGCCCCCAACGAGCTCAAGAGGCAAAACAGATGAGGCCACACCTTGAGTGTTGTGTTCAGTTCTGGGCCCCTCAGTTGAGGCAAGAGATTGAGGGGCTGGAGCGGGGCCAGAGAAGAGCAACGAGGCTGGAGAAGGGACTGGAGCACAAGTGCTGTGGGGAGAGGCTGAGGGAGCTGGGGGTGTTTAGCCTGGAGAAGAGGAGGCTCAGAGGTGACCTCAGCACTGTCTGGAACTGCCTGAAGGGAAGTTCTGGCCAGGTGGGGGTTGGTCTCTTCTCCCAGGCACTCAGCAATAGGACAAGGGGGCACGATGGGCTCAAGCTCTGCCAGGGCAAATTGAAGTTGGAGAGCAGCAAAAACTTCTTTGCAGAGAGAGTGCTCAGGGATTGGAATGGGCTGCCCAGAGAGGGGGTGGATTCCCCATCCCTGGAGGTTTTTAAACTGAGCTTGGCCGTGGCACTGAGTGCCATGATCTGGTAAAGGGACTGGAGTTGGACCAAGGGTTGGACTTGATGATCTCGGAGGTCTTTTCTAACCCAATCCATTCTGATTCCATGATTCTTTGATTCTTTGATCTTAAACTGCCTTGTTCTAATTGTTAGGCCATCCTATGTGCCATTCTTTAATGTTTCCACTACTGGTGTCTTACATGGATTTCCAGGGTAACTCACTTCAAGAATCAATTATTCCCAATACTTACAGATTGTAAGGAGAACTTTTCCCCTGTTTCTGATAAAGGGGTATTTATAGTATCTCTTCTAAGTCCTTTGTACAGAGATGTGGTTGCTTGAAATGCAGTGAAGGTTTAATCCAGAAAATTGTCATTTTTTCTTTGTTTAGTGGTGTAAGGCTTTACCCTGTGACCCTTGTGCACTGATTTTTGAAGTGGAAAACCATGTGACCACATGGATAATGTGCCTTTTTGAAGACACACTTCCCATTTGTTTCATTTTTAAAATTTAACATATCGAACTCCTGTGAAGTAAGAAATTAAAATCTTTTAAAATGGTTGTTCAGCAAGAGAGATGTGGATTGTTTTCTGGTGCTCTCCAGGTCAGTTCTGTTGAAGGGATAAAAGCTGATTTTGGTCTATACCTGGGAGCTGGGTGCATTCCCACCTCACCACACCAGATTGGAGCCGTTGGACTGGAGCTGACTGTCTGACTCAGCCAGGCCATCCTCCTCCTCCATTCATTAATTCAAAGTGAGGAGACAAAGCACTTCAGGCAGAGCCTTCAGCAGCTGGAAAAACTCTGCAGGAAAGGAATGGGATTCCTGACACTGAATACTTAATTTTTCTAAGAGCATGAGGTTATATTACCACTTTGCATATATTATTCTTTTGCTTCCTTCTCTCTGCTTGTGCTGCTGTCTTTGCAAATAAGGTATTTGATTGAGCAGAAGAACATACCAGTACCAAAGAAACAAACAAAAACTAAAACCAAAACCAAATCAAAAATGTAAACAAAACCCAAAAACAACAACAACAACAACAACAACAAAACCCCCACAAGACCTTTATTCTTTCTACCAAAGAAAAAGTGAACTCTGCAGAAAGACAGACTTCCAGGTGTGAAACTGTTGTATAACTGGTAATGTTTACAATGAACTTACTGTGCAACTCTCAGAGTGATGTTGAATGAGGCAAAAGCAGTTGTGTCCTAGTTCAGCAGGAGGGACCAGCTAACCCTGTGTGGGGGTGATCAAAGCTATGTATTCTACCCCCTCTATTCATTCCCCAAGGACAATGGGCCATTAGCAGCAGCTGCCCAGGGAGCCATTATCACTTCACACCCAGCCTGAGGGGGCGGAGCTGCCAATGGGCCATCAACAGTTCAACACCCCCTGGCTCCCAGAGTTAATCACCCATTGTGTGAGTCCCCGCCCAGGGGGAGGGACTGGGTGCTCCCTGAGGGTACATAAGTGGTGGGTAAGAAGACCTCGGGAACCTCTCGTTGGATCCAGAGCAGCAGCAGGACCTCGACAGGAGGAGATCACCACTCTCACCCAGACCACAGCCCTCGCCTGCACCAACAGGTTTTTCTTTTCCTTTTGCTCTGGACTTGGGGGAGCCACAGGGGTCTCAGCACAAGGGCAAACAAACCCCCTTGGGTTTGTGCCCCAGGACACTGGGTTATACTGCTGGGGTTTTGTGAGTTGAAAGCAATTTCCCTTGTGTGTCAGTGTTGTTATTGTAATATTGTTATTAAATTTTAGGTCTGACTTACAATCTCTCTCGTGGTGAGTTCATTTCCCCTGCTGGTTCACCTTTAAACCAGCACAAGTTGGAAGGACAAAGCAGACATAGAAATCAGTATCTTTAGGGCTTTTGTCACGTCATGCTGACCAGGCATGTTTTAGTGCCCTAGAGGGGTTAAAACCAACAAAATATCTGGATACATAAATCAAATTCCAATCTGTACTCACCTGCAATTACATTTCCTAAATGGGCAACATGGGAGTACCTCCCATCCCACTGCTGGGCTGGCTGCAGTTGCTTTCAGCTTCTATTGTTCCCATAGTGTGCAATGCTCATTCATCACCAAAAATTAATGCAAGGCCCTCGTTTTAAAGACAGATGGGTTTTTGGAGAGCACTCAGGAAAAATCTTGCTAACAATCTGATCCTCTGTCTGTCTTATTTCCATTTAATTAGTGTTGTTTACAGAGGAGTGGCAGTTGTAATCAGGGAGAATTTCCTCTTTGATAAGTTGAGGTGTTTTCTGCTTTGTGGAAAGAATTTCCAAAAAAATGTAGTTGTTTGCTGGTTTGGAGAAAACTGATATAAAGTAATTTTAGCCTTCTGGGAATCTGGAGGTCAAGGCATTGAGTATAGAATTCTTACCCAGGTAAAAGGGATTATGATTCAAAGTGTGAAATAAAGCTGATAAAGACAATGAATGAAAAATCCTGTTTTATATGAGTGTGTAGTAACAGAAATTAAAGCACTAGTGAAATGCCTGATTTTATAAAAATGATACAAAGGTAATGTTTATGTCTCAAGTAAGTTCTTTCATCTGTTATTTCAATATACTCAAGCTTTGATGGCTGATACAGACAAGGCAAGAGGGAAAAGCTGGTTATCTGCATGACCAGGTATAAGGAGAAAAAAACCTAAAAATTTGACAATGTGACAGGAATCTACAGTTTCATTTAGGCTGCAACTTGAAGCTCATTTCTGAGTAGAACAGAGCAGAGGTTTGACTTTTCCATGAAGTGCAGAGGGTTTGGATGCAATGCTCAGATTTGCCTTCACTTGCTTTTTGGAGACCTACACCTGCACTGCCATAGTCTGTACTTTATTACTAAAAGTGGAGTATTTCTTTGGGGTTTAATATGCATTTTTAAAGAATTAAATGTAATTAAACACTACTTTTGTAAAAGTATCATTCTGGTGAACAGAAATAATTTGAGAGTTTCTTCTTGGGGTGTGTGATTGAGCTCAGAAACACCAAGATCAGACAAGAGCTGCAGTAAGTGGCAGGGAAGGAAGGGAAATGTGCTCCTTGTCTGGTTTTCATCTCCACTAACCACTCCAGAATAAGTTAGAACTTTACAGAAATACTTAATATCCACTTGGAATCAACTGGCATAATACAAGTCATCTATAAGACAGATAATGATTTCAGAACTCTCAGCTGTCCCTGCACTAATCTCTGCTTTGCCTCCAACCTGCTGCTCTTCAGGCCAAAACAGAAATACCTTTCAGGTCTTCCTTCCTCCTTACAAAAGCAGCTGCCATCACTCTACAGCTAAAGAGAGATCCTACAAATAACCCCAGGGGTGTGGATTCTTGCCTCAAAAGACAATTTCCTTGAGAAGAAGTGGTAGAAGGTCCATTTCTAGATATATCAGGGGGTTTTCTGGTGTTAATACAAGGAGGTTTTATTGTTCTGTGACTGCAGCTTCTTTGTTTCTTTACTGGGGTGTGTGGAAAAGATGACAGCTGGTCAGGAGACATTTCTCTGCATTCATTGTGACCTCCACCACCCTGCACTGGTGGGAGGTAATACCAGCTTACATCACCAAGTAATTACCTTCAAATGTACAGAGGAGAGAACATAGAAAAACTCCACAAAAAGTAGGAGATTAATTACATTGCTCACACGGCTTAGGTGAAGTATAGAAATGAGAACAGCTTTTTTCTTACATGGCATCTCTCCACAAATAGATACTGAATAATAGGAGGCAAAAGTTCAAAATCCTTTGAATTTCCAGGAGGGAAAATGACAATTATTCCATGATCATTCTTTACTCCTATATAAGATACTTTCTTTTCAGTAAAACAAGCCTGGCAGTTTGATGCTTCAACCCTTGGAGCTGAATAACAGCAATGACCTACAAATTCATCTCAGTAATTCACCCTACCAAACCCACCACAATTTCCAAACCCACCACACCTTCCAAACCCTTTTCAGTGTTCATGTTTACACAGAACTGCAGATTTTTATCACTTAGAGGGTTTGTTTCATGTCAGAGAATGAACATTTCATCTCTTTGAGAACATTCACCATAGCTCACTCTTTGAAGTGTTTCAAGTTAAGGTGGAAATGTTCCACAGCCCTTCTAGTTAAAATCAGACCAAAGTAAAAGTATTTTTTTTCTTTCAGACCTTGGGTTTTGATCTGTCTGGTTTCTCTGAGAAATCCCACCTACTAGCCCCATTCAGAAAGGGCCATTTCCCTTCTACAGATCTCCCATCTAAGGGTCACAATAAACACTTTGAAGAGCCAGTCCCATCCCAGTAACTTCTGAGCTAGAAACAAGAGTAGGCCAAGTGAATTGTACCTTTTGTTTGAGAATTGAAATGGAGAAGAGAAGCCAAAAATATCCATTCCTGCTCTTGCCTGTAAAAGTCTGTGAAAAAGACTCCAAGCCAATTTTAGTAGGAGATAAGAGAGCAGGGGCTTTAATGAGCCCCCAGGCTCATCCAGGAATACATCAATGTGTGCCCCAAACTCTGATTTCCATGGTATTTATAACACTGTCCATCCAACCATTACTTTACTCACCTCTCAGTCCAGCCCTGTCCTTCCCCAGTCCCAACCCCTCTGATTTGAGGCTGGGGGAGGTTTTGGGACCCCCCATTCCTTATCTTCATCTTCCTCAGCACACACAGGACTCCTGGAGTTCTTCCAGTATTCTGACTTCTGGGTCACTCTGCCCCTGTTTATGTCTCAGGCCTTCTGATATTCTTCAGCCTTCTACCTTGAAATCAAGACTAAACAGCTTAAAGAATTAAGGCATTGATGTGGGATAGAGATTACATTGAACTTAAGCTGCCAGAGATACTGACACACTAAATTTCCCTTCACTACAGCAACAGTATTCCTAAAATCTATTAAATGTAAAAAGCAAAAAATCAAAACCCCCTTTGGCATTAGTCCCCCCTTTAGAAACAGACAAAACTCAAAATTTTGTCCCACTTCTACCACTGATATTTAATATTATACCAAAGAGATGAGCAACATCTACAAATACATATTTGTGCAGGTTTAAAGGTAAACCGGCAGGAGAAATGACTGCAACACAAAAGAGATTATAAATCAGAGTTACAATTTAATAGCAATATTACAATAAATGCAATGGCACAAAGGAAAAGCCTGGTTTTAACCCACAAAAACCCAGAAGTATAACCCAGCCCCCTGGGGCACAAGCACAAAGGGGTTTGGTGGCCCCTGTCCTGAACCCCGCGTGGTTCCTCCGAGTCCAAAGTAAAAGGCCAAAGTGGAAAACCTGTTGGTGCAGCTGAGAGTTGCAGTCTGGTGGAGAGTGGTGGTTGCAGGCTGGTTGAAAGTGGTGGTCTTCTCCTGTCAAGGTTTTGGTCCTCCTCTGGATCCAACGAGTGACCCATGAGGTCTTCTTACCCCAAGATTCCATCCCCTCAGGTTTGGGTGGGAGCCCCCAGTGCCTCCCCCAGGGCAGGGAGTTCCACACTGGGGGATCTGACTCTGGCAGTCAGGGGGGATTTTGGAATCGTTGCTGGCCCCTGAGCAGAGCTGAGCCCTCAGGTGGGTGTGGAGGTGCCAAGGACTCCCTGCAGGGCAGTTCTCCCAGCTCCTCTGCCAGGCTTCTTTCCCAGCCAGCTCCCAGCCT
This sequence comes from Pithys albifrons albifrons, assembly GCF_047495875.1. Taxonomy (NCBI): domain Eukaryota; kingdom Metazoa; phylum Chordata; class Aves; order Passeriformes; family Thamnophilidae; genus Pithys; species Pithys albifrons. Next base: position 55,539,394 of record NC_092464.1, read on the forward strand.
GAGGGCTCAGCTGTGCCCTGGGCAGCTGCTGCCAATGGGCCATTGGGAACAGTTGGTGGGCAATGAATGGAGGGTGGAGAATGCCCAGCTTTGGTCACACCCACACAGGGATAAACTGGTCCCACCTGCTAAACTGCGACAACATTGTTCATGCAGTAAGCTATTATGCAAACACTAACTACATATATCACTAATAGAAACATTTGCCTCTCAGCACATGTACAGTTCCTTTGTTCCATGTCTCAGGATACTGCAGGATTCAGCTGCTGCTGCAGTGGCCAACTGGCAGCTCCAGGGAGGCAAAGGGAGACCCCAGCCAAGCTGGACTAAATTAGATCATAGAGTCATAGAATCATAGAATCAGTTGGGTTGGAATAGAGCTCCGAGATCATCAAGTCCAACCCTTAATCCAACCCCACTGTGATTACCAGATCATGGCACTCAGTGCCACGTCCAGTCTCACCTTGAAAACCTCCAGGGATGGAGAATCCACCACCTCCCTGGGCAGGTCATTCCAATGCCTGACCACTCTCTCTGGAAAGAGCTTCTTCCTGATATCCAACCTAAACCTGCCCTGGCAGAGCTTAGGCCCATGCCCCCTTGTCCTGCTGTTGGTTGACTGGGAGAAGAGACCCATCCCCACCTGGCTACAACCTCCTTTCAGGTAGATGTCATGGTTATCATAACTGTCATGAGTATTGCCAGTCCTGCTCTTCCAAGAATTAGCTGGAGTCGTTTCATCCCACAAACTTTTCACTCCCAACCTTCAGGTGATTCACTCCTCAGGTCTCATCCCTTTTACTGACAGCTGCCTTTTCATTTCCTGGTGCACTGTTCTCTGTGAGAAACTTCACTGATTACTACTCCTCAAATCTTTTGTGGGCATTCAACAGCTCCAGAAGGTCCATCACCCTTTTTTTTCTCATGGTCTTCTGGCCTTTATATGAACCTATAACAGGGTGCAGGAGCCTCCCAAATTCCTAAATTTTGAAGTCCTTTCCCTTGTGCTTTAATATGTCTCATGAAATTGTTTCATATAAATTGCTCTGCAGAATCTTGCAGAGAAAATTATGCCATTCCTTTACAGTTCCTTCCAAAGTAAGCATCTATTGGCTCTGAAAAAAAAAAAAAAAAAAGAAAAGGAGATTGTAAGGACATTTAATTTAGTTACTGCCATTCTGAAAAGATTATTTGCATGTGTCTTATCTGGCATTCAAAGCCATGTGATATTTAAAAGTAATAGAATAAATTGAAAACTTGAACTTCAGTAATTAGAGTGACCTTTTCCTAACTTCTGTTATTTTGTTAAGGTGACATGTCTTAGTTATACAACTTTTCCCTAGCACAAAAAGACAGGAACTATTTCACCTGACTGTGTAATATCTAATATTAATTTATTACAAAGGCAGCTGCTTTAAAGGGTCAAAGAGACAAACTGAACACGACAAGGAAATCAGTAAAACCTGCTGTTGGCCCCATAAAATTTTAATGGCATTGATAGCAAAATGAAAGAGCTCAGAGCACCTTCAAGGCTTTTAAAATATAAAAAATGAGTTGTAAATAGAGTACTTTATCATTTTCCTCCAAGTATATTCAAAGGAAAAAAATAAAAAAAATTAGAATAGAAATTTCCTGAGATAACAGACAGAACTGACAAAAAATTGCCTTTAATAAGCCAAGGCACAAGTACTAAAATTTTACATTGTTCTGACTAACTTGGACAACTTCTGCCCATGGCTCCAGATATAAAACCTTCAAAAATAATGTGAATATGCACTAATGTTTTGATCAGAAATAGCTATGGAAATATCATCCAGGCCGGATTATTTTGGCTGAAGGTGCAGATTATTTACATGCCATTTCTGGTAAGGACAAGTAAAGAAATTGTGTCTAATTCAAAACTCATTCACTGTTTGACACTTAAAAAAAAAATTGGGTTTTATTTGACACTTGTTTCACTTGGGAAAAAAGCATAACAAAACAACATGTAGCCTGACCCAAATATTGCAAGTAAAACTCTCACTTTGGTCACACGTTTATAATCTCTCCAAAAAAATTGTGTACCTGCGAGTCTGTGGTCTGAATAAAGTATTCATTAAGTAATCAATAAATATGAAGGTAAGATAATCCTGTTGTAGAATGTTTTCTGGAACATAAGTCAAATTATTCGTGGTGAATAATTTTGTGAATTCCACTATCATTAAAAAAAATTACTATTTTTGCTTAGCCAGACCTTTGACTGTAGGCTACTTTGCATTTAATTTAAAAAAAATATTCTCAATAATTAATTTACAGAACTAAAACCTGACTGATGCCTTGTTTCCAAGTGTTCCTGCCCAGCAAATTTTAAAGTTATATATATAGACTCTTTAAATAAGCCCATTCTGATAGATGTATAGGCCATGTGCATATTTCAGGGACCAGTTAAAACACTCTTAGTTGTCATGGAGAAGGAACTCATTCAAAAGATTGTTTGTGTGATGTGTAATGGCTTCAACCATATCCTGCTGTGGAAAACAACATTCTGTTGTATCCCTGACCTCTCTCAAAACTTGCCACAGCAGCAGAGCCAATACCCCTCAGCATGAACTGGTGTGCTGGTTTAAAGGTAAACTGGCAGGAGAAATGAACCCAACACAACAGAGATTATAAGTCAGAGTTACAATTTAATAACAATATTACAATAAATGCAATGACAAATTGGTTTTAACCCCCAAACCCAGCAGTCTAACCCAGTCCCCTGGGGCACAAACACAGTGGGGTTTGGTGGCCCCTGTGCTGAGCCCCCCGTGGTTCCCCCGAGTCCAAAGGAAAAGGAAGGGACAAACCTGTTGGTGCAGATGATGGCACAGTCTGGTAGAGAGTGGTGGGCTCCTCCTGTCCAGGTGCTGCTCCTCCTCTGGATCCAATGAGTGGTTCCCTAAGTCCCCAAACCCCAAGATTCTCTCCCCTCAGGTGCAGGTGGGAACTCCCAGTGCCTCCCCCAGGGCAGGGAGTTCCACACTGGGGGATCTGACTCTGGCAGTCAGGGGGGATTTTGGAATGGTTGCTGGCCCATCAGCAGAGCTGAGCCCTCAGGTGGGTGTGGAGGTGCCAATGACTCCCTGCAGGGCAGTTCTCCCAGCTCCTCTGCCAGGCTTCTTTCCCAGCCAGCTCCCAGCCTGAGGGCTCAGCTGTGCCCTGGGCAGCTGCTGCCAATGGGCCATTGGGAACAGTTGGTGGGCAATGAATGGAGGGTGGAGAATGCCCAGCTTTGGTCACACCACACAGGGATAAACTGGTCCCACCTGCTGAACTGGGACAACTGGTTGTCCTGGTTATGTGCATGGCATTACCATGTGCACAGGAGGAAGACACAGAGAATGTCACCTCAAACCCAGCACTGCTGCTTGCTGGGACTCAGACAGTCACCAGGAATGAGTTGCAAACATACATTCTGTCTAGATTTTTTCACAGCCTGTGTTTCTCATGTGCTCTTTTATATACAGTGAAACATAGTTAAGTTTCAGACTGAACAGTTTCAAGCTGAAACAGGTCAGTCAGTTACCACAGAGGGGAGGGAAGGATCTTGCCCCTTGTTGAAGGGAGAAGTCGAATATCTAAGGAAATTAAAAAAGTTGTTTTAATTTAATAATTCAGATTGTTTTCTGCATCAGACATAGTAGAAGAAATTTTGGAGATAAAGACAGAAATCTGTCTGAACCCTCACAAGTTTTCAGTGGGGTCACCTGCTGCAACAGCCAAAATTTTTCACCGTGACACAGGGTCTGACAAGGCAGGAATGGTGAAAGATGATGCTGATTCACCATGGTGGTGGAAGGTATTTTTGTTGGTTTTACAAAAAGTTTGGAAATTTCTAGACTGCTGGGTAGTACTAGGGAGTGAGGAGGGGGCAGGACAGGACGGGACGGGACGGGAGGGGACGGGCCAGGACAGGAGGGGACAGGCCAGGACAGGAGGGGACAGGCCAGGACAGGAGGGGACAGGCCAGGACAGGAGAGGATGGGACAGGCCAGGACAGGAGAGGATGGGACAGGCCAGGACAGGAGAGGATGGGACAGGACGGGACAGAATGGGATAGGACAGAACAGGAGGGGACAGGACAAGACAGGAGGGGACAGGAGGGGACAGGAGGGGACAGGAGGGGACAGGAGGGGACAGGAGGGGAGGGGACAGGAGGGGACAGGCCAGGACAGGATGGGACAGGCCAGGACAGGATGGGACAGGCCAGGACAGGAGAGGATGGGACAGGACAGGACAGGAGGGGACAGGCCAGGACAGGAGAGGATGGGACAGGCCAGGACAGGAGAGGATGGGACAGGACGGGACAGAATGGGATAGGACAGAACAGGAGGGGACAGGACAAGACAGGAGGGGACAGGAGGGGACAGGAGGGGACAGGAGGGGACAGGAGGGGACAGGCCAGGAGGGGAGGGGACAGGAGGGGAGGGGACAGGAGGGGAGGGGACAGGAGGGGAGGGGACAGGACAGGATGGGACAGGCCAGGACAGGATGGGACAGGCCAGGACAGGATGGGACAGGCCAGGACAGGAGAGGATGGGACAGGACAGGACAGGATGACACAGGACAGGATAGAACAGGATGGGACAAGACAGGATGGGACAGGACAGGCCAGCCGGGACAGGACAGGATGGGACAGGACAGGATGGGACAGGACAGGATGGGACAGGACAGGACGGGACAGGAGAGGATGGGACAGGACAGGATGACACAGGACAGGATAGAACAGGATGGGACAAGACAGGATGGGACAGGACAGGCCAGCCAGGACAGAACAGGATGGGACAGGACAGGATGGGACAGGACAGGACGGGACAGGAGAGGATGGGACAGGAGAGGATGACACAGGACAGGATAGAACAGGATGGGACAGGACAGGATGGGACAGGACAGGATGGGACAGGATGGGACAGGACAGGACAGAACAGGCCAGCCAGGATGGGACAGGGCAGGACGGGGCAGGACGGGGCAGGACGGGGCAGGACGGGGCAGGACGGGGCAGGACGGGGCAGGACGCCATAAAACTCTGTTTAATCCACAGTACAGTGACTCGTTTATAAACACCTCATTCAGATACAACAGGAAAAAACTCATATCTTTTCAACTTTCTTTATAGAGAATCCTGTTTCCTGTCCCATAAATGTACACCACTGTCCAGAAATCTCTCCTTTATGACGACATGAACTTACAAATCTAACTCAGTGATTCTCAGCTACTGCATTATGAGGGTTGTGCTCCACTTGCAAGTGAAGCATTGAGTAAGGTTACAGGCAGTTTCCCACCAAAAGGTAGTGTTTTTATTTTGTGCAGCCTGATAGCAGGATAATACACACTGTCACCACTTCTGTTACTCCTTCCTACTTTCTGCTCTCTTCAGACTGTGTTCAGAGTTCTACCAGCCCTCCCTGTTTCATGAAAATGCTTGTTGCTCAAAAACATTGTCTCCTGATCCTTGCCAGTTGCAGAATCCAAACTGTGTAAAGGTTCCACCATAACACATTCAGTTCTTTCAAAAATTTCCAGGAAATGAACTGTGGTTGCCATTGAGTGTCAGAAAAATTGAATTGTTTAAAACATCCCAGCTAGAATAACCACCCCACAAAAATCTTTTTCTTTTGGAATACTTTGAAAAAGGGTTTTTTTTAATTCTAGGTGATGAGACACCTCAGAAATACTGATATGGTGAGGCATCTTCAGAGAAAAATTCTATTACAATTGCTAATGTAATTCATCAAGCTCTCATATCTTTCTCAGCCAAATGTGAGTTGATTTCACTGTAGCACCTTGAAAATATGTATTTTCATCACTCAGTAAGTGCTCACTTAACATAAAATTTGCATCTTTACCAGCCTCTCTGGACTGATGGCAATCTCTAGTTGGCTTCTTCCTTCTGCATTCTCATTGGAGCCTTTGCTAGACAGTCAATAATGTGACTGATGAAGCTGGGAATGAACTACTGTTTCTGTATTAATCAGACCAGGACTTAGAGACTTTCTTCACATTTTTCCTAGGCAACATCTTGAGTGTCCCTCTAATTTAAATGTAGTAACCAAATTTGACTTCCTGCCATTACAGGATGAGAATCAAAGGTTGTGGAGGACATGCAAAGGCTGCTGAACTCTCTGATAACCCACCCTCATACGGGAAAAGAGCATATGGGGAAAACCTGTATGGGTATCAATGGCCAGAAGGAGAAGGCAGCATTTTTTAAGTGGTGCTGTAGCTTTATGTCAGCTGAGGCCAGTGGTGTTCACACTGCAATACTTTCCAGGGCTGTCTTTAGCTTGAGAAAGAAGCCTCTGCAGCAGCTCTCCAACAAGAGCCTTCAGGCTTGCAGGAATCCACAGATTTCTCTCCATTAATGCACAGAGCACATCTTAATTGCTGAAGTCTGTTATCTTGACTTTGTAAGAGTGTCCCCTGCAGGGATGAAGGAAGGCCTGGCTGGCAGCTCAGTTTTCACTGCATTTCCTACCTGGGGACTGCTTGGGGTGTGCCACATCCTTTCTGCTGAGGAATGCACTGAAACCAGCACATTAATTTATAAAAGTCCTTTTTTGTTGGAAGTAGTGACAGGGTTCCTCATGCAGGAAAATGAATCAATAGAAAATGTGATGAGTTGCATTGCATTTTCACTTGATTCTGAGGGAATCAGAGAGGGAGTGGGGAACAGGAAGAGTGGGACATGATGAGCCTGACAGCTTGTGTTCAGCCCTGGGTCTGTCCTCTTTCTTGTTTCTCTCATCAACAATTATCTAGTCAGGTGTTTATCACAGCATTCCAACTCTATCCTCTATTCCCAGAGGGATTTCTTTGCCAGCACTGCTGTGTGCCCAGCTCTCTCTGCACTGGTTTTGGGGCTTCTCAGTGCTGTGCATGGCACAGACACACCCAATCCATTTCTGTTACTCCCAAGCTGGCCATTTCCAGTTCTCCCTTAAGGCTCACCTCTGACTGCTATTTTTTTCTCAAGAAACCTCCTTTTTATATAATTATCGAAAGAATGTGTTCAGTCAAATTAAAAGCCAAATGAAACATAATATAGAGCAGACAGATACAAATTCTTGTGTACTCAGGTGCTCCTGTGCTTACCTCCTGTGGAGGAAAAGAAGGATTTATGAGTTGAGAGAGGGGTTTTTGGAACTGCAGGCTGATTCTGAAGCCTACTGGCAGGTACTAAATTAGTCCTATGAGAAAGACCTACAAGCTAAGGAAAATGAAGTAAGATAAGGAGGTTTTGGGTCAAGCAGCCCTGTGGGAAAGAATGTAAGAGATAAGTTTTCTCACAGCAAAAGTGGACATCTGTCCAGAAAGTGTCATCCAATTAAAAGCTGTAATGAGGTTTATGGACACTGTGATTCAACCTACAAGATGGGGCTATGGATGGGAATTAAGAATATATATTGTGTAATTTGAAGTTAGTAAAAAGCTTTACTTTTAGCTTTTACTTTTACCTATTTTTTCCCTTTCTTCATGGAGTGATTGAACAAACTATCTTTGTGTGTGACACCTGCAAGCTGTGCCCTTATTAATCTTCTTGGCCTCCACGATTTGCTGCATACTCTCACATTCTCCCAGTTCCCAGCCTGCCTGCCTTTGAGCTTTCCCACAGCACAATTTGAGAGCACCAGGCTTGGGACTTCTCTTACTACTAAAATTTTTCCTGCATTTCAATAATACTTCTATTGATTTAGCCTTCTTTGGAGTAAGAGAATTTTGGGGAGTTTTCCTCATACACACAATTTCTATAGGCTTCTTGCCTAGCCCATATCTCCCTTCTCCTTCCACCCTCATCCTCTGAGTCCCTTTACTGCCCTCTCACTTCCCTCTCACTCCAGCCCAGCTACACCTTTGCATCAGGCAGGTTTTATCTCAGCAATTCTCAGCTCAGGCTATACCCAGTTGCTGAGGCTGATTCAGAGTTCTGTGTCTCTGCTGCTCCAGCCCCAATTCCTTCTCCCCTGTGCTCACCCACCTTTCAGTGACCGTCAGGCCACCAGCAGTCCAGGGGTGGTCTGGAAAGCTCTGCAGGTCAGATTTCTCCAGGCTTCCAGCATGAGAAAGTTGTATGCCCTTCCGCTTTTCTTGCAGAACTCAAGTGGAAGTTGGAAAATGTATCTGTGTTTTGAGAAATAAATAGAAATTATTGTAACTGTTTAGGCAAATTTCTTTCTGTGAGAATTAAGCAGCAGAGATGCTTTCTGAATATCGAGTTCTTACTGGGAACTTGGGTGAATGTCTCCAGAGGGGGGGTAAAAAAGAAAAGCCAAAGGGACTGAGGAGTGGCATGGAAGAAGCTGTGAGAAAAACAGATGTAGGGAACAGCACAGTGGGGACAAATCAGCAGTGTTGATAAGCTAGAAAGCTGGCTGATGCCATCTGCCTGTGCATCAGACAGGGATATCCTGCTCCTGTGGTGCCAGGCTGGAGGAATGTCCAGCTTGGGAAATGGCACTTGATCAGCTGTCCATGAGAGGAACCAGTTTTTCTTGTTTCTTTGAGTTGTTCTTACTGCCTGAATAAGAGTCAAAGAAATGAGTAAATATATCTTTACCTCACCCATCATCCACTTCTTAACTCTTGTGGAGTGGGTTCTGTTCCCTAACAAAGTCAGATCTCCTGCCAAAATGCACAGCAACTGTCCCAGCTGAGCATGTGACCATTTAGCTATAAACTGGTTTACAAACACATCAACAGCTTCTTATGGCAAATGCACCAACCTGCCACAGACTTGCTAATATGAAAGGACAGGCTTCTCCTTCCTCCTAAACTCCCTCAATCTCAGTCTAACCTTCACCTTTATTATCTAGACTACTGCCCAAATCAAACTCTTCCTGTTAGTAGCAAACTGGAGACAGGGAGGAAAGTAATGAAAAAAAGAGCTCAATTAAATCCTTTCTAGTTTTCAGATGGACTCATCCCCAAAATGCTGGGGTGTTAGGCTGGGGTTTTTAAAGGCTATTGGGGATTTCTTGTGCCAGTATTCAGCTCCTCTTGCATTCACTTGGTGCTGAGCAAGCTTAAATACAACCTTTTGCAGTGTCCATGTGAAGAATTCCCACAGGTCTGTTCCTCCCTGCTTGGCAGTGCTGAAGGACACAACTTGCTTTTGCAGGTCGCCTGTCAGATTCCTTTTTTCCAGCTCTTCTGACTTGCATCCACCCAGCAGACACTCCATGCAGGCTGCTTGTCATTCCAAAATCCCGGGCAGCTCATCACTGTTTCTGTGGAATTAAACTCAGCTTTACACAGGCCACAAACTGGAACATGCTGTGGGACATGGACAGATGCACAGCTAAATGTTCTGCCCAGTAAATGCAGCATGTCCAGAATATTTGAGCCTCCCTGTGCATCTGTTGGTGTGTCAGACCTCGTGTTCTCTGTGCATTTCAATGCTGTCAGACGTGTGAGAACCACAAAGCTCACTATTATAGTGGAGCTACCAGCAATATAGGCAGTTAAATGACTCCCTGACATCCGATCCCGTCAGATCTCGGAAGCTCAGCAGGGTCAGCCCCGGATCAGTACTTGGATGGGAGACCTGGGAAATGCCGGGTTCTGTAGGTTCTAGTCCTTCCCTGACATCTGATCCCATCAGATCTCGGAAGCTAAGCAGGGTCAGCCCCAGATCAGTATTTGGATGGGAGACCTCCTGGGAAATGCCGGGTGCTGTAGGTTCTAGTCCTGAGGAACTTCACTGGCACTGTCCAAGCTCGCTCGGCCGTGGCAGATGAACCTCAGGACTGAAATGGTGGGGCCAGTTCTGCGCACGCTGAGCCTCACCTGAAATCCACTGCACAGGCTGGAAGGGCACGTGGGGACAGCCCTGCCCAAATCTGCGTACGTGAAGCCGAGCCACACACACACCAGCAATATTTAAAGTATTTCTTTTCCCCACTTTTGAGGTGGGTAGAAAGAGAAGTGCAGATTTTTAGGGCAAAACAATCATTAAATATTTGGGGTTTTCCTCAGCTGAAACCAAACTGCTTCAATCAGTAACAGTGTATTGAGGAATGGAGGAAGTCTGTGGGATTTTAGAGGAATTAGTACTTCAGTTAATGTCAATTTGGAGAACATAATGATCAACACTAAGATTTCCCAGCACAGAAATTCTCACACATACATCTGTTCTTGGAGGTCCCGAGGCTTCTCAAATAATGCAATTTTTCCAGATTTCTGTGAAGAACTGTTCTAGTGTGAGATGGATGTCTTCTCACACCAGTCCACATCACCTGAACCAACCCTGTGATGCTTAAAGTCTCAAAGAAAAGCATTTGTTCTAAGAGCTTGATCACTGTGATTTGAAAAGATCTGAAACCAGCAGTGTTACTACCATAAACCCCAAAAAAGAATAAATAAAATGATGGATGGATGGATGGATGGATGGATGGATGGATGGATGGATGGATGGATGGATGGATGGATGGATGGATAGATGGATGGATGGATAGATGGATGGATGGATAGATGGATGGATGGATAGATGGATGGATGGATAGATGGATGGATGGATAGATGGATGGATGGATAGATGGATGGATAGATGGATGGATAGATGGATGGATAGATGGATGGATAGATGGATGGATAGATGGATGGATAGATGGATGGATAGATGGATGGATAGATGGATGGATAGATGAACTGGGGAACTGGTAGATAAAATAAAGAATAAAAGATATAACTGATGATAATGTTTTGAATAAACAAGGAAAGGAGGAAACAACCAAAATAAAAATAAAGAGGATATGGAAAAAGAGTGATGAAAAAGGGGAGAGAACAATGAATGGGAAACCATAATAGACAGGTGGTGACCTGTGTCATGTAACCAGCACCAAATACTTGAACAGAAAGCTCCTGAACATGGAGTGCCAAACACTCAGCAAAACACCATAAGGTTTACGTCAGATAAGTCATCAAATTCTACTTGAAACTTGTATTTCTTAAGCTGATTTAGCAAAAAATCTCTGCACATTTTATGGAGAGCTTTTTTCTTTGATCCCTCAGGTCTTGGAGTTGTTTCTTCAAGTATTAATTCTCTGGCATCCTTCTCTTAGTCATACTGCAAATGATTTAGCACTTTAGGACTACAAGGATTTGGCTAATAATTTACCATATGTGTATATTGTGACTAAAACTTACTTAACACATTAATTTTAAAGACTCTTACGATTCATCCTTTATCTTAAAGAGATCGGTGCTTTTATGTTTATTTTTATATTTCTTTTATAAATAAATGAGCTAAAATATATAAGCTAGAAATAATTTCAAATACAATACAAATACATACCAAGCAGATTGTAGAGGGAAACTGATTTCCTCCTGGAATGTGTGCATGCTTCAGTATATTAACACTGCAGCTTCTTTATCAATTCAACTACTATTTCTCATTTTCTGGTGAAATCTTATCTGAATATTCTTCCATTCCAGGGATTTTACAGCTCGTGCATTTCTGGATGTATTAATTAAATATCTAATTTTCTAGTTGGGTCTCTGATTTGGATCTAATGTTTTGCCAGCTTATTCAATATTAACCTTTTGACAGAAAAGAATAAATTCATTCCTTGGAAAAGGAAATAATGCCTTTAATTATCTAATTTTCTTCTCTCTGGTATCTCATCATAGTCTGTTATCCCTTTTTACCCTCAGTGCATTGTTTTAGAAAGTGAAAAGGCATTAGTAAAACCATTGTATGGTTTGGGTTGGAAGGAACCCCAAAGATCATCTCATTCCACCCCCTGCCATGGGCAGGGACACTTTCCACCAGCCCAGGTTGCTCCAAGCCCCATCCAACCTGGCCTTGGACACCTCCAGGGATGGGGCAGCCACAGCTTCTCTGGGCCAACCTGTGCCAGGGGCTGCCCACCCCCACAGGAAAGAACTTCTTCCTGATACCCAATCTAAATCTGTCCTCTTTCAGTTGGAAGCCATTCCCCTTGTCCTGTCTCTACATTGCCTTATGAAAAGACCCTCTCCAGCTCTCTTGTAGGCCCCCCTTATGCACTGGAAGACCTCAATGATGTCTCCCAGAGCCTTCTCCCCTCCAGTCTGAAGAACCCCACCTCTCTCAGCCTGTTTTCATGTGAGAGGTGCTCCAGCCCCCTGAGCATCTTCATAGAATCATAGAATTGATTGGGTTGGAAAAGACCTCCAAGATCATCAAGTCCAACCCTTGGCCCAACTCCTTTTTTAAAAACTTCTTTTGCTGTGTCCCTCCATACAACTTCATGGCCTTGCCTGGATTAAAGCCAGAAGCTCCATGTGCTTCATAAGGTGAGGGCTCCAGAGCTGGACTCAGTCCTTCAGGTAGGGTGTCACAAGAGTAGAGGAGAGGAGAAGAGTCACATCAGCTAATCTGCTGGCCCCACTTCTTTTGATGCAACCCATCATGGGCTGCCCTCAAGCCTGGCAGAGTCCCCCTGCATGGCATCCTCTCCCTCCTGCGTGTCACCTGCACCACACAGTTGTTGGCAAACTTGCAGAGGGTGCACTCAATCCCACTGTTCATGTCGCCAACAAAGACGTTAAACGGTGCAAAAAAAGATCAATCCAAGGGTGGAAAAAATAGCAAGAAATAAGTAAATCTCTTCATGACATGGAGCTACAGCATTTATATTCTTGTCAAGAGACTTCAGGCACTGCAAATAAAGTAGGTTGTGCTCTGTCTTCATATTGTAATGTACCAACCAGAGGCCTTTCTGTTCTGTGAATTCTATCTGAACAGTCAGGGAGTGGTTGGAGGAATGTTTGTGCTTCCCAGGTTGTCACAGACTTCCTCTCACAGAATCACAGACTATTCTGAGTTGGAAGGGACCCACAAGGATCATCGAGTCAAACTCTTAAGTCAATGGCCCACATGGGGGATTGAACCTTAGAGTTATTACAACCAAGTATTAACCAGCTGAGCTGATCTCAGTGGTATCTCCTTACCCCATTGCTTCTGCTTTTGGACAATAGTTTAACTTTTTCCTCATCAGACTTTTCCTTTTTGGTGAAATATCTATACTAAAAGCTTCTTGTATTTGCACAAAACCTTGTGCTACTGCAGGACAGCTGATCAGCCTGCCTGGTTATGAGTCCTGGCCAATGTTGCTCTTCCCTCACACTGCTGAGATTTGTATCAATGCTATTTATTCTGCAGCAGTTCACAGACTGATCAGCTTTTGACATAGAGACTTTTTCACTGTTTTATGTCCCCAGACATTCATCGACTGTTTTTATTTCTCTGCTTACCTGATGTACAACTGAGGCACGGCCCATGCAACTAATCCAAGCTTCCCTGGTTCCAGCTTTGTTTTGCACATGCAAAGCCTTTGAATTAGACTGTTTAAGTAGGCTTTTAAAGGCTTCTTGAAATACCCACATGATCAGCCGGTCTGTGTCCTGATAAACTTGTTAGAAAGGCAGCAGATGTTCCCTAGGATGGAGACAGACATGCTGGAGACTCTCCTGGCAGTTGCGCAGTGTATTTGTGATGTCAGCCGGAACGATGGAGTGGAAAATAAACCAGTCTGCTAATCTGGGATTTGAGATCCACACCTTTAGAAACCATTCCAACTAGCACAGTGCCACCTGTGGCTGCACAAACCTGCAGTAGGAACAAGGCAGTAGCAGCAGGAGCCTCCTGACTGACCAAAGGAACACACAGCCCATTTGGTCCAAGCTGTGGAGGCACCACAGGAGCTTTGTGCTTCCCCTTCCATTCCAAGTGTGTTCCACACTGCCAGTCTGGGAGAGAGATTTTACCTAAACAGGATATCAAGCAGTTATTTTTAGTGAGTTCTTCAATACAGTAAAACTGAAGATTTTATAAACTTCTAATAAGGAGGAAGATTTTGTTTCTGCAATTTTCAACATACTACATGGACAGAGATCCCTGGAGTTCAGTTTTTCTGACTCGAGACAGGAAATTATGCAGCAAACTCCTGACATGCTGCCAAATGTGTGCCTTTTTAGAAGTTATGCACACATAGCATAGATACATTTCTGTTACCTCTTTTATTTTCCATTTTTACAGTTTTAAATACTGAAATTCTTTTTAAGGAGAGCAGCACAGCTCTTGTGTAAGTTGCTGTGCTGGTTTAAAGGTGAACCAGCAGGGGAAATGAACTCACCATGAGAGAGATTATAAGTCAGAGCTAAAATTTAATAATAATATTACAATAACAACACTGACACACAAGGGAAATTGCTTTCAACTCACAAAACCCCAGCAGTATAACCCAGTGTCCTGGGGCACAAACCCAAGGGGGTTTGTTTGCCCTTGTGCTGAGACCCCTGTGGTTCCCGCAAGTCCAGAGCAAAAGGAAAAGAAAAACTTGGTGGTGCAGGCGAGGGCTCTGGTCTGGGCGAGAGCGGGGATCTCCTCCTGTCGAGGTCCTGCTGCTCCTCTGGATCCGACGAGAAGTTCCCAAGGTCTTCTTACCCACCACTTATGTACCCTCAGGGAGCACTCAGTCCCTCCCCCTGGGCGGGGACTCACACAATGGGTGATTAACTCTGGGAGCCAGGGGGTATTGAGCTGTTGATGGCCCATTAGCAGCTCCGCCCCCCTCAGGCTGGGTGTGAAGGTGATAATGGCTCCCTGGGCAGCTGCTGCTAATGGCCCATTGACCTTGGGGAATGAATAGAGGGGGTAGAATACACAGCTTTGATCACCCCCACACAGGGTTAGCTGGTCCCTCCTGCTGAACTAGGACAGTTGCTTGAGCAACACTGACCTTTGCAAACAGGCTCCATTCCATGGATAGATAATTAGGCATGTCTTTCCATCAGCAAGCTTCTCAAGACTCAGCATTTTGCTGCAGTGCTGAAAACACCAGGAATCAAGAGATTTACCTCCCATGCAGTGCTACAGAACAGAGGAAAGAAAAGCAAAAGAAATTTAGTGTACTGATTTAATTTAGCTCATGAAAATCACTGTCAGGCAAATAAAACTGGGCAGTGGGTGCATGTAATGAGTGTCTCATTAGTGTCTTTCTTATAACTGATAAAGGCCAGTGCTTTCCTTTTATGTCTTGAAAAATCTGTTCTCTGACACACCGGTACCCTGTATAAGGGAAACTGTTGTGGAGACAAAACTGTGCTGATGGATCGTCCTAAATTCACAGATTTGCAGAACAGCAACGTGAACAGGTGCTGCAGTGAGAGAACTGCGGCTTCCTAGCAGGCCCTGACAAGCTGACTTGTCATTCTCGCAGCAGACTTCTGCAAGTTCGTTTTTGGGGAGTAATTATTGCCATTTGGATCACCATGCCCCAGTAATTAAGATGGGAATTTCATTCTCAGTTGGCTCTGCCTTGGTATTTGCGTCATGGAATCAGTGACGACTGATATTGTTGTTGTCTGGGTAAAATATATCCTAAACCTCATGGAATATTTATTTCTTTGCTTCAATTAAGAATTGTTATTTTTAATTGTTTCTCACTGAATGATAAACAGCACATCAGCTTTCAGTGACGACAGTAATTCAGTTTTAGAGCGCTGATAAATGCATGAAAATCTCAAATTGAGGTCTCTTATATGTATATACTGAAAGCAAGTTGGATCTGTGTTGTAAAGCCTAATGGTCTAACAAAGATCCAGAAAATCTTAAAGCCATACAATAAAATCATGGCAATCTGTAATTTTTTTTAGTTTGTTTATAAAGGTCCAAGTTATTTTTGACATTTAGGTGGTGCCAAGAAATGCTGCTAACCAGGAAAATCATATTTATTTCCCAAATTATTAACGTGTGAATTCTGAAAGAGCTGCCTAAGTACACACCTCACTCCAAACAACCACTGGCCATGTATGCAAAGGTGCCATTTAAGTAAAAATGTGTAAAATCTGGTTTTAAGGTTTCTACTCATAATCTTATCTGTCAATAAGTACAGTCATTTTTGGGGAGATGAGGAACAACGTTGCTCCAAACAATGTGAAGCTCAAGCAGCTGCCCTTGGGCTGCACCCAGTTCAGAAGGACCAACAAGGGCATCACCAGCAAAGTGGCTCCCAGGCTGGCAGTGCCCCTAAACAGGGTGGAAGGACTGACACTTTGGCAGGAATAACTGTATGGAATGAACAACCTGAGATCTGCAAGTGAAATATATACAAAACACCTCTCAGGTCCCTTTGCTGGCACTAAGAACCTCCTTTCTGGAGGCCAAAAAGAGTCACCTCCTTCACTTGTGGCCTTGGCATTCAACGGCACAATGGGGTTTTATACTTGTGGTGTTCATTTCCTGACATGCAGAGGAAGAGCAGGTGTGTCAACAGGAGTGACACAAACTCTTTCTACAATCGTTCCATAATTATCTGCATTTATTTGAGAGGCAATAGAGCAACCTGACATTTCCAGCTGACCAGAAGGAATGGAAGCACAACCTCCCTCTCCTGCAATCATAGCAATGAACTGGTTTATCCCAGCCTCAGGGCCTTCTGTGCCATGGTCATTATGCCAACCTTCTTGTCCTGGTGTTTACTCTTCAAACAGGAGAAGGACATCACTACTTTTTCCCTGTTTGCTGAACTTTAACTTACAGTTCCTTCAGTGACTAACACATATAACCAATGAGGTGTGAGGTGTATCTTTCATGCTGATGACCAACTTAATCAGAGCCAGGTTTGAGAGCAGGCCTAGAAGGATGGTAGCATGTCCATCTTCCCAACCTGGCTCTGTATTTCAGTGATGAAACTCTTAGAAGATCTGAAACAAAGTATTGGAAGGCCTCTGGTTAAAATATCTTAGCTAAATCACAGTCCTATGATATTTTAGAGTGCTCACATGGTGTAGGTCAGAAAGTTTTTTCATAGTTTTTCCCTACTACCAAGTATGTCTAATTTGTTACCCAAACTGTTCTCAGTATGCCAAGAGCAACATCATTTGGCCACGTGTATCACTATTCTCACACTCACCCCCTCAGCCACAAAATTAGCCTTCAACCTACAGTTCTTGTGTTTTGGAGCAAGTATGTGCAGGAGAGCTAAAAACCAGTGGGAGTTTGCCCAAGGTTTCCATGAGAGCAGAGCCATTTGCCTCATGGCTTCCAAGAGGAACCTCGCTGAATCTGAGTTTATTATTTAGGATCAGCTCTCTTAACCCCAATTCAACTGCTATACTGAGACCATATTTACTAAGATGATTTACTGCTGCTCCAATGCCAGTGTTTAAAATGATTGATGAGTTTTCTTTTGCAAATTATGAAACAGTCACTGGAGGCCTGTGCCACGTGTGATGCAGGAAGATGTTTCCCTTAAAAATATTTTCCAGTGTCTTTTGTGTCTTTTTTCCCTCAGTCCCAGACTAACTCCCCACAGAGTAAAAAAGAAATATTGTGTTACTCAATCACCACGTGTTCCTGGAGTACAAATGATTGATTGTGCATGGGGCTGCAGAGCCCAGAAATGGTGTTTCCCAGGGAAGCCTAAACCACAGGAACCCAAGGATCCCCCAGCTGCTTCATTGCCTTTGTGAGAGCTTCACCCAGGTTACAATAAACTTCCAGTAATCCTTGTTACACCACTGAAATCAGATAGCACAGTAAACATGGTGAAGGTGTTCATCTCCATTAAATATCCTGAGATTGCCCCTAATTTATCAGCCAAGGACAGGCTGAGGCTTTGAACTCCTGTGCTATAACTTGGCATTTTAAGGTAAAGCATCACTGTGTTTTCATTCAGTGGAGTGAAAAAAGATAATGTTTCTGGGTTTTCTTTGTCACAACAGAGAATGGCTCAGCCTTAAGTCTCAATGATGGCATTGCTATGTTAGCCTAAACTATTCAGGCTTGCTATGTAGCTTTTCTGTTGTCAGTTTTAACAGATTTTTTTTCTAGCTTTCTGTACCCATTATAGCAAAAAATAATGGCAATACTCTTGGGATTTCAGTAATTGTTTTTCTCTTATTAAATAATATTAAATCTAAGTGAACGTTCTTATCCCCATTTAGAGGCAACTAGTTCAAGTGAGTTGTCTGGTCACTTGACATAACTGGAGACAGGCTTTGATGTTCCAGCAACATGAAAGCAAATAATACTGAGAGCCATAATAGTGCCCAAAATAATACTGAAATCAAGGTTGTATTGCTCCCAATCAAGCACTTGATGGGAAAGCTGGACATGCCTCTGGAACTGAAACACAACCTCAGGTGATTGCAGGGTGCTCATCATTTAGTAATGACAGGAGCATTTAGTGGAATGACTCAGCACTTGTGGCGAGTCCCAAAAATAATTCCACTCCCTTCAATTAGAGCAGCCACGAGTTTAAATATAGAATTCAGAGGGAGTGAGAGGGAACACAGCTAGACAGCATCCCAAAACTCTAAGGCTTGTACTGAAGCATGACTTTAAAAGCTGGGCAGATTGGGGCAGAGACTGTAACACAACACACTGTACCTCCCTGGGTCACTTCTTCCAACAGTTAGTCTGCTCTACCTTTAAAAGCTGCTGACAGACACTTCTGGCTATGCCTTTCTTGGCTCAGTTAGAGAGCTCTGTAGCTCTTTGTACCTTCTTAGGTAGCCTCTCATTTTCTAATCTCCTAAGCTTATGAGCCATGACTTGCTTCCATTAAGCACCTGCTTTATTGATATTGTGGACTCTAATTTCAGTTATATAGTTTGACCAAACTTGTGCTCAAAGGCTGAAATTTGAAATTTATTTAAGGAAACATTTTTGCTATTAATTATTATTATTTTAGCTATTTTTAGCTATTAATTTATTTTATTATTTCATGTTTTTACTTATCCTTTCATTTATTTATTACTTACAGATTTCTACAATGTTTCTTCCACTGTTTTTTATGAATAATTACATCAGGCTGTTTATCCAATAGTTAATCATATGAACTTTTTAACCAATTTTCAATTTTTTTGAGTGGACCCAAGGAATTTTCCAACCTTCTCTAACTACACCAGTGCTTAAAGATCTATGGAATGTTGTAGGTAGAGTAATCTCTTCAATTAACACCCGAGAATTCTTAGGGAAAACCAAGCATAGAATATGGAATCACAGGATGGCCTGGGATCTTAAAGGCATCTTAAATATCATCTTGTTCCAGCCCCTCTGCCACGACCAGGGGCTCCTGCCACCAGACCAGGCTGCTCAGAGCCCCATCCAGCCCGGTCTTGAACACTTCCAGAGATAGGGAATCCAGAACTTCTCTGGGCAACCTGTCCACCAACCTCACAGTGAAGAATTTCTTTTACAAGAGCACGTAGTGACAGGATGAAGGGGAATGAATTCAGACTGAAAGAAGGTGGGTTTAGATATTAGAAAGAAAAGGAATTGTCACATCCTCATGTGATAAAAGGATAAAGTGTGGAACCTTGTTCTCTGAGATACAAACTATTTTTAAACATCCCCTTCTATCCATGGGTTTCTTCCTGTCTCTCCTCCCTCTCGCTGCTGTTCATTATTTCCCTCAGCTTAGACCAGATAGGCTTTTTATAGCACATACATCACATATTGAACATAATCAGGTTATGATTGTTGGTCCCTAGGCAACCACCATCTTCCAGGCCAGTGATTAAGTCCTCTTTACTGTTCCTAATGAAGTCCAAACTAATTACCTTATGTCATAGTCAGTAAAATTTTTAGGGAAAAAAAAAATTCAATAATCTAATGATGCTTTACTACTGGCTGCATGAGATCCCAGCAGAAGCATCCCAAATTGAAGTTTCTAGGAAATGAGGATGAGGGAATTTTTTCCACACACAGCAGACATGTCTATCATCCCCTTTTCATGAACTTTATTAGCATACATGTTGGGACACCTACATTTAAGTTATTCACCAAGAGAAGTCTACCAGTGATATGTTCCTTCCCTACCAAGCTGTCCTCAGCATTCCATAATTAACATTCCCGTCGAGCAAACTGTCTCTCAAGAATGTAATTATAAGTGTGAATTTTCCATTTCCTTTGTTTATGTCTCAGACTCAGAGCTCATGAATACAGGCAATTAAAAATTGATTCTGGCACGGTCTTTTTCTACTAAATCATTATTTCATGCTTCCAAAAGGTGGGATAAATACCCTGCACTGAGTTCTGTTCCTCTGCAGCTGAACTGCATCCAGTACTTGGGCCAGCTCATTTCAATGTAGTTTGAATATCTCTAAATTGCAGATTGCCATGCTGAGAGACTTTTCAGCAATCTGCTAAACCCTGAGTGCCTTCACTGCTTCAACTAAGGCTGAACTACTGCTCGCTCAAACTGCTTATTGTCTCTGCTAGAATTATTGCAAACAACAATTCACCAGTTAGAGATTCCTCATTTATTGTTTTTTTTTTCCATTATAAAAATGAGGAGATTCATGCATTACTTGGGGGTACTGGGGGAGCTCTCTGTGAGTTTTCTGTGTCAAATACTAAAGCAGATCAGGACATTGTGTGCCTGTGCAGAACAGGATCCAGTTCTGTTACGTCAAACCTGACTTGGTCCAGAACAACCCTAATAATGGACCTCAGTAAAATTACTGTGGCAGATGGTTTACAGGTCTCAGATTGCCTTCTCCAAAGAAATACACAGATTGTGTGTAAAGTCAATGACAGTTTTGTTCAATAAAGTCCTCCATTTTCCATTCTCATTTAATAAATCCAAATAGGAAAAAGTCCTTCAGTCAAGCATTTACTGCTGCTTCTGTTTTCTCTCAGAAAAGATCAGCCATGCTGAGTGTCTAGTCAAGAGTTGAGCACCACAGAATTTTAAATGTATGGTCATGTAATGGTCCTTCAGTGAGGAAAGTACCTGCTGGTGCATGTGTTAGTGTTAATGAAATGCTCTGGCAAATACTCTCCAAGGTATGTCCTTACTGATACAGCACAAAGAAGAGGGAATGGGAACAGATCAAGTGGAAGAGGATCTTTTTACAAAAATGCAAACAGTTATAAATTGTAATTCACATTTGAAACTGTGTTTTCAATGAGTGTTCCCCTTTTAACACACAGAAAAAAGATAGAACCAAAAAAAACCACTAAAAGTATGTAAGCAATACTGTGCCTCTGGAAATATGGAGAGGAGAAACTCCTGCTTTTATTCTGGAATACATCTGAAAATATTCTGTCTAAACTATTGCAGAGATGGCAACTCTGGCTGTATTTCTAAGCAGTAAGAGTTGAATGATTCAGCAGTGACTTTGTGAAAGTTTTGCTGTTCTGAAAAATATAGAAATATCCAGGACAGGGACAGGATACTGAAATTGAGTTAAATTGCTGTGAATACCACACTAGCCAAATGAAGGTCTTAGATGTGGTCCTACTGATGAGTACTTGTTATCTCCTTTTTGACTTCTGGAGGGACAACTTGCAGGTCTTGTGATCCAAGACTCTGGTCCTACATTTCATCCATCCTGGTTCCTGTAATATCAATTATTCCCATTATGGTACACTTCTGGTAAAGTGCTACTTTTTTTTTTCTTTACTCACTCCCTTCTGGCTGCTCAGTGGAGAAACAGCTGAGCAGTCCTGTATAATGATCTGCCCACTGGCCAGTGCCCTATATTGCCTGCTGTGATGCTTCTGGCCTGAGTCAGTGCTGGCAGCTCCTTCCCCCCAGGCCATGCAGCATCAGCATCTCCTCTGGGGCTCAAGGCAGCAGAGGGATGAGCAGCACAGTGCAATGGCCAAGCCCAGCCACCCACAGGGAGCTGCAGCCTATGATGTTGTGGACTCTTCAGGGTTTGTGTCAATCCTCAACTTGTACCCTCCCTCCAGAACAAGGAACCCTCTCTCCATGGGTGATGGAGCAGGGACAGGGAGAGGAAGGTGGTGGTGAAGCTGGGAGAGGAGAAGAGAGCAAGGAGGCACTTGGACTGAGGAGTGGAGACAAGGAAGGAGTGGTCTCATAATCTCCGTGTTAATAACAGGTGGATAATAGACTAATAATGATGATCTCATAATCCATGTTAGATGGATAATAGGTACAGATGGATAATAGGTGGTCTCATAATCTCTGTGTCAATAGATGGACTTTAACCCCTTCTTTCTCCAGTGCCTTGTAGGCAGACTGCAGTCTCCCTTCTGTCATCTTGAAAGAGAACAAGTGAAGTAAGTCATCTCAGTAATTTTAACTTTTTAAAGCCATTCTATGCAGGTTCTTATTTGGTTTGCCTCACACTTCTGTGCGAGTAAAGCAAGAGCAAAAATATTTTCCAACTGTAATATTCAAAACCTGTCAAAATACCCCAATAACCTTCAGCTACATTTCCCCCGTTTGCCGTCACCGGCCCTTGATGCTGAGCAGCATCTTCGAGCCAGAAGGGCGCTGGGAGCGCCGGGACTCCCACCCACACCCTCCTCTGCCTCCACTCCGCCCGCTCCCCCTGCGGATCCAGTCCGTGTATTCCCAGCCGCAGCAGTGGGGCGGGGGAGGCTCCGCTCCGCAGCCGTGCCGAGCCGTGCCGTGCCGTGCCGATTCCGCTGCCCCGCAGCTCCCGGCCGGGACGCGCCGAGAGCCGGAACTCAGGGCCGGGAGAGCCGTCAGGTATCCTGGATGCTGCGGGCTGCGGGGCGGGGAGGATGGTTCTGCGGGGAGGCTGGTCCTGCGGGCGGGGAGGCTGGTCCTGCGGGAGGGGAGGATGGTCCTGCGGGGCAGGGAAGATGGTCCTGCGGAGAGGATGGTCCTGCTGGCGGGGAGGATGCTCCTGCGGGAGGAGAGGCTGGTCCTGCGGGAGGAGAGGCTGGTCCTGCGGGGAGGATGGTCCTGCTGGACCGGAGGATGGTCCTGCGGGCGGGGAGTATGCTGCTGCGGGGCAAGGAGGATGCTCCGGCGGGAGGAGAGGCTGCTCCTGCGGGGAGGATGGTCCTGCGGGCCGGGAGGATGGTCCTGCCTGAAGGATGGTCCTGCGGGGAGGATGCTCCTGCGGGGCAGGGAGGCTGCTCCTGCGCGCGGGGGGCTCGGCAGCCTGCGGGACACCCCGCGGGGATGGGGCATCGTGCGATGAGCTGTGCCGGGTCCCAGCGGGAGCGGCGCCGTGGATGGTCCCTTTGCCCGCCGGCGGCGGAGGAGGGAGCGCACCTGCGGGGCCAGAACAAAGCTGCGAGGCGTGTCCGGGATGCCCGTCTGGGGTTTGGGGTTTGCCGACTTTGTCTCCCACGTTTTATCTCTGCATGGGGTTCCGTTTATCCTGGGGCTGGAGGGAAGGAGAGAGGGCAGCGTGAAGGTCAGCGTGATTTAGATCATCTTCTGACTCTGGTGTTGCGATCCACCTGTAAGTTTTAGTTTATTTTTATGCGACCTGGTTGCAGAAGAGGCAAATTCACAAGCAGTCCTGTGTTAGACATGTCTGCTGTCTGATGCAGCCGATGTCACACGGAGTGTTTAGTCATGTACTAGATTTAAGAAAATGAAGCAAATGATAGTATTGCCTGTCAGTATAGCATCTTCAACTTAATGTCCTATTTTAGCTGAGCAAGTGTAAAGAGATAATAAAAATCTACTATTTTTGTATTTATTTTTCTTGCATCTTGTTTCCTTATTCCTCCAAAGAAAGGTTTGGGATAAGAAACACCCACTGCTTCAGTATTTGGGTGGGAGCACTTGCTCCAGCTGTTAACAAAGCCATTATGCTGCCAATGGCATTGTGCCCCGACATTACTCCAGCATATAATTCCGTGCTTGGATGTAGTAATGATAATAATTATAAAGCATGTTTGTAGTGACAGTTTGATTTAGGGTAGGTAGAAATGCTCAGTTTACACCATCTAATGAGATGCAAAGGTAGAGACTGAGTTAGTCCTTGCATGTTGTCTGGCTCTGTTCTTCCATTATCAATCTACACACTCAGCTCTGTGTCTTTTTGTGAAAATGTCTATTATCATTATATACTAAATAAGACTGTGGATGAGCAGATCATAGAAATTTTAAAGTATATGCACACTGAGGATGGCTGACATGTAATATCCTGCATCTGATCAGAAAAGTAATAAAGGTCCAGTTAAGCTACACATATTCCTTCCTGTTTCTCATGGAGTAAAATGTGTTGGCTGGCACCAGACCCCACCTGTTTCTATCATCTCTGGTGTATTTCTTGCATGAAGGAGCATTTTTCGTTCCCAGATCACAATGTGATGCTTTTACATTTCATTCTTTGTGAAATCATGATTTCTACTGCCTAGAGGTGGAAGGTGTTTGCTGCTGAGCTTTGACACTCTGACTGAAGTGTATTAAAGGTTTCTTTTAAACCAAAGATTGAGAGCTCTCTTCTAAGGTGATATAGTTGGTCCCCCCAAAGTTTGATACAGTACAGACCTGCAGTGATGAAGGTGTGCAGTGGTTTCCACAACACAAAAAGTCAAGACATTTTATTACCTTTTCCAGGCTGCAACCAGAGAAGAGCAACGAGGCTGGAGAAGGGACTGGAGCACAAGTGCTGTGGGGAGAGGCTGAGGGAGCTGGGGGTGTTTAGCCTGGAGAAGAGGAGGCTCAGAGGTGACCTCAGCACTGTCTGGAACTGCCTGAAGGGAAGTTCTGGCCAGGTGGGGGTTGGTCTCTTCTCCCAGGCACTCAGCAATAGGACAAGGGGGCACGATGGGCTCAAGCTCTGCCAGGGCAAATTGAAGTTGGAGATGAGAAAAAACTTCTTTGCAGAGAGAGTGCTCAGGCATTGGAATGGGCTGCCCAGAGAGGGGGTGGATTCCCCATCCCTGGAGGTTTTTAACCTGAGCTTGGCCATGGCACTGAGTGCCATGATCTGGTAAAGGGACTGGAGTTGGACCAAGGGTTGGACTTGATGATCTGGGAGGTCTTTTCCAACCCAATCCATTCTGTGATTCTATGATGAAAATGAGCTGCAGAAGGCTGTGTGTCCCAGAGTGAGTAGCTCACTGGAACTCACTGGTGTGGGATGCTGTGAAGGTCAGCAGCACTTGGGGTTTTCCAAAAAGATGGGGCACATTTCATAGCACACAGTTCTGCTGGCAGCTAAATATAAAAGGTAAGAGATAACCTTCACCTGAGAAAGGCTTAAAACCCCCATTTATGGGAAGCTGAAAAGGTGTTCTGGGGGATGGGTTTGTGTGTTCCACGCTGTTACACTGCTTGTGAATCAGCCACTGTCAGTCACTTTTTGTTCCAAGAGAGAACAATGAACCAGATAAGTTATTGATCTACCTAATGTGGCTGTTAAATTTTTATGCTAATTCGACATTGTGCATCAAATAGCAAATACCTTGCAGAAGTGAATTTATTATACATAAGCATGTTCCAGCAGAGGAGATACAAAAGTGCATTTCATATATGTAGCAAAGAAAAGACTCAAAAGCCTTTAGCATTTTTTGGGTCAACTCCATCATTGACTTTCAGATATAATAGAGATTGTTCAAATATAAATTGCTCAGCTTCAAACTGCAAAGCATGCAACACTGGGGAAAAAAAAAACCCAACCATAAAAGAAATTGCTTCTAAGAAATGAAATTGATTCTTTTTCCCTGCACTGTCCTACAGGATTTTTTCTGATTTTTAAAATAAATTATGGGTTTCCCTACTACAGCTACGTTGGTGTTGTGTATACCAAAAGTGTTTTGATCTGAAAAAAATCAAATACCGAATAAAGAAGTAAAGCAAACAGAAGGAAAATGCTGGAAGAAAAAAATTACCTACTAAGTTACAGCATTCTCATCCTAGCTGGCATTCTGCTTTTTAATTGCTTTTCATTTGCTTGCTGCTTTCAGGCTTTTGATAGCAGAATTCAAACTGCCACTACTTGGAAAGATCATTGAGTATTCATCATGTGGGAATCTGCACCTATTCTGGAAAAGTCAGGTCCAGAAAAACCTTCTATTGATTTATTACATTGCATTGAAATCTAACATTGCAGGTGCAAACCCAATGGATTTCTTTTAAATTAAATAAATAGGAAAAATTTTGTGAAACTGCTGTTGAAGTTTTATTCTTGTGATGCTGACATCCCTAAAAGGGGTTTCTTAACAGATCCTTACCTTTTTAATTTTAAAAATACCCCAAATCTCACAACTTTTACAAATATAAGGTTACTATAAGGCATAAAAAATATACAAATAAAAACGTGATTTTACTGAAAAAAAATATTTTCTAGTTTGAATTGAATACCACAAATCTCCTTCAAATGCTCCTCTGGCTTTTTTGCCATCTCCAAGTGAGACAATAAGATAGGCAAGGGAGGAGTGAGGGACCGGAGGGACCAGACCTCCACCACCTCCCTCCAGCTCCTCAGCCAAGGACCGGAAGAAGGAAAGAACCACTCCCCCTACTGCTACGTGGAAGACACGTGTGGAATACTTGTAACTTCCTTAGATACAATGGTTCCTGGGGAAGGCCTTGGGTCAAACCATTACATTCTCCACCCCTTATTCCACACTGGTCTTTCCACGCGATCTTTGTATTATTGCATTTGCTTATATCTCACACATATATATATATATATATATATATATATATATATATATATATATAGTCCATATGTGGTCCTTCAAGGCAGATGTCTTGTCATCAAGGATCAACACCAGCATCAGTTCAGCTTTAGTCCTTTTCCTTTTGGTTAGAGTCACAGTTCCAAGTTGAGGCCTATTCCACAGGTTAGGGCTGCCTTATCGTTGGACGTCATGGGATACCAGTACCAGCTTTGTTTGGGTTTTTCTCATCTCGTGTCTGGTTTCCTGCAAAACACAACTCAAAGCACATCATTAGTTCTTCCCCAAGGCTAGATTGCCTTGGGGCACACACTGGATCTCACCATCTTTCCTCATTACCCACCAGGTGTTTCCGGACCCTTGGGCAAAAACAATCCCACGAATGGGTTTGTCTTGGCCCGAGGGAGGGGTAATCCAGACAGATTTCCCTAACATGCCTCTCAAGTGAATCGCTGGAACTTTGTCTCCATCTACCGTGTGGAGGGATTCTGCTTGGGCAGGACCAGCTCGATTGACGGAGCCTCTGGTGTTAACCAACCAGGTGGCCTTGGCTAAGTGCTTATCCCAGTTCCTCAAAGTTCCTTCACCTAGTGCCTTCAGAGTTGTTTTTAATAGTCCATTGCACCTTTCAACCTTTCCAGCAGCAGGTGCATGATATGGAATGTGATATACTGGAGGGAGAATTTCTGCCCACCCCCTTTGGATGACACTGCAGTTTTCCTAAGGTTTTTGAGGCTGATAATACAGAATGCAAAGCATATCACGAGGTCGTTTGCAGGTCGTCATAGAATACCCGTTAAAATGCAAAGTGATGATCTGATTGAAATGATGTTGTTTTAACAGAGTTCTAACAAAAGCACAGTATAACAAAATGCACTGGACTTTGGCCAAGAGACATTACATTTGACTACAGGCAGCAAAAGACTCATTTGGTTATTTATTTACTTTCTGGCCTGAAAAGCATTTACTGTCTTATGTTGTTGCTTCCATAAGACACAGAAGCACATTTAGGCAAGCAATGTGAATAAAACCACACCTTTGTGTTGCAAAATGTGTGTGTTTTCCATCCTTTTCTGAGGGTTATGAAGGATGATCTCAAGGTTCTTTATCATGAGCATAAATCAGAATGGACTTATAAATCGTGCTGTAATACAGAGGGTGTTTTCTCTGTGGTTACAGCTTTTTTCCATACTGATATCTGTGATGGTAAAATTATTTATTTACTTTGTCAGTTGTTTAAATTTAGGAGTTGTGGGCACTTTTTTAAAAGAAATTTTGCCTGTATAGCTTCTTCTCCTTCCCTGTCATCCACTTCTCACTCTCTTTAGAGCTTGCCTGCAGACAAATCAGTGGATAAAACATTTAATTCTTTGTTGTGGATGAAACACCTGGTGATGGCTCTCCTTATGCTGCCCTCAGTCCGTGATCCCGTTGCTGTTGCATCATGTCAAAAGGATGGAGGGTGGGGTAGACAAAGAAAATTGTTCTTGCAGCAACAGTCAGGTACTTCTCATGCAGTTTTGCCTTGAGAATTGCTGATTTCTGCAGCTTCGTGGGTTGCATCATTTGGGAGTCCTCCTTTAAACAACAGGCTGAGTTTTGCCTCTGGTGCCCAAGGAGAAGGATTAGTCATCTAGAGGAAAATTAAAATGCTACACTAATTTATGAAATGGCTGTGAGAGCACTCACAGTTGGTTATAAAGGGTAATGTACAGAGAGGGCTCTCTTTGCACAAGAGCAGAGGGAGTTTTGGTCCCACTCACACAGAGCTGAGTGTTCACTCCCACTGAGGTTCTGTCCCCAGCTGAACCCTCCTCAGCAGCCACTCTTGACTGGGAATATTTGAAGACTTCTGCCAAAATCCAGACTTTCAGAGGATATGTAAATGCTGGGTATCATCCACTGACAACAAAGGATCACTGGAAAGTTAACATTTCTTCTCTGTTTCCCTGATTTTGCCTTCTATTACCTTTGGGAGAGCTTTCTCTTTTATACTTTTCTCTTTTATACTTTTCTCTTTTATACCTTTCTCTTTTATACTTTTCTCTTTTATACCTCTCTCTTTTATACTTTTCTCTTTTATACTTTTCTCTTTTATACTTTTCTCTTTAATATAATGTGCTACACAATCTGTGTCTCCATTAGTGACCTCTCCAAAATCATGAGAAGTTTGTGAGGTGTTTAAAAAAACCATTTCATTTTATTTTCATACCTAAAAGCAACGCCCATACCTTTTTAAACTTAGATCTCAAAACACCTTGAGACAGATCTCACCCAGAGGGTCGGCACAATTCTCTATGTCCTTCCAAGAGGGAAGGGACAATTTGAAGTGACTCTCTCAAGGTCATGCAGCAAGTCAGAACCAAAATGTGAAAAAATTACTTGTCCCCTTGAAAGACTGGGGATTACTTTTACTCTTGGCCTTACCTTTGAGGGGTTTGTAATGCAGTCACTAAGAACCTTGCAGCATCAGTTATTTCCCTTTGCATTAAAAGGCAGTGTGAATTTCTGTTGTTGGCTACACATGACATTTTAAAATGAAAGATTCCAGGAAATCATACATCCAGTGTAACACCTTGAACCACTCAGTAATTATATCATCAGTACAGAAGAGCAGGAAAAAAATCCGACTTGTTCTTCAACCCTCTTCATTTGTGGCAATGTGAAACCAGGCTGCTGTCAAATAATATCTCCATTTCATAGCATTCTTCACAGGGCCCTTTTTGACTGAGGAGCTGCAGTCCAGCACTAGTCTTTATTATTCCTGCAATAATGGGACTCTGATAGGAGTGTATTTCATGCCAGTGATTTACTGTCTCCATTAGAGCGTGACCCGAAAGCTGGAACTGCTCTGCCAGGGCCTGCCTTTGGAAGTGCTCCAGGGCTGCAGCACAGCTTCCAGCACAGCTCAGATTCTCTAATCCTGGGTGGTTTTCACCTGCTTCAATCATCTTTAGCTTAGGCAGAAAGTATAGGAAGCATTTCAGAAAGAAATGGCCTTTGTTTGGGCAATTCTAATAAAGCTGCTGCTGCAACTAAAACACACACTGAGCTGTTACAGTTTCCAAAAGTAATTTTTTCTCCTGTTTGACAGAAAGGCCATTTCCTAAGTGTCAGACAGCAAATGAAAGCACCATGTGTGTGCTGTGCAACACCTTTGGTTGGCACTGCTGGGTGAGTGTTGACTCCTTTGGTGCTTCGCAGACCATAAATAGCATCTCCTCTGTGTTTCAGTGGATAATCAGGGAGGTTGTCAGCCTAGATATAAACTGTCTAAACAAAATTATTTCACACAAGCTATAACTTCTTATAAGAGGAAACCAGAAAAGTTACAAAAAGTAACATGAATTTAAAAAGTTGGAATAGACACAGAAGGACCATGACACATCCTATGGCCACACTGTGAGCAGTGTCTGAAAGCTCTGCAAAGCAATCACTTGTAGAAAGGTCTGGAGGCACCTGACTTTGGGATCTGGTCATGGTCTGAAGGGAATGGGATGGGCAAGTCTCTCTGATGTGCCAGAAAATGGAGTGACAGGATGGGTGTCTCAGCCTAGTGGGGGCTGGAGGCCATCCCACAGCTCCTCACCACGTTTCCTCCATCCTTGCAGGACCTTGGCCAGTTAAAATGTATCAACTTGTTGGGAATGGGATGTGTGGGGAGGCAGCTGGGTACCACCTGGCCCTTGCAGACCTGTGGACTTAAAAAGAACTTGTCTGCTGCACAGGATTTCAAATTTTGCATGAAGAGCAGTGTCTTGTAAAGCTCAGGGGCCCATTTTAGGGGTGCCCATTTTAGACAGAGCTGCATCCAGCTGGCGACCGGTCACCAGTGGTGTTCCCCAGGGTTCTGTGTTGGGTCCAGTCCTGTTTAACATCTTTAGTGATGATTTAGATGAGGGGATTGAGTCCATCAGCAGCAAATTTGCTGATGACACCAAGTTGGGAGGGAGTGTCGACCTGCTGGAAGGCAGGAGGGCTCTGCAGAGGGATCTGGAGAGACTGGAGAGATGGGCTGATTCCAATGGGATGAAGATCAGCAAGGCCAAGTGCAGGTCCTGCCCTTTGGCCACCCCAACCCCCTGCAGCGCTCCAGGCTGGGCACAGAGTGGCTGGAGAGCAGCCAGGCAGAGGGACCTGGGGGGACTGAGGGACAGGAAGCTCAACAGGAGCCACCAGTGTGCCCAGGTGGCCAAGAAGGCCAATGGGATCCTGGCCTGGATCCAAACTAGCGTGGCCAGCAGGCCCAGGGCAGTGACCCTTCCCCTGGACTCTGCCTTGGGGAGGCCACACCTTGAGTGTTGTGTTCAGTTCTGGGCCCCTCAGTTGAGGCAAGAGATTGAGGGGCTGGAGCGGGGCCAGAGAAGAGCAACGAGGCTGGAGAAGGGACTGGAGCACAAGTGCTGTGGGGAGAGGCTGAGGGAGCTGGGGGTGTTTAGCCTGGAGAAGAGGAGGCTCAGAGGTGACCTCAGCACTGTCTAGAACTGCCTGAAGGGAAGTTCTGGCCAGGTGGGGGTTGGTCTCTTCTCCCAGGCACTCAGCAATAGGACAAGGGGGCACGATGGGCTCAAGCTCTGCCAGGGGAAATTGAAGTTGGAGAGCAGAAAAAAATTCTTTCCAGAGAGAGTGCTCAGGCATTGGAATGGGCTGCCCAGAGAGGGGGTGGATTCCCCATCCCTGGAGGTTTTTAAGGTGAGCTTGGCCGTGGCACTGAGTGCCATGATCTGGTAAGGGGACTGGAGTTGGACCAAGGGTTGGACTTGATGATCTCGGAGGTTTTTTCCAACCCAATCCATTCTAGGATTGTACAATTCTATAATTTTCAGGGGCCACTCACGCCTTTGCTGCGCCAGCAGCCCTGCAACATGTTCTCCATAATGAGCATCCTGTTCCACTGATAAGAGTGTTCAGAAAGGCAGAATGCACTGGCTTGGTTTTGAGATATGAACAAAATAAAGTCTCTGTTGTTTTACACTCAGTTTGTACCACATACCAAATTTTACTTCAGAAACAAATTAAAAGCCAGGGAAGTTTGATGGCCTTGAATAGTCTGTAAAGTAGCTTAGTTCAGCCCCCATACATGTCTGCAGATTTTACATTTAGCACAGCTCATTAAACATAGCTCTGAGAATTTATCTTCTTTTCTTTTTACTGAGTGGGTTTGGCATATCTGACATTATACATTTTCCACACGGGCAAGTGGTATTAGGATTTTTTATATATAAATTGCCAATGTTGGGACAGATAAGATATAAACAGCCAGTAAGCAAACAGATGCTTGTCTTCATGTTGGAGGCTGTTCATCAAAACACCCAGGCAATGCATCAGAATGTCATTTTCCCTTTGCCTGGTGTTATCCCTCTTTAGGATGTATAGGAATTGCTCCTGACATGGATTTTTCTGCCCTGTGGCTTTGGTCTGTCAGGCATAGGTTCTCCCCGTGACTGTGACTCAAACTAATTCATTTACTCTCAGGTTTCTTACACTGTGCCAGTTCTTGAGTATTGGCATGTGCTACAGTTGGATGTTGCATTGAATGCCTCATCTAAACATCAACTAAGTGAAGCAATCTCTGTAGACTGTGAATTCCTGAAATCAATAGATTCCTTTCAGTGGAGTTTAAACTGCTTTCTATTATGTGGAGCCTGATGCCATAACAGAAATGCTTAAGATGCTGATGGAGCTGATCTTTGAGCAGTGGGTAACATAACAAGGTATCTTTCTGTGTCCAGGGGACAAGGGAGCACGTGGTACTTTATTTCTAAGGGAAAATCTATTGCTAAGGTTGACCCAAAAGCAATTAGTGGTTTATTTAATTGAATTGGTGAATTCACCTGTGCAGTCTATTAAAATATTACACAGTTTAGGCTCAATTTAATGCCACTGGCAGAAGGGTTGTAGAGATGTATAATGGATTACCTCCTGTCTAACCACTGAGTGGGTGCTTGATCTTAAGTAAAACAGCAGAGCAGCCCAGTAGTTCTGCCAGAAATATCATCCTGTGGCAAAGCTGAACTTCTCCCACTGCTGATGTGGCTACTCTCTTTCCAAAGTCATTGAGCTGTTGTATTTCTGAGAATGAATGGGCACATATAAACAGGTCATTGTCCTGATTCCAAACAGCTGCATGTTTCACCATTTTGAAAGCAAAACTCAATTGGTAAAATTGTGTCAAAGTAGTCTTTTTAGTAAATTGAGCTGAAAGGGCTTTGGTTGTGCTTCTGAGGCTTTACTTGGTTTAAAGGGTGTCTTCTGTCATGACCAAAATCACACCAGTGTGTAGAACTTTTCTTCTCCCTGCCCTGCTGTGAGCTGCCCTGAGCAGAGCTCTCCCACTATCAGGAAAGAAAGAAAGAATATCTACATTTCTGTAATACTTCCTTGTAGGTTCAGAAAAATCAAGAGTGGGCAATTCAGATCTACATAAGACCCTGTGAGACTGAAAGCAGCTGAGAATAAACAAGGCCACAGCTGCTTGGAGGAGCTCACTCCCCAGGAGATCTTAGCAATTCCCTAGAGGTTTCTCATGAGAACTCCTCAGGTTTCTCACAGCACACTGGAGATGTTCTTGAAAACAGTCAGGATAAGTTCACCAAAACATTGGACTTGTGAGATATGCATTAGAACCAATGGGGATTTGCAGTTATAGGGTGTGAGGTTCAATTTAACCAATAAAATGTAGCTTTAACTCTATATAAACCATGTGTAGTGTGTAATAAATGGGCAGGCACTTGATCACAATGATCTGTGTGTGGTGTCCAGTTCCTCTGCCCTTTATTTACTGTTCACTTTACTTCCTGAGAGCTTTGCTGGGCTAGACTGAGTCCCCTTAGCTTTGCCTTATTTCTACTGTGAAGGGCACCACTGGAAAACTCCAAAGGAGTTCATAAGAGGCTATTTATTACCTACATTGTAGTGCATACCCACAAACTGTACTTCAAGTTCTGTTACATTTCCTTCCTTATGGTACATAACTCACAGTAAATAGATGTCTTGATCCTCCATGGCTGACTCTCTCTCCCACTTGCCAAGGTCCAAGGCCATCTTTCCCACATGTGCCATGAGGATGCTGGCATGGCACAGCTTTGTGCTGCAGAGTCTTGGCATGTCAGAAATGTCCCAGGATTGTCATGTGGGGAACTTTGCATAAATAGAAAGCAGCTCTTCATCTCTCCAAAACCTGGGCTGTGGCACCAAAAACATCATTAGATTCGCTCAGTTGGTTAAAACTTGGCTGTAATAATGCCAAGGTCATGGGTTCAATCCCCTGTGTGGGCCATTGGCTTAAGAGTTGGACTTGATGATCCTTGTGAGTCCCTTCCCACTCAGAATAGTCTGGGATTCTGTGTTTTTCTGCTACGTCAGGCTGTTGTTTTGCCTTTCTAAGTGATGTTACAAGAATGTATAAAAAGAAGGTGGTAGAATTAAGTGGAGCTGGACCTCTCCAGCAGCTATGTTGAGTTGAGCTGGCAAAATGCCAACTGCCTAACACAGAGAGAAAGGGTCACTCCAACCGAGGAAAAAGGAGGGAGAGGAAAAAACCCCAAATCCCAAAGTAGCAAGTTTCTCATATGACACAAAAGAAAGACAATTAAAAGCAGAATATTAGCTCAATTGGTTAAAACTTGGCTGTAATAATGCCAAGGTCATGGGTTCAATCCCCTGTGTGGGCCATTGACTTGAGTTGGACTCGATGACCCTTGTGGGTCCCTTCCAACTCATAACGGTCTGTGATTCTGTGATTTACTCAGATGTGAGGAAAAAAACCCAAAACCAACAATAGCTACCAAGTCACTCAACCAAATATTACAGATTCCAGCCACCCAAACCCCACTAAACCTCCCAAAAACCCTTCCAGAGAAACCTCCCAACAAGAGAGGAGAAAATTAACAAGCAAATGTTCCCCTCCCTGGATAACAGAGCAGGGATGGTGGCAAGGCCTGATCTGGGCAGGGCAGGGCAGGGCAGGGCAGGGCAGGGCAGGGCAGCCTCAGGGGCTGAGGCAAAGACCGAAAGAGACAGAAGCTCCACCTCCCTCTCTTTTTATACTTCTTGACACTTCTTGATGATGTCAGATGATATAACTGCCTGAAGGGAAGGTGGGGGTTGGTCTCTTCTCCCAGGCACTCAGCAATAGGACAAGGGGGCACGATGGGCTCAAGCTCTGCCAGGGGAAATTGAAGTTGGAGATCAGAAAAAACTTCTTTGCAGAGAGAGTGCTCAGGGATTGGAATGGGCTGCCCAGAGAGGGGGTGGATTCCCCATCCCTGGAGGTTTTTAAGGTGAGATTGGCCGTGGCACCGAGTGCCATGATCTGGTAAAGGGACTGGAGTTGGACCAACGGTTGGACTTGATGATCTTGGAGGTCTTTTCCAACCCAATCCATTCTATGATTCTGTGATTCTGTATAATGATCTAATGCAAGTAACGTTCAGGTTATTTATCTTAGTTTTGTGCCCTTATGCTGGATGTGGGGGACACTTAGATGTTGTATGTTTATCATTCTAATATGATTCCAAAGACAGAAAATTATAGCTTAGTTCCATGTGAAGTTGTTCTAATTGTGATCAAAATTTGATCGTTTCCACCATTTTTCTCCCACTTCATGTTTAATGTGTGAACACCAAAAATTAAACATTTTTTAAATGCCCTGCCTGGTTTGTAGCTTTGAAACTCCTTGTACATATCCCTGATCCAAATCCACAGTACTCTTAGGAATATAGCACTGACATATATATCATGGTAGTTTTCAGGGAGCCCCCAGTAAACAGCTAAAACCTCTTGGTTTGGTTAGAACTGAACACAGACACTTCCAAAAGATCAGTAATGCATTTTCCAATAATTCTGATTTAAATTTTTTTTTGTAGAAAAAAAATTTGGTTTCCAGATCATCCCCAAACCCTTAAAATAAAGCACTTTTCCACTTTATTTTCCCACCTCTCAGAAGAAGCTTCTCTTCACTTCCTCTGTTTTCCTTTCTTTTTTATGGCACAATCTTGTAATTTGCAGGCATACATTTTTTTTCCAGAAAGGCCATTTTTTTAAACTCCTATCCTTGTTCCTATCTGAAGAGGTTGTTTCTGAATAACCTGGGGCTGTTCCCTTTTCTCTGTCCCAGGGATACCACCTGGCTGTGCTCAGCTCAGTATGACTTTTTGCACCGATTTCAAGGGCTGGGTATTAACCTGCCAGTGCTGGGGAAGGTGGTTGGAAGTCTCTTGGTCCTTGGTACAGCACAAACATCACGTTTCCATCTGTCTTCTTCATTCCTCCTGTGCTACCATAGGAAAAAAGAAGCTAATTCCCTTCTTCTTTGTAAATATGATTTTAGACAGCACAGAGAGGCTTTGAAATGTTAACACCCCTCTGACACAGAGAGAGTGACAGTTCTGCTTTGGTTGTGACTCAGGCTGTTGCAACAAGCCCTGGCAGAATTAAACTAGCTGGGAGCAGCCTGAAGGTTCCTGGGGAGTTAAGGGCATGTGTCACATTTTGCATGATTTTGGGGATTATCTTAACTGCTGTTTTAGAAGGGAGAAAAATACCTTGAGGGTGACTTTGAGAGAAGAGGAGGCTCAGAGGTGACCTCAGCACTGTCTAGAACTCCCTGAAGGGAAGTTCTGGCCAGGTGGGGGTTGGTCTCTTCTCCCAGGCACTCAGCAATAGGACAAGGGGGCACGATGGGCTCAAGCTCTGCCAGGGGAAATTGAAGTTGGAGAGCAGAAAAAAAATCTTTGCAGAGAGAGTGCTCAGGCATTGGAATGGGCTGCCCAGAGAGGGGGTGGATTCCCCATCCCTGGAGGTTTTTCAGCTGAGCTTGGCCGTGGCACTGAGTGCCATGATCTGGTAAAGGGACTGGAGTTGGACCAAGGGTTGGACTTGATCATCTCTGAGGTCTTTTCCAACCCAATCCATTCTATGATTCTATGATTCAAGAGAGTGGCAGTGGAGCCCTGAGCTCAGCTCATGGGTCCCAGCTGCCAGCTTGTCTGTCACCTCATAGCAGAGAACTGACTGACAGCAGGGACTCACCAGGGACTCACCAGGGGCTCAGCTGGCATATCCCAGGGTCAGAGGCAAAGGGGCACACACACTGCTCCTCCCTGTCCTGCAGCAGTGGTGGGTGGGCTCCTGCCACTTCTCACCACTGCAAGGGAAGGAAGGATACTGGAGATGGATGGGTTTCCACCCCAGACCACGTGGTCTGCTGGTGAAGGGATGCTTGGCACCCAGGAGAAGGAAGACTTGGTCTCCTGGTGAAGGGACATTGGTAAGGAGACAGGAGGGGTGAGGAGTGACCAGCAGTGGTCTAGGCCCACTGAATGAAGATAGAGGGCAACAGCCCAGACTAAAGGAAGGGGCATCTCTCACAGCAGCAGCTTCAGTTGGGAGGAGACACCTTGGCCAGGACTGTCCTTCTGCCTTTCCTTCCACCAGTCTTCTCAGGAAGATGTTTTCCCTGGCCCTTTGTTCTTTGATGACTCCTTCACTGACTCCTACATGCCAGCCTTTCATTTTAATGATAGTGCAGCAGTGAAACCGAGTCACGGCAAGGCCTGAAGGTCTCCAGCTTTAATCTCTAATGAAATGTAAAGAAACCTGTCAGGGTCTGACATGATCTCAGTATCCTTGAGAGGCAGACTTGGGAACCGTGCTCTGGGAGTCAACGTGTTCAGACCAGCTGTGCTTTCCAAAGCAACAAACTGTTTTGATTAATTTTATTTCTCTCTTCAATTTCCTTTAGAAATTGGGAAGATTGACCAAGATATTTATCAATACAACACCCCAGGATTCACCGGCTGCCTATCAAGGGTGCAGTTCAACCAGATTGCTCCACTCAAAGCAGCTCTGAGACCCACCAACGCCTCCTCTCAGGTCCACATCCAGGGAGAACTGGTGGAATCCAATTGCGGAGCTTCTCCACTCACCATCCCCCCGATGTCGGCCGCTACGGACCCCTGGCACTTGGATTCAGGTGAGCTGGGCTTCACATCACATCACATTAGCTCAGGGGAGCAGCTCAGAAATCCATCTGCCTTCTTCTGTGGAGAAAAACAAAAGAGAGAGCAAGTGATTGATAGGTGTAATTGTAGGGCTGTAACCACGGCAGGAAATGTAAAGCTGCAATGACAGAAATTTGCCATCACTTCTGAATGCAGTTACAGTGTTTTCTTTGTAGTTTTTTTCTTTAATATTCTGCTTTATTTTTCTTTTCTTAGACTATTTGAATGTTGAGTTTTGACCTCGCTGCTGTGATAGCACTTTCTCTCTAGTATTGAGTGTGTAGTCAGCAAAAGGTTGCAAATATATATAACTAAGAGACAGCAGCATTTCTGATACTGTATTCCTAATAAATGAGTACATTGGAGTCAGCTTCATACCAAAAAAATAAATCTAATTTCAGGCACAAATACATTTATGTAAAATGCTGATTTGTTTCCTGAAATGTGTGCTTTCCTTAGGCCATGTTTAATGGGAAATCCCATTAGTCATGGGGGCATTCACCTGGTGCTGGAAATGCTGGGTAGCCAAAACAATTCACTGAACCCAACACTCTCATCCCGCTTTGTGACTGACAGCCCTTGAAATCAGACATTGTGCTGGTTTTGTTTTGGGGTTTTTTTTTTCTCTTTTGCTTCTTGAGTGTCAGGTTCCCTTTGCATTTAGTTCAGGTGTACATTGACCACTCTCTTGTGTTTTATCCTCATTGTGATTTCACTTGTAAATTAGAACCTGTCCTGGCAAAGTTGATGAGTTTGCAGTGGTATAAAATTAAGATGCTGGAGGCAAGACTTGGTCCATAATGATACTGACACTGATTAGTCTTTGCCTGTTGCGTTTGGGAATGCATCTCTAGGCCAGTTGTTGTCTGACAGTGGGCAGGAAGATGTGTCTTTCCCCAAAGTATTTATCAAGGTCATACCTTTGGGGGTTGGAGTTTTTTGTGTTTTTTGGGGGGGAGTTTAGTTGGGGTCTTTTTCCTTGCAATGTTGAGGAACTGCTTCCAGCATTTTCTTTCAGCTCTTTTGCAGAGAAACAGGGCAGGTGTTGGTAAGGAGAGACAGACATTCCAAGGCTGAGGATCCCAAACCTCAACACAAGCAGTATCATGCTCTAAAACCTGCAATTCCCTCCTTGCTGCTGTGTCATGCCATTTTAAGATTTCGGGATGTCTCTTCCCCATTTATAGCATGCAATTTTCTACCCACATTTTTTTCATCACAAATTACTAGTCCCTTTCTTCTCTGAAATCATTAGATCAGTTTGTACCTGAAGATCATGTTCTGTGCTCCTCTTTCTATAAAAGTATATTTCTGAAGCATTCCTCACTGGCTCATGTCTTTAAAAAATGTGCCATAAACTCCTTGAGGATCCACTGCTGAGAATCTTGTGCGTCTAATGGGATTTGGGTGTTAATTTTTGCTGGTTACTTTTCCTTACACTTCAATTGACTGCAAGCCAGTAAAAGACAATGGTTGGGTTTATTGAAGATATTTGCACTGTTCCTAATAGCTCCTGCAATTCAAAGTTCCCCTTTGTCCTTGCCACATCCTGTTATACTTGACCTTGTGTTGGCTCAGTCTTGTCATGTAAACTCGGTTGACCTGACAGATTAAAACTTACACTTTTCCTGCTGGATTAATTGCAGTGCTTGGCCAAAGAGACAGCATGAAGGATATCAGGGAACATCCAACATGCTGTTAGGTTGGCTCAAGCTGTCTGGGAACTTTTGCCAGTAAAGAATAAGTCTCATTGCCATGGCCAGACTTAACAGTTTCAACTCATGGGCAAGACAGAGTGCAAGTGACCCACCTTCATTTTTGGTGATCTCTGACTTTAGTGAGACTGTGACCAGGATCCTTCCTTTTTGTCCTCTCCAGCAGTAGAGGGAACAGATTATATTGCTTCAAAGGCTTCTAGTGAGGAACTGATGTACACAGAAGAAAGCAGCAATATCAGGTGAGGTATGGTAGGAACTCTCTGGTTCAGGAGTGGGAGGATATTCAGGTGTTGGTGAGCAATACCTGACTTTCACTCTGGGTGACAGTTCCATGATATAAAGAGGAGGTACCACAGCAACTCATTTATCAGTGTCAGTGAGAACAGCTCAGTGTTGGTGAAAGTGTCTGTGGTGATCTGACACAGTCACATGGAAAATAAATCCTCTAGACTGTGTAACTTGAGTCATCAAAGTCATAACCTGTAAGTCATCAAAATGATCCTGATGACTGGTAAATGAAAACGTTTGAGTTTGGTGCCACTTTGCATTAATAAATTGGCAGTTTTCACTGAGGACTTTTTTTACATTTTCCAAACCTTGCTGAAACCTTTCTAACTGAAATCATTCCAAGAGAGAAAATGGAAGAATCAGAATAAGTAATGGTTCCTATTGGTTCCAGGACTGTAATAGTACTCACTGTGAATTTGCTCCTTCACTGAACTGGCTGAAGGCACAAACATAAAGAGCTCTTTTGAAATTCAGAGAAATACTTGTAGTGATGCTAAAGCAAAAGCCACTCACACTTTGCCACAAAGAAATGGTTGCAAAGAACATGGCTTTGAAAGCCAGGCAGAGTTTCTCATTTCAAACACACTTTTATCTGTAATTTTTATTGTTATGTCACCTATTTGATTTTAAATAGTTCTTTACAAAGCATGAGAGATGAGGATGGGTATGGTTCATAGTGAAAAGGAAAAATCAGGAAAGCTTTTGTGGGAGGTATCATGTGATTTAAATCTCTTTCAGTGACATACTCTGCACTCATCCTGATTCATACTTTGAGTTAAGCATGGGTTTGTAGCTTTACTTCTCAAATAATGTGGGACTGAACTTTGAGGACTGAAAAATGTTTTAGGAGGGGATCAAAGGTAAGTGTCTGTGTAGAACAGATCCACCAGACAGCAAATGTAATGGTCTGTTCTCCTCTGGACAGCAGTGCTGGATCACACCTTGCAGATGGTTACTAGAAGTTAAGCAGGTTCTGCCTGACAGGTGACCTGCATGAAATGTTTGCTTTAAACTCTTTTATGTAGTTACTGCATGGACACCTCCTACAAGCTGCAAAACATTTTGGATGCCCCAACACAGAGGGAAAACCATCACAGAATCATAGAATGGATTGGGTTGGAAAAGACATCCCAGATCACCAAGTCCAACCCTTGGTCCAACTCCAGTCCCTTTACCAGATCATGGCACTCAGTGTCACGGCCAAGCTCACCTTAAAAACCTCCAGGGATGGGGAATCCACCCCCTCTCTGGGCAGCCCATTCCAATGCCTGAGCACTCTCTCTGCAAAGAAGTTTTTTCTGCTCTCCAACTTCAATTTCCCCTGGCAGAGCTTGAGCCCATCGTGCCCCCTTGTCCTATTGCTGAGTGCCTGGGAGAAGAGACCAACCCCCACCTGGCCAGAACTTCCCTTCAGGCAGTTCCAGACAGTGCTGAGGTCACCTCTGAGCCTCCTCTTCTCCAGGCTAAACACCCCCAGCTCCCTCAGACACTCACCAGTCACTTGGCAGTTCACCTTTTAAGGCTGGTTCAGGGATTTATCAATGAGAAACCTTTTTGATTTGCACCCCAGACAAAGGAGCTGTGTAGATTCTCAATTCACTGTCTCACACTTCCTATTAGCCTTGAATTCATACATATTTCACATCTACAATATAAGCTCCTTCTAAATGTCTTTGTTACTATAGCAAACCTGCTTCCCTCCCACCCCACCTCTGGCTGGCATTTTGCCAGGCTGCTGGGCCATTGTCTCAGACCATGATCTTGTTCTGCTTGTCAGGACTCTCACAATGCAGCTTTTCCTGTTGCTATGGTGATCCTTTCTTGGTGGCGATGAAGTGCAGGAATTCAACAAGTCATTCTTTTCTAGAAAGTGTCTTTCTGATGATTACAAAGGAAAATCAATAATCAAATTCAAGTGGATCATCAGCATAGTTCCCTTCCTGTGTTTTCCTCCCATCAGTTCATATCAGACAATCCAATTTGCCTTAGAATCATAGAATAGAATCATAGAATCGATTGGGTTGGAAAAGACCTCCCAGACCATCAAGTCCAACCCTTGGTCCAACTCCAGTCCCTTTACCAGATCATGGCACTCAGTGCCACGGCCAAGCTCAGCTGAAAAACCTCCAGGGATGGGGAATCCACCCCCTCTCTGGGCAGCCCATTCCAATGCCTGAGCACTCTCTCTGCAAAGAATTATTTTCTGATCTCCAACCTAAACCTCCCCTGGCAGAGCTTGAGCCCATCGTGCCCCCTTGTCCTATTGCTGAGTGCCTGGGAGAAGAGACCAACCCCCACCTGGCCAGAACTTCCCTTCAGGCAGTTCCAGACAGTGCTGAGGTCACCTCTGAGCCTCCTCTTCTCCAGGCTAAACACCCCCAGCTCCCTCAGCCTCTCCCCACAGCACTTGTGCTCCAGTCCCTTCTCCAGCCTCGTTGCTCTTCTCTGGCCCCGCTCCAGCCCCTCAATCTCTTGCCTCAACTGAGGGGCCCAGAACTGAACACAACACTCAAGGTGTGGCCTCCCCAAGGCAGAGTCCAGGGGAAGGGTCACTGCCCTGGGCCTGCTGGCCACGCTAGTTTGGATCCAGGCCAGGATCCCCTTGGCCTTCTTGGCCACCTGGGCACACTCTTGGCTCCTG
Source organism: Pithys albifrons albifrons (assembly GCF_047495875.1). Lineage (NCBI taxonomy): Eukaryota > Metazoa > Chordata > Aves > Passeriformes > Thamnophilidae > Pithys > Pithys albifrons. The sequence continues at coordinate 55,581,427 of NC_092464.1, forward strand.
TTGAGCTTCCTGTCCCTCAGTCCCCCCAGGTCCCTCTGCCTGGCTGCTCTCCAGCCACTCTGTGCCCAGCCTGGAGCACTGCAGGGGGTTGTTGTGGCCAAAGGGCAGGACCTGCACTTGGCCTTGTTGAACTCCATCCCATTGCAATCAGCCCATCTCTCCAGTCTATCCAGATCCCTCTGCAGAGCCCTCCTGCCTTCCAGCAGGTCGACACTCCCTCCCAACTTGGTGTCATCAGCAAATTTGCTGCTGATGGACTCAATCCCCTCATCTAAATCATCACTAAAGATGTTAAACAGGACTGGACCCAACATAGACCCTTGATTGCATCAAAAGGAGTGCAGAAAAGAGGCTAAAAAGAGCCTGATCACTGAATGTGTCCTACCTTTATATATTGCCCAAATCCATCTGGCACGCATTTCAAAAGTTATAATTGCATTCCTTTAACTATATTAACATGCATTTTAATATCTATTAGTCACACATGTTTAAAAAATATATTCATCAGAGAGTTTTAATACATCACCATGCAAATTAGATAAGAAATATTTCACTGGTCACTGACACTTTGCTCATTGTAGAGAAGCAAAGAAAAGTCCAAACCTGAGTATTTTTGTAGTAAAAATAATTCCACACCTAAAATACCCTATACTTAGAAGATGCTTATTACTGAGGTGACATTCAGTTTGTGGGTGTTTTATCTAAGATAAATATTCTGTGGTTTACTAGTAAAATATCAGTTCTAAATTTTTCTTATTTATATACAATGGATAAAAGAAATCTACTACATGTAAATACCTCTCAATTTTAGGTAAAATGAACTTCAGCTTGTCAAACTACCCAGTCCTGAATTTTGTAAAAACAGGAGATCCTAGGAGAGATAAGATATATACAATAGCTGGCAAACCCTGGTTTGGCACCTCTGAGCTGCAAGATGTATGAACAGAATGGCATTTTGAGCATTAGAATGGCATCTAAAGTACTTAACATGGGATTTAGTTAAACCTATATTAGCTTGAACATATTATGAATTAAATGGAGCAGGATTAAAAGCTACATTTGTAATGCCCTTCTGAGTGGTATGAATTTTTTCTGCCTGTGCACATTTCAACCCTAAATATTTTTAATTTTTCTTTTATTTTTTACCTTTTGATAAAGGGTAAAAGCTCTTATCTTTTAAGAATCAGGTTACTTTGAAACCTGTATTGAGCATGTCTGGCAAAAACATTGTGTGAATACATGTACCACTGTTGTCAAGATTGAAACAGCTGTTTGCTGCTCCCTTTGTGTTACAAATTCATCCCTCTTCCTTTAACAAGTGCTGGCAGGAATGGGGAGCAGCAGTGCTGAATACTGGCCATATGATCTGTGCTCAACTAGACAGCTGATTTCCTTGTCATGTGGGAGAAAGCAGTGAGTGTCTGGACTAAGGGAAGGTCACTGCTGTGTTACTGGTGACAGTGCTGAAGGTCACCTTGCAGGTTCAGGTGCCATCAGCTGGGTTGCCATCTCACCCTTTGCTAGCAGCAGAGCAGCAGCAGCTGAGCTGAAGGCTCTGGGAGTTATGTCCTGGTACAGAGGCAGCTGGGAAGATGGGAATGAGCTTTTGGCCTTGTCAAGGGCTGGTTGCAAATGGCACAGTGGGAAGGAAGGATCAAGGGCGTTACTTGCCATGCAGCCCTCAAAGGGATCTTAGAACACAAATCCAGGAACAAAATGCTGGTCATGGGCATTGAAAGAGTCGAGTACACATCAGTGAATCCAACAGCAGGAGGATTAAAGTCAATGGGAACCTGTGAGATAGCTCTCATTCTCTCTATTAAGGGATGGCAGGGAGCAGGGTGACATCCCCAGGCTGCCCCCAGGGGAGCAGGGTGACATCCCCAGGCTGCCCCCAAGGGAGCAGGGTGACATCCCCAGGCTCCCCCCAAGGGAGCAGAGTGACATCCCCAGGCTGCCCCTAAGGGAGCAGGGTGACATCCCCAGGCTGCCTCCAAGGGAGCAGGGTGACATCCCCAGGCTGCCCCCAAGGGAGCAGGGTGACATCCCCAGGCTGCCTCCAAGGGAGCAGGGTGACATCCCCAGGCTGCCTCCAAGGGAGCAGGGTGACATCCCCAGGCTGCCTCCAAGGGAGCAGGGTGACATCCCCAGGCTGCCCCCAAGGGAGCAGGGTGACATCCCCAGGCTGCCTCCAAGGGAGCAGGGTGACATCCCCAGGCTGCCCCTAAGGGAGCAGGGTGACATCCCCAGGCTGCCTCCAGGGGAGCAGGGTGACATCCCCAGGCTGCCCCCAAGGGAGCAGGGTGACATCCTCAGGCTGCCTCCAGGGGAGCAGGGTGACATCCCCAGGCTGCCCCCAAGGGAGCAGGGTGACATCCCCAGGCTGCCTCCAAGGGAGCAGGGTGACATCCCCAGGCTGCCCCCAGGGGAGCAGGGTGACATCCCCAGGCACCCCAGGCTGCCCCCAAGGGAGCAGAGTGACATCCCCAGGCTGCCCCCAGGGGAGCAGGGTGACATCCCCAGGCTGCCCCCAAGGGAGCAGGGTGACATCCCCAGGCTGCCCCCAAGGGAGCAGAGTGACATCCCCAGGCTGCCCCCAGGGGAGCAGGGTGACATCCCCAGGCTGCCCCCAAGGGAGCAGGGTGACATCCCCAGGCTCCCCCCAAGGGAGCAGAGTGACATCCCCAGGCTGCCCCTAAGGGAGCAGGGTGACATCCCCAGGCTGCCTCCAAGGGAGCAGGGTGACATCCCCAGGCTGCCCCCAAGGGAGCAGGGTGACATCCCCAGGCTGCCTCCAAGGGAGCAGGGTGACATCCCCAGGCTGCCTCCAAGGGAGCAGGGTGACATCCCCAGGCTGCCCCCAAGGGAGCAGGGTGACATCCCCAGGCTGCCTCCAAGGGAGCAGGGTGACATCCCCAGGCTGCCTCCAAGGGAGCAGGGTGACATCCCCAAGCTGCCCCTAAGGGAGCAGGGTGACATCCCCAGGCTGCCTCCAGGGGAGCAGGGTGACATCCCCAGGCTGCCCCCAAGGGAGCAGGGTGACATCCTCAGGCTGCCTCCAGGGGAGCAGGGTGACATCCCCAGGCTGCCCCCAAGGGAGCAGGGTGACATCCCCAGGCTGCCTCCAAGGGAGCAGGGTGACATCCCCAGGCTGCCCCCAGGGGAGCAGGGTGACATCCCCAGGCACCCCAGGCTGCCCCCAAGGGAGCAGGGTGACATTCCCAGGCTGCCCCCAAGGGAGCAGGGTGACATCCCCAGGCTGCCCCCAGGGGAGCAGGGTGACATCCCCGGGCACCCCAGGCTGCCCCCAAGGGAGCAGGGTGACATTCCCAGGCTGCCTCCAGGGGAGCAGGGTGACATCCCCAGGCTGCCTCCAGGGGAGCAGGGTGACATCCCCAGGCAGGAGGGACAGAGAAGCTGCACCATTTTTGTTCATGATGCAACCTCAGACCTTTCAATTTGTTCTCCTGGTGTTATGAATGTGAGATGAAGGTGGTTGCTGGAATAAAATGTCTCTCCTCCTTTTTTCCAGCATAGTAAGCAGGATTAGCTACCTGTGCCACAGGCAGAGAATGATGCCAGATTCTCATTCAGGGTTACTGATTACTCAAGGTGGTTGTTTGTTTGGGTTTTCTATTAACATGGCATGTAAACACTGGGAGGCTGTTTGTCTGCCAGTAAGCTAGTTTAGTATTTATATTCCTTATTCAAGATGCACTTGCACCCTGCCCTGCAGGCCAACAGGTTCTTCCACTGCCACATTTTGCTGCATTTCCATGACTGTTTACTCTGCTGAGACTGACCAACATTCATCCCTAATGCTCCCAATATAAATATTTTCTCAGAAGTCTGGGGCCTTGACCTGAGTGATTTTTGCCAGGCAGTCAGGGATTAAGTCTAGCAAAACTCAGCTCAGTCTCTCAGTGCCAAGCGTTTCTTGCAGACGAGAGGGTAAGTGGTAAACACTGAGATGCAACAGTTTCTATTTTTTTTCCTCCCCATAGAGCAGCTAAATAGGAAGAGCATCTGTCTGAAATTTGGCACCATCAGTGCTTCATCCTTAAAGGACTTAATTATGGTGCTTGAATTACTGTAAATCTCTCTATTGATTTGGAATAAAAATGCCTCCCTCTGTCTCATCTAGCTCCTTCACGCAATTATGCATAGCTTTGTCTTGTCTTTAAGACTGTATAATTTCAGTGTGAAATTTCTGACACTCTGGGTAGTGTATCAGACAGCTGACAGACTGCCAAGCTTGTAAACTCTTCTGGCATTCATTGAGAGACCAGGATTGTGGCTGTGTCAGAAGCAGTGATTTGAATGTTAATGCTGCTACCTGATGTCAAGACAAGGTGCTAATATTAAAAAGTGCCTTTTCCAATCTCTGCAAAGACTGTATTTTTATGCACAAGTACTAGTCTTAACTAGGAACCTGGGGATGCCATAAATTAGGGGGGAAATGGAGTAGAAAAGGAAGCATTTAGATGTCTGAGCACTTCATGTGACTGCTTTCTTTTTCCTTTCCTTAGACAGAAAAGCACTTTCTTTCTTTCTTTCTTTCCTTCTTTCTTTCTTTCTTTCTTTCTTTCTTTCTTTCTTTCTTTCTTTCTTTCTTTCTTTCTTTCTTTCTTTCTTTCTTTCTTTCTTTCTTTCTTTCTTTCTTTCTTTCTTTCTTTCTTTCTTTCTTTCTTTCTTTCTTTCTTTCTTTCTTTCTTTCTTTCTTTCTTTCTTTCTTTCTTTCTTTCTTTCTTTCTTTCTTTCTTTCTTTCTTTCTTTCTTTCTTTCTTTCTTTCTTTCTTTCTTTCTTTCTTTCTTTCTTTCTTTCTTCTTTCTTTCTTTCTTTCTTTCTTTCTTTCTTTCTTTCTTTCTTTCTTTCTTTCTTTCTTTCTTTCTTTCTTTCTTTCTTTCTTTCTTTCTTTCTTTCTTTCTTTCTTTCTTTCTTTCTTTCTTTCTTTCTTTCTTTCTTCTTTCTTTCTTTCTTCTCTCCTTTCTTTCTTTCTCTCTCCTTTCTTTCTTTCTCTCTCCTTCCTTCCTTCCTTCCTTCCTTCCTTCCTTCCTTCCTTCCTTCCTTCCTTCCTTCCTTCCTTCCTTCCTTCCTTCCTTCCTTCCTTCCTTCCTTCCTTCCTTCCTTCCTTCCTTCCTTCCTTCCTTCCTTCCTTCCTTCCTTTCTAGATTTAAACTCTCCAATCTGACCCATTTCTCATTCCCACTCCAAGCCTTTCTTTTTTTTCCCTTTTTTTTTTTTTTTTGGAGCTGTCCTAAGTTAACAGGCTTATTTGTTATTCATGATTGCAGAGATGGACTTTTTTGGGGGGGTTTGGTTTCTCACACATATTCCCTCTGGGTCCATTATCAGCAATTAGCTATACAGAGCCAGCCTTTGACCAGCACTTAACTCTACTGTTCCTCTGAGAGCACCAAAGCGTTTCACATTCTACATTCATTATAAAAGGAAGTATTTGTGTATCTTCCTTAACAGGCGAAATGTGAGGGCTGCTCATAAAATTTTCATCAAAGTGATACTTAGGCCAGCATGACTAATGCACCAGCAGCAGTGAGCAGTGCCAGACAGGAATATCAGGAATTCAGAGACAGATGAGCTGAGGTCTGATGGATGAGGGTGCTCCAACCTGCTACGAATCCACTGGAAATTTGGCAGAACAAATCTTTAAGATGCCGCTTTTGAGATGCAACTTGCTGAAGTTCAGCTGCAGATAAACTAAATCCAAAAGTGATGCTAAAAGTCTGCTCTCCTTTTAAAATAAGGAATGAAATTCTGCACTGTACAAGTACTAATACTGTAAAATGTCTTGCCCTCCCAGTGCTTTGTACCATCACTTGCTTCTCTGCAAAAGAAAGTGTGAAATGACCATATAAAGGGGGAAGCAAGAGAGAATCACCAAACTCATCCCAAAAGACAGTGCAGGAATTAGGGGATTGAGTCCATCAGCAGCAAATTTGCTGATGACACCAAGTTGGGAGGGAGTGTCGACCTGCTGGAAGGCAGGAGGGAACTGCAGAGGGATCTGGAGAGACTGGAGAGATGGGCTGATTGCAATGGGATGGAGTTCAACAAGGTCAAGTGCAGGTCCTGCCCTTTGGCCACCCCAACCCCCTGCAGCGCTACAGGCTGGGCACAGAGTGGCTGGAGAGCAGCCAGGCAGAGGGACCTGGGGGGACTGAGGGACAGGAAGCTCAACAGGAGCCAAGAGTGTGCCCAGGTGGCCAAGAAGGCCAATGGGATCCTGGCCTGGATCCAAACTAGCGTGGCCAGCAGGCCCAGGGCAGTGACCCTTCCCCTGGACTCTGCCTTGGGGAGGCCACACCTTGAGTGTTGTGTTCAGTTCTGGGCCCCTCAGTTGAGGAAAGAGATTGAGGGGCTGGAGCGGGGCCAGAGAAGAGCAACGAGGCTGGAGAAGGGACTGGAGCACAAGTGCTGTGGGGAGAGGCTGAGGGAGCTGGGGGTGTTTAGCCTGGAGAAGAGGAGGCTCAGAGGTGACCTCAGCACTGTCTGGAACTGCCTGAAGGGAAGTTCTGGCCAGGTGGGGGTTGGTCTCTTCTCCCAGGCACTCAGCAATAGGACAAGGGGGCACGATGGGCTCAAGCTCTGCCAGGGGAAATTGAAGTTGGAGAGCAGCAAAAACTTCTTTGCAGAGAGAGTGCTCAGGCATTGGAATGGGCTGCCCAGAGAGGGGGTGGATTCCCCATCCCTGGAGGTTTTTAACCTGAGCTTGGCCGTGGCACTGAGTGCCATGATCTGGTAAAGGGACTGGAGTTGGACCAAGGGGTGGACTTGATGATCTCGAAGGTCTTTTCCAACCCAATTAATTCTATGACTCTATGTTTGCCCTGGTTTGTATTTCACCCAGGATTGACTGGGGGAGTTCAAGCTGCAAGAGTGGGTCTCCTAGCAAGGTGCAAGTTTTCTATCCCTTTGCTAGGAGGATTACCTTTCAAGGCCGAAAAAAAAGAATATTGTCGACTCTGGTGTCCAGTGTTGGGAATTTGTATTGTCCCAGTTCACTGGCCATGGAGCATTCACCTCATTTTCTCTCAGAGCAGCTGTTGTTCATTGTTGACATTTGCATTTTTCACTTTAAAATTCATTATTTTTTCACACAGAAAAATCCGACAACACTGTTTTTTCTGTAATCCCCACCTTCCCACACTGTCCCAGGCATTTACAGACTGAAGGGCTCTTCAGAGGACAATGTTTGTATTAAACCATCATTTCAGGGGATTTTTTTAATTTATACTCATTTCACATTGGAATAAGAAGCAGGATTGGAGAACCTTCACACCAAAAATGTAAAAACACAGGTTTTGTGTTCTCCTTTGTCTTGGTGCATTCTCTTTCAGCAGAACTCACCAACAGCTGCCATGAAAACCACTTGAGATTCAGTTAAAAATTCTCAGGGGGAAAAAAATAAGTAACCTTTAAAACTGATCTGACAGAAAATACCTGACAAAACTTAATTTGAGTAATTGGTCCAAATAGCAGTAATGCATTGGAGGATTTTTTGTCTTTTATATTGGGTTTGTTTCCTCCCTATTCCCCCCCCAGTCAAGAAGGTTGCAAAGAATTGAATAAATTAGTGGATTTTGATCCAATATTGAGATTTTCATGCTCCAAATAATTTGCATTATTGGCAACAGAGAGAAGAATATGACATTTTTTCAAGGGAAAAGCCCCAATTTTCACTTTAAGCTGCACGTCTGCTCTGGTAATCAGAGAATTGCTATGTGGGAGTATTTTTTTCCAATACCCCATAACTCATAATAAAAAAAAAATTATTAGGTCTGTGTCTGTGAAGAATTCTATTTCCACAGAGACAGAAAAATGGTTCATAATAGGGATGTACTTGTCACCCTCCAACACTGTGAGTAAAACATCACTAAAATTCAAGGAGTGATGGCTGACCCTGTATAGAATGCTAGAACAAAAATGACCTTTTACAAACCATATGGTTAATAATATCTTTTAGATATTTTGTGCTGGGGTAAGTGTGAGGCTGGTTTTTTTAAAAAAACTTGGAGATGTTTAATATTAAAAATAACTTCTGCCAAATTCTTGGTTCTATATTTAACATGATGTCAGTAGGACTTTAAGTCTGTTAGCAGAGTTTAATCACAATCTGCTCTCAAGTGCCTAGAAAAGCTTGAGTAGGGATAGTTTTTCTCCTTTCTTGGTTTTTGACTTGGAGAAAGAGGAAAAAAAATAGATGTATTCATTTAAGAAATAAAAATATAGAAACTTTCAATACAAAAGACACATAAAAATGTGTTAAAAGACGCAGCATTTTTAAATCCTGCTTCAGATTTTTTTGTTGTTTTGCTGAATTGCTGCTGTTTGCTTGCCATGGAAGGTCTTCAGAGAGCCAAACTCAGCAGAGCAGTTGGTGGGATGGGCACAGGAAGAAGGAGTTCTATAGTTCACATCTTTGCTTGTATTTTGTTCTGTTACTGTTCTACTTCTAATCAATGTCTTTGTTGCTGGCAGTTTTACATACCTTGTTATCACCAGATAAGCAGTTCTGGTTGCTCCTCTAGTCCACATTTATGTGAAAATCTGACCAGTCTTAATAATGGGAGAATTCCTCTCAAAATTGTGGACATCTGTAAAGCTGAAATGTCAAAGCAGCCTTGCAATATGTTAGTTCTAGGCTGAAAAAACCCCAATATTCCAGCATTTCATGTGTTTCATCCATTGTTTGGTTTAGACCTCTGATGTCTCCCATCCTCCTTTTTTTGGGGAAAATCTAAACTGTGTCTGCCTTTGTAGTGTGGTATATTCTAACTAAGACTTGCCCACTCAGTAAAAGAGTTCAGTTAAAAAAAATTGCTTCCAAAGCCTCATATGTAACACTTCTGGTAGTGCAGGTCAAAATGAAAATTGCCTTTTTGCTGTGTACATCTCACTATTGCTGTCTCTCTGCAAAGTCTCCCTGATTGGCTTTGGGGTTCTCCTTGCCTTTACTGAACAGCCTTTTGCTCATTTCTCTGTCCACACCCACCCTCTGGACTACTTTTCTACTTCAACAGGGTCATTTTGTATTTCAATGTTGTGAATTTCCAAAAGGCTTTTACGTGGGATCCATCACAAAAAAAATTTCCCTCTGAAAATGGCAGATGCTGAATCACGCCCACTATAATGGAGCAAAGTCATAATTCACTCAGCTTAATCAAGGACATTTGTCATCTTTAACATCCAATGCTAATTGTGGTCTGTTCATCAAGTCCCATCTCCCCTCTGCATTCACTGAGGGCTGCTGTGTTGCCCCTGGCTGTGCCAATGACCATGCTGGGCATGCTGAATGATGGCAGGTCTCCTACTGCATTTTTGTGGTCATCTAAAGCTTCAAATGTCATTAAAATGATGGCCAAAATATGGATTTTGCCTGCAGTTAGACTTTAATCAACCTTTTAGGTGTTTATTTCACCCCATTTGCCCTGAGAGTAATAACAGAGAGCTGAAAAGTGCAAACCATCAGTTCAGGGTCTGTAGATTTACTCTGTGGTTACTCAAACTATGGCCTTGTAAACAGCAGCCCATGAAAGAAAGCAAGAAAAAGCAAGGTGTGCTGTCTCCTTTTATGTAAGTTGGCTTCAGGCTGGTGGTGTCTGAAGCAAACCTGCTGGAGGAAGGCAGGGTGCAAAGAACAGCATCACCCAGCTTGGATTCTGGAAGGGAACCAGAAGAAATGATGTTCACAAGGCACAGATGAGTTCAGCATTTCCTGGGGTGGTGCAATCCATCCCTGCACCATCTGTAGGTTTCAGGAAAAGCTCTTTGGTGTGCCCTGACAGCACACTGATGGTTCTGTGCCACAGCTGTGTGAGTCAAGGATTTCAAGCAGCTTTTGGGACATTTCTAGGGTCAGTGTGTAACTGTTTTCCAGGCTAGATTTAAAAGCTCTTTGCTTTGTTCTTCATGTTATGATTCACACAAGTGAGACACTGCTCAGAGCAACCTAGGGAAGATTCAGAATAAACTCCCCAGGTAAAGAAACTTTTCCAGTACAGTTCCCAAACCAGGTGGGAAGCAGCAGTTCTAGGGCAACCTTTGTAGACCAGGTAATAAAGGAATACTGAACAGCCCTACTGATGGTCTCAGCTAACCAACAGGCAGCATGGTGTGTGCACCAAAACTGGTGCAATAACCTCCACACACCCCCCTTGCATTACATGAACAACCTGTTTGCCCTGGGCAGGTCATGGTTTGAAGCTGTCGAGGTACAAGTACCAGACAGTGCAAAAAGGGCATAGTTAGAATTGGTGTCACAGTGACAATAGAAGGATCTGATCAGGAAAGGGAAGTTCCCAGCTGTGACAGGGAAATGAGGGCACACACTTGTTCATTAGCAACTCACTCTGTACTTCATCTGCATATTATAGCCATGTGAGCTCGTAATTCCACTGTGCTTTAGATTGCCATGAAACCTGGGAGTCATTTGTAACAATAATAATTTTATCTGACCGGTCATTTTGCAACATTTCAGGAGTTACAACCTGCAAACAGCAGGTGGGGGTTGGTCTCTTCTCCCAGGCACTCAGCAACAGGACAAGGGGGCACGATGGGCTCAAGCTCTGCCAGGGGAAATTGAAGTTGGAGAGCAGAAAAAAATTCTTTGCAGAGAGAGTGCTCAGGGATTGGAATGGGCTGCCCAGAGAGGGGGTGGATTCCCCATCCCTGGAGGTTTTTCAACTGAGATTGGCTGTGGCACTGAGTGCCATGATCTGGTAAAGCGACTGGAGTTGGACCAAGGGTTGGACTTGATGATCTGGGAGGTCTTTTCCAACCCAATCCATTCTAAGATTCTATGATTCTAAGGCCTTCTGTGCAGAGCATCAGCATTACTCTATAGCAGAATATTACAGTGTTACTCTATTACAACTTGCTCTAACATCTTCTTTCCTAGTTTAGTTCCTGACTCTCAGCACGGGTAAAAGAAAGACTCTTGCGAGTTGTCTTCTTGCCAAAGTTGCTTTATATTTCCAGGGAATGTGAACTGTAGTAAGGTCAGAGGGGAACCACCACTGCATCAAAGATGTAACTCCTGTCTGAAATACCTGCACTTGGTGCCTTTTGGGGACAGTGTTCTGTTAAGCTCACCTTGGAGGGTCGAGGAATGTGCCCTCCTGTGTTCTCTTCTGTCTGATTGCTGTGGCAGGAATTACCCTTTTGTGCTTCTTAGACCCTTGGTCTGTAGCTGTTTGTGATCATCTGAGAAGTGAATGCTGTGCAGAATTTCAAGGCAATTTCCTCTTAAAAGATGAAAGCAATTAATTGTTTTCTTTCTCATGTATCCATCTGTAATAATACATTAAAAAAGTATAGATACTTTTGTAGCAAAACATATTCTATAATCCCACATTTGGCTGAGATTTTAGATATAATTTTTCAATCAAAAAACCCCCATAATATACAAGCAGGTCTCTTGCTGACATAAGTAGTAGAAGAGGAATTTATGAATTATGGTAAAAATATCTGCCAGCAAGTGCTTTTTAAAAAGATTCATGCTAAGATCCTGTTTTCATGACAGAACTCCTGGTTCTTCAGCAGTTGCAGCAGGGCACAACTTGGCCCATCTGATGATGAAGTCTTGCTGAAATACACTGTTGAACATCATCAGCTGTGCTGTGTTCCACCTGTCAGGAATCCCTTGTGGCTCAGCCATTGTGATGTGGCAGCTCAGGAGGGACTATCAACAGCAGCTTTCCTCTGCCTTCACACCTCACTAGTGCCATGGGCCTTGAAACAACCTTTTAAAAGAAAAGAAAGTGTAATACTCAGTTGTAAGGGAAGAAGGAAGTGTGACCATTGCCAATTTTCAGATTTCTTGTGTGAGGACTCAGGAGACCAACTCTCAAACAAGTGACAAGTGGTAGGACTTGTTAACCCCCCATGGTGCTGCTCCCATGGCAAGGGGCCTCCTTTGGGGTGAAAATGGCAGAGAGCAATTCCTTGTGGTTTGACAAATCAATTCTTACCCTGTGGTATCATTTGACTTTTGGATTTGCCTTGAGATGAGGGAGGTCAGGTTTAAAATCAGGGTTTATTTCCCAACTGCCAACCCTTTGCTTTTAGCACTGCAAGGGTGTGATTGTGGATCCTGTACCAGAATGTTAGTGGTCCTCTGTGGTTCTTTGGAGCAAAATCCACTGATACAGAACCAGGTATTTCCTTCCTTCCTCTTCTCTTCTCTTCTCTTCTCTTCTCTTCTCTTCTCTTCTCTTCTCTTCTCTTCTCTTCTCTTCTCTTCTCTTCTCTTCTCTTCTCTTCTCTTCTCTTCTCTTCTCTTCTCTTCTCTTCTCTTCTCTTCTCTTCTCTTCTCTTCTCTTCTCTTCTCTTCTCTTCTCTTCTCTTCTCTTCTCTTCTCTCTTCTCTTCTCTTCTCTTCTCTTCTCTTCTCTTCTCTTCTCTTCTCTTCTCTTCTCTCCTCTCCTCTCCTCTCCTCTCCTCTCCTCTCCTCTCCTCTCCTCTCCTCTCCTCTCCTCTCCTCCCCTCCCCTCCCCTCCCCTCCCCTCCCCTCCCCTCCCCTCCCCTCCCCTCCCCTCCCCTCCCCTCCCCTCCCCTCCCCTCCCCTCCCCTCTCCTCTCCTCCCCTCCCCTCTCCTCTCCTCTCCTCTCCTCTCCTCTCCTCTCCTCTCCTCTCCTCTCCTCTCCTCTCCTCTCCTCTCCTCTCCTCTCCTCTCCTCTCCTCTCCTCTCCTCTCCTCTCCTCTCCTCTCCTCTCCTCTCCTCTCCTCTCCTCTCCTCTCCTCTCCTCTCCTCTCCTCTCCTCTCCTCTCCTCTCCTCTCCTCTCCTCTCCTCTCCTCTCCTCTCCTCTCCTCTCCTCTCCTCTCCTCTCCTCTCTTTTCTTTCCCAGGTATTTATTTATCTTTTACCAGGTATTTATTTATTTCTCATCAAGAGGTTTTTAATACCTCTCCCTGTAAATTAGATAAGATATATTTCACTGGTAACTGAGACTTTGCTCCTTGTAGAGAAGCAAACAAAAGCCCAAACATGACTGTTTGTTTCAGAGAGGTGCAGAAGACTTTCAGAAGCCAGAGCACCAACAAATGTGAAAGGCACAAATGCTGCTGCTGCAAACTGTTGGACAGGCCCCCTCCACTGGGCTCTGGGAAATACCGTCCTGTTTGGCCCACAGGCAACCAGCCAAAAACTGGCTGCTGAACACACAGCTGGTTTGATTCTCTCCCAGAGCAGGGCTACCCTAGCCCCAAACCTCTTTTCAGGCCACGTGGCAAGCTGAAACCATTCATTCTTTTGTGCAGCTGCTTTACAGTACAAAAGAAACTTTATTATGGATTTCACTCCATGCTAACAGAAAGGGAGTTGAATTCCCTTAGCCAGTTTTTGGGTATACTGAATGCATCTCTGGTCTGTAAAGGCAACTGATTATTTTAATGCAATATCACCTAATCCATCCAGCAAGGAAAATACAGGTGGGTTTTACATGCTGCCCTAAGGAGCAATTCATATTCTTGATTGTTTTAACTTTCTCTGGGTAAACACTTTTAACAACGTTATCTCTATTTCAAAATCAATGCCATAGTCCAGTGGCAAAGAGGGAGATGATCCCAACCACTTCCTCAGCTCCCTGGGCTTGCTGGGTCATTGGAGTGTCTAGTTACTATGTCTGACTATAAAGAAAATGCTGGTGATTGGTTTAATTGATGAGATTTCCTTTGAAAAGCCTCTGTGATGTTTTCTGGAGGTTAAAACTATTCAGATTCTACTTTAAACCTGTACTGATGCTTCATCCAGTTCTGCTACAGGGAGTCTCTCCTTTTTAGGCCACTGGTACATCTTTAATGGAAAGCACTGACAAAGGCAAAAATCTCTCTTTAATAATATGTATGATCACACACTTCTAAGAGAAAGGGGTTTGTTTGGTTTTGTGCTAACTGACTGCTTAAAACTTACAGAATTTATGGTAGTAAAGTGTCAAAAATGCCTCCTGTCTAAACAGCAATGCTTACCAAGAGTCCCTGCTTTTCTTTATTTTACTTTTGTTAAGACGAAGAAACAAGTAGTTCTGGAGAATTAGTTAATAGCAAAAGGGTTTTTTTTTCTTTTATTCTTCTTTAGATAAATACCTAAAGATCATAATATTTTTATTTGTGTCTGAGGTTGATGGATGTATTTCTGAACTTCATACAGAAGTTTCACTGATATTACAACATCAATCTTTCATTCCCTCTTTACAGCAAGTGCTGATTTCCCCTACAATGGCCAAGCTATAGGAGATGGAGTTAACAGAAACTCTGCTATTATTGGAGGTAAGAAAACCATCTCTTTTTCTGATATACATTGCAGTGTGACTCAGATGGCTGAATTCCTGTTGGTAACAGAGAGCTGACTCTGTGGAAAACAGCACCTGAACAAAACCCCAGAAATTTGTGTCAGTTCAGACATTGTCCTACTGAGTAGTTTGTTCTCGCTCCATTTTGTCCCTCAGATTCAGTTTTAACCAAATCAAGATACTGATATTCATAAGCCACAGATGAAGCATCTATGTGGGGAACTACTTTGCAGTAATTAATGTTAACAGAGTAATTGGTTCATATAAGACAGCAAGGAATCAACATGTTGGCCACTATTTGCTTGACAAAATCCCTTGTGATCCTGCATTCTCCTGCATGTTCTGCTAGAACTCAGGTCCTGGAGACTCCCATACCAGAAGTGGAACCTGGAATTAACATTCCATTGAAGATATTCTGGCCAGCTGCCACCAGACATAAGAACCTTGTTTAATTTTATGCACTTGTGCAGTTTGCTCTGTCCTATCCCATAGTGTGGAAGTGTTGCACTGAAACAGTGCTGGGAAAGCTTTTCCACTTCATCCAATTCTGAAGGCACATATATTTAAAAAATAATAAAATTAAAGATCAGTTTACCAGCTTTCAATCAGTTCAAAGTAAATATAAAATGACATATCTGTGGGGGTTTTTTGTCATGTAAGGCCACACTTCACACAGCCTAATAGAATTTCTTGTTTCTCCTCCATGGTCACCTGGACGATCTATGTTTCCATATCCAGGTTTAGTTTAGTTGCTTTAGTTTTGATTTCCTATGTTATTTTTCCTTTCTTATTTTTATTTTAATTATGACTTAGAAATTTTCTTTTATGCTTTGAGACTTTACAATCCCAGAAGGACACCATTGAATTCCTCAAAAAAATTAGGGCCACACCTGAACAGCCTGTCTGTCCAAAGCATCAATTAACATAAAGTGGAATATTATATTTCTGGGTGAATACATGATTTTTTTAACCTGAGAATTTTATAGTGCCTTCATCCTGGAAGATTCTCACACCTGTTGAGAAGGGCCAAACAAGAAACAGTGTTGTTTTATCATATAGATACCTATGCCTAAGAGGATAACACTCATGAGGCTTCTCCATAACAGGTCTGAACCCCAGAGAGACCATTCAGGGAGAGCAATTAAGGCCAGAACAGATGATAAAGACTCTGCATTTTGGTGGAGCCAGTGCCAAGGGGGTGGAGTGAGCCAGCAGCAGGCCAAAGCAATTCTCAGGGCATGTTGAAGAACTATGATGGGTGTCTTAGTTTGAGGGAAAAACCAAAATGTTTACCAAAAAGCAGAGAAGAGGATTCCTCCACAATGATCACGTCACTCTTTATTAAATTTAAGAAAAGGAACTTTAATTAGAAAATGGATATAAGAAGGATAACTGTTCTTAACTACTATATATATATATATGTATATATATATATGTAGATATAGATATAACTGTAGACAGACCAGAGCAAACTACTCCCCCAAAACCAAAAGTAAAAACAAAAGAGAACAACCCCCAAACTGTGGGTTCCTCCTGGAGCAGTTCTATTTATGGACAGTGTCAGTGTCACACCTTGGCTGGCTGTGAGGGGAATTCTCAGTCTTTTCCCAGCGAGGCAGAGACAAGGGATGAACGGTCACGTGGACTCTCTCTCCTTGTCCTCTGTTCCAAACCAAGAAGGAAAAGCTGGGAGTGGAGGAAATGGTGATAGTTCCCAGGAATCTCCTTGCAGTCCAAATCAGTCCCCAGGAAGAGGGGAATAAAGCTTGCATGTCCTGAAGCAGCTGTGTCTGTCCTCTCTTCTCTCTCTCTCTGAAGCTCAGGGTGCCCAGAGATGGAGGGGGAAAAGCAAAGAGCAGTGCCAGGAAAAGAGCTCTCACCACCAAGCAGTGGCTCCTTTTCTGCAGCTGCCCAAAGGAAAAAAAACCAAAAACCTAAAAGACAAACCTGCACACAGGGAACAAAGAAAGAAAAACCTCTCCCCACCCCCAGGGGCTGGGGTTCTGTTTTCCCTCTCCACCCAACCATTAAGCTTGAATCTGAAAGTCATCAGCCATCTTTTGTCCTCAGTCCTGGCACTCCAAGGCCAAACCTTTGTGTTGGTATGGTGAGAAAAATTCTCTGAGGGGGCTTCTCCCAACACCACCTTCCTGTGTTTGAACTTTTAACAGATGGGTCTTTACAGTCATTTGATAGAAAGTGCAAGTCAGTGGCTCATCTTCACAGAGTTGCCCAGGCCATGACACGTCACCCTTTGACCCCACTGGTTTGGGAGAGCTCAACCCTTCTGTCTCATGGTCAGCAAAGTTTAGGGCTGTAGGTGGGTGTTGGTGTTGAAGTCTCCCTGTTGTGGATTTCCATCTGCAGCGGTGTGGTGGGTTCTCCTGGTCCTGGGGTTTATTCAATTATGTAGGAGAGAATGTGCTCCCCCACTGCCCCTGACCACTTGGTCCCAGAGAGCCCGAGAAGGACACACAGAGACCACAGGAGAGGGAGGAGAGAGAGTTTATTTCTGCAGGTCAGGGTTTATATGGACCTTGGAGCGATCCGAAACCCAGCAATAAGAAACAAGAGGGGGTTTGGCTTTGGGCCAATGGGAATCAGGGGATTTAGATTCAATAGCAAGGGGGTAGGTAACATGCATGTCATAACCTCCCTCCAGACCCCTGAGACAGACCTTATCTCGAGATATCCTGGGAAGGGGAAGCAGGGACTTTGCAAAAGACATTTAAACAACCATTTTTTACATTTAAACACCATTAAAAACATCAGTTGTTAAAGCTTTAGAGGTGGCTTCTTCATTCTCTTCACAAATCCATTTCTGACAGGACATTCTCCATTCCAAATATTGTAAATCAATTCCCACATTTACCTACAGGATGACAGTCACCAGCAGGCTCCTTGAGTAACGTTCTGTATACAGCTGAAACTTCAATAAATAAATAAATACACGGCGGAGGAACTGGACAGCACACACAGACCAATATGATCGAGTGGATGCCCCTTTATTATACACCACACACAGTTTATATAGAGGTAAAGCTACACACCATTGGCTAAGTTAAAACCTCACACCACCAGGCTACAAACTTTAATTGGTTATAATCCCTATCTCACTAGTCCAGTGTTTGTTATCTTATCCTGACTGTTTTCACGCACCTGCAGAGTCCTGTGAGAACCTACTGTGTGAATTCCTAGGGAGTAACCTCCTCCCTACCAGCCAGCAGCAGCTGAGCTCCTTGCTGCTTCTTAGCTGATAGCTAAATCTCACAGGGTTTGTGCAGGCTGGTTTCAGTCTTACAGGATCCCACATAGACCTGAATTGCTCATTCTTCATTTTTCTGTAGCAACAGAAACTTCAATAAATATCAGAGCGGTGGAATCCAAGCACCTTTGGTGATGCTGCCACAGGTTTTGTGTCAACACCTGTAGCTGCTCTCACTGATGGCATCTCCTCTCCTCTCCTGTGTGCAGGTGTCATCGCAGTGGTGATCTTCACCATCCTCTGCACCTTGGTGTTCCTCATCCGCTACATGTTCCGCCACAAGGGAACGTATCACACCAACGAGGCCAAAGGGGCAGAGTCGGCCGAGAGCGCCGACGCCGCCATCATGAACAATGACCCCAACTTCACGGAGACCATCGACGAGAGCAAGAAGGAATGGCTGATCTAAGCCCTCGGGGGTGGGGCCTGGGGTGGGATCTGAGCTGGGCCAGGGTGGGACTGGGGTGACTCTTGCAGTGGAGAAAGAACACTCTGTGTTGGACGCTTGAGCACACATAGGGTCAAAAGATCAGCACAACTGGAGGAGCAAGTGACAGGAAAATACCACTGAGACTGGAGAAGAAAAGAAATATATCTCAAGCATTTAAGAAAAAAATATTTTTTAATATTTATTTACAGCAAATTGCCCCTTCTGTATCCAAACAACGACAACAAAGAGCAGTTTTGCAGCTTCAGCACTGGTTAAAATTTTCAGTAATACCTGTCCTTTTCTCTGTGTGTTTAGAGATGTTCTGGGTACCTGCGACAAGAAACGGGGCTGGGTTTTTTACATTTTTTACAAGCCGTTTCAAATGTGGGTAGTTCTGTCCTGAGAGAAGTGGCAGCCCTTCCCTCCCAGCATTGTGTCCCTTCATGGCTGGCCACTTCCCCGCAGGCTGCCCTCAGCCCCACACCTTGACCCATAACCATGTGGGTGGTGTTGAGCTGGGGGTCCAGGACTGGGGGTGGGACAGGGGGGTGAAGACTAATGCAGCTCTTACTCACCAGGTTCTCAACACACCATCAGCCTATGCCAACCCTGGCAGGATCCATGTTCTTGACCCAGGCACTTTGTTGATTGCGTGCAATTCTCACCAACAGTGTGAAAACACTGTTACTACGACTACTATTACTACTAGAGAGGTCAATCATAAAGCACAGGAAGCTTTAGGGGGTTTTATATTATTATTTTGTTGTTCTCTGAGGGAAGATGATGCTTTGTGAGTGTGTAGACCTAGTCTGTTCCTGTATCTTTGGCTGTGGCACTTGGTGACCTGAGGCACGTGCCAGTTTAAACTCAGCTCTGCCTGTGGCATATTGGCATATACTGTACATTGTAGTAGGGAATTAGAGCCAGACTTTGTTCGCTTGTTTCTTCTTAATAGACTGTCATCATATTAATTATTACAGCTCTAGTCAATGCATTTGAACACACAGGCTTCATGTCATACATTTTCCCAACTTGAGAGTAGCAATTTATTCCTTAAACCCTTTGTTTCAGTCCCTTTTCTAGGAAAGCCTCTGCTGGCAGTGTTTGCACAGTCAGGAGGGTGAGGTGAAGGAGGCTTGGAAACTCTGCCCCCAGAGCACATGAGAAACAGCACACAGGGGAGAGTTACTTTTCAATACATAGATTTACCTGAACTCTTTTACTGTCTTTATAAGGCATTTTTAAGACTAGCAAGGCTAATGCCACGTGCAGCTTTGCATCCCATTTTTCCTCTCAGAGCAGGGAGGTTGTGGGTGTCTCCCCAGCAGCAGGAAGGCAAAGGGACAGTCTGAAGACCTAATACCATTTGGTGGCAATAACAAAGCTTTAGCTTGGCTTTTGTAGAGGAGAGTGGTTGTCCTGTGGTCTGAATTGATTTTCACGGACTCCATGATTTCCCAGACTATTCTGAGTTGGAAGGGACCCACAAGGATCATCGAGTCCAACTCTTCAGTCAATGGCCCACAAAGGGGATTGAACACATGACCTTGGCATTGTTACAACCAAGGTTTAACCAACTGTGCCAATCTCATAGGAATTTAAGGCCTTAATGGGCAGTTTTTGCAGTGGAACAGAATGAAGGAATGAATACACTACAGGGCATTTGCCATGTGTTAAAAGAACAGAAACAACACCAAGAATTTCCCCTTAAAAGTATTTATGCTCATGACAGTCCTAGATTTGCTTTACCTTTAGTATTGGGGGGTTTACTATTTTTCTGTACAGGAAGGACTTACTTTTCACCTAAGTGTGCAATCTACTACTCTTTCATTATTCTAGGTGATGCTTAAAAGTGAGAAAGAAAAAGAAAAAAGTCATATAGGGGAAGAAAATACTGGAATCTTACCAGACAAGGAGTTGATAAGCACAGTTTGTCAGACAGACAAGGCCAGATGGTGTGGGGTTTAAGGATGGTAGCCTAAAGTCCTCCTCTGGATCCATTGCACATAGATATCAGAGTGAATCAAACCCATTAATTTCTTTCATTTATGGATTTGGAATTAGCATACAAAGAAGTAGCCAGTTTCAAAAGAAATTACTGTTTCTCAGATAACATGTGGCAGAGAGGTTCAGGTAGGCATAAAAATTACCTCTGTCACTCTTGTGCTCTGCAGTGCTTTGCCTTGCCTCCAGTGTTAACCTTTCCCTCCCTTGGCTGCAATCAAGCAGATGAGAGCTTATTCTTGTAAAATCATGGGTGTAAGATGAGTCTTCCCTCCCTGGAGAGTATCAGCAGGGGATGACTCTACCCTGCACCACTATTCAACAAACTACGTAGCAATCACAGATGTCTTTGAAGGATTGAAAAGGCATTATCTTTTCCATATTATTTCATGTTTAAATTGATTTTAATGGTATTTTAGTCCACTCTGGAAAACATCCTTGCCTTCAGCTTCAAATTACCAGGAGCAGTGAATAGAGTTAGATTAGGATTTGGTATGCAAAAAAAATGAGTTACTACTCTGAATTTACTGCCTGTGAGGAAGATCAGATTTGAATATCCTGAGAGACTAAAGTTCTCTTCTGCTTTATGTGGGAGAGACAGATTTCATAGCCATGGTTCCAGATTGCCAGTGCCTCAGCATGGCATTAGAAGGGAGGGATGGGTTGGTCTCCATGTGCAACCCAGTCCTTGGCAAAGCCAGGGACAGTTGTCTCTGAGTTGTGGTAGTGAGACCTGTGTCATCTATTCTTTCTAAAAAGCTGCCAACTAATCTCCCACAACCCTGCAAGCAAGAATTTCTGTAAGAGAACCTTTGACCATTGCATAAGCAATAGCTATAAATTAGTGTCTTAAATTTGGAAAACAGGGTTTAAATTTCTGAAATCAAGTTACAAGCATCTGCACCTCTCCATTGACTGGACACCACGGACCTTTGGAAAGTTTCTCTTTTTGACATGTGGAATTGCTTCGTGCTGTGTTAAAATGTGGATAATCTTCAGTCTTGTCTTATTTTCATGATACAGACACTTTCATAACTCTAGAAACCTTTAATTACTGGACCTTAGACATGGTATTATCAACTAGCAGCTGGTCTCTGTATAGGCATTTGGTGACTTTAGGTGAATTGCTGCCTGTCTGCTTTGTGTTGCATTTCTGAGAATGGTGTGTGTTTAATTCCAGGCAGTGGCCATTCCCCAGCCTGGCAGTGAAGCAGGAGCAGGCTCAGAGGAGTAGCCTGTGTATTTTCCCAGCACTATATCTTTTCTGAGGATTTCTTCCTCTGCAAGTCTATCATTGCAGTCTGAAACAACATCCACAGTTTATTTCACCCACTCTTATTTGTGCCAAAAATCCATGTTGTTTAACAGGAATTATCCTTACACTTACAGTGGGGAAATCTGTTGGAGGGGAGAGTGGGTCTTGCTTTTATAAAACTCTGTACTTTCCCCTCCCAAAAATTAAAATAATTGGTCTTTTATCACCTGTTTTTTAGCTGTTTCACCCACTTGAACCGTGCAGAAAAATGTAGCTTCTTGTCCTCGTTTGGGAACTGAAGTTTCCCAGTCGTGTTTCTAAAAGGTTCATTCCTGACTCCACAGGAAGTGATGGCAAAGCTGCCTCCAGCAGTGGGGAGAGACGACTGGGCTGGGGATTAGGGCTCTCAGTGTCAGTGAAATAATGCAAGCAATATTTTGGATTCTCATTCACAACACATGCAGACCACCAGCTGATGAGACATGTTGCTCCAAAGAACCCAAAGAGTGGGGAACTTATTTTCATGTCAGCCCATCCTCAAGGGAAATCTGCAATCCAGTCCAGCAGTTTTGAATCAAGTCTTTCACACACTGCTTATTTCATACCTACTGATAAAGATTCAGATGTATTCAAGAGGAATGTGTATCTTTAATAGGTACTGGAGCATTTCTGCTTTGTATTTTTTGTGTCTTAAACATTCCCTGTATATTTTTTATCTCTTCCAGCAGTTACCACTTCAAAGGTATGGCAGCATTTGAACATCATGCTCTGGGTAGCATGAGATACGTGAAAGGATGGGCACCATAAGTAATTTAGCCAGACTGCCAAAGCAGTGATGTGTATGTACAAGTTTATTGTACTGCTAAGAATTCAGTATAATTGAAACAGTGCCCTTTAATGGCAGGTGCATCTCATTTTTCCAGGGTATCTGTGGAAATGTGAAGCTGTCTGAGTTTGACAAGCAATAGCTTATGTTTTTTCCCATGAATGATTTTAAATGGTGATTCTTAAAATGTGTCATTTTTGAAAAGCAGAACCTAAGTTCTGTTCATCAGATGTCATTTTCTATCTTAGAGAAAGGAGGGAAACCTTCTGCAAGCAACAGCGTGTGAAGTAGAATGAAAAGAAGGACAGTGTGTTTGTGTGCATATTATCTTCTGTGAATGGTTTTCCTTTTAACTGCAGATTGGTAAATGTGGGAGAGAGGAGGAGAAATTTTAAACAGTTTTAACCACCCTAGCAGCTGTTTCCTCATGCTTTGTATATTCTGATCATTGTCTGTATTTTTTCCTTCTCTAGTACCAGGAAATCAATTTGGAAAGGACAGAAGCTGGAAAGGCCTCTTGAAAAAAGACCACAGTATATCACAAAAGGGACCTCAGAATGCAGTTAAGCATCAGAAGAAAGGGTGCTAAATCTAGGGAAGGTTTATTGAAGTGCAGGTGTGTTCCTCCTGCATCAGGGCTACCTGTTACAGAGTGTGCCTCTGTACTTGCTGAGGTGGGCTGAGGGTCTGAGAGCAGGGCTTGGGGAGAAATTAAATGACTGCCTGTCTGAATTCTTTCCACTCTAACCACTTTGCAGATCAGAGCAAGCAGCCTGCTGTGGGTTCTGCTCACCTTTGTTGTTGCAGATCCTGTGGCACTGCCAGCTCACGAGGGTTACACACTACAAATGACTGAGTGTGGCTTCTCTGCCTTCCCTTCCTGCTGTAACTCTGTCCTTTCCTTTAGAAATGAGAGCTTTTTATTGGAATCATCAAGGGAAATGTATGCCCTGCTCAACAGACTTGGGTCTGTTTCCTTTATTAAACTACCTTATCAGGCTTTAAAACATTTTTATGACATGAAGCATTTTATAAAAGAACTATAATAAATCATAGAATCATAGAACGGATTGGGTTGGAAAAGACCTCCGAGATCATCAAGTCCAACCCTTGGTCCAACTCCAGTCCCTTTACCAGATCATGGCACTAGATCATGGCATTCAATGCTCTTGAATGGGAGAGTGTGAAATGCAGGCAGAGAAACCTCAGTGCACCAACCCCCCGAGTCAGAGGGACTGTGCTTGTCCCATCCTGTTTGTCTAGAGTGACTTACCTTAACCAAATCCCTGGATCTGTCCAAGACCTTACCTTACTTTGTGGAATTAACAGTGGCAAAGTCCTGGTGTGATACCCTGTGACCATTTGTGCTGAGTGCTGTAACCCCCAGAGGGAGAGCCACACCATACAGGAATATTTTTCATTTATATAGAGAAGCTCTAGAACAAAGAGATGGTTCAAGTGCAAAGCCCTCCTGATATTTGAATCCCCATGACACGAAGCCTTTGCTTCCTGCTGTCCCCACTTGTGTCTCACTGCAGCCAGAAGGGTGTGGGTGTCACAGTCACCTCTCAAACTTGAGGCTTTTGGGCATGTGATGTCCACCCCACTTGGGTAATTGCTGCCATAATGTGGGAGGGTAAGATACCAAACTTGCTTCCAGGAGTCTGCAGTGCTGGCAAAATCACTCCCTTGAACTGAAGTGCAATTCTGAAGATAAACCCAGACTGTGCCCTCCAGCAGCAGGCACTTATGGTGCCTCAAATGAGACAAGACTTGGGCCTGGTTACAGAAAAGCATTCATTTAACGATCTGTAACACAGCTCTTTTCACTCTGACTTTCACCTATTAGCAGTCATCTTCTTGAAGCACTATGCTCAAAACCCTGCTTATGCCAACAGCTTCAGAACCAGAAAGAAAAGCTGCCAATTTGTGGCTTCTTTACACAGGATGTCTTTTTAAAAACTAATTTAATTAAAAAAAAAAAAAAGAAAAAAAAGAAAAAAGAAACAGAAAAAAAGTTTTGTATCAATGGGCTCTTTCTCTGAGAATTATTTCTTTTCACTAGTTTTCTATTTTTAAAATATCATATGAGAAATGCTCAGCAATTACTTGAGCCCAACCTGTGAAAAGGGGGTAAGATTTACTCTGCAAATATACATATAAGCAAGTAACTAATTTAATGCATTCCATTTCCTCTGTGATGCAACAACTTCCAATAATGTTTACTCGTGCTCCCACTGCTATTTTTTCTTTAATGGAAAAGCATTTGGATTAAACAACAAACATAAAAGTGTGTACCCTTTGCTTTGCCATAGATTAATGTTGCTTGGTGTGTAAAAGTATTAAGGAAGAGTAAATTATTTATTCCTCAGATTTAATACCATTTATTCTGCTGTCTCCAAGGGGCACAGCTGTACTATCACCATATTAATTATTACAATCCAGAGGTATTTATGCTGATAATATTCAACAACTGGCATTCTGGATTCTAGCAAAGAGCCCCTCTAAGAAATTCTGATTTATTGAAAAACTCATGTCAAGGCAGGTAGATGGCATTTCCTGACAGATAAGAAAAGTAAACTGCTAGAATGGCACTGAAGCAGGAGCTGTTTGAGGAAAATATTCAGCTTGTGAAACAATAAACTGTACCAGAAAAAGTTTGTTGCCTTCCAGTTTGGGGTTTGAGGGAGGTACAGTGGTGCAGTCAGTTATATATTACCATGTCTTTGTTACCTTTTTGCCCAAAGTATTTGAGCTTCTCCCATTTTCCACATGCTTTAAAACAGGCTGTGGCAAGAACACAGCAGAAAATGTGACATTTCAGCAAGCTGCTCAGCTGCTGGTGAGATCACAAGTCCCAAGCTCTTCTCCCTGTCGTCTTTCTTGTCTTTGCTTACGAGAGAATTCTCAGATGTGTCGCTGCCTGTCCCTGCCATCATCTTCCCCCTCTCTTACAGAACATCACAGGTTGAAAGGGACCACAAAACACCTTCCAGCCCAACTTTTTGAGGGAAAAGGAACCTGAATGAGACAATCTATCATCCTGTGCAGGTTTTTTTCCTCCTGCTGACTCCATTTTCAGAGCAGTAAGTTATCAACAGGCTCTTATTTAAGACAGACTGAGAGTCACTGGAGCAAGTCAACAAACCCTTGAATCAGCCAGAAGACAGATAGTTCAGCTGACTCATGTCAGATGGAAGCAGGCTTCACCTGGAAAATTTCCAGCCTAACAGCTCTCTTTCATTTCTCATGGCTCTGATTAGCAATGGAGCAACCAGCAGAGCCTGCAGATTATTTTATTAAACCCATATGGAGGTGTAGAGATAAATAAACCTGGCTGAACGAAGAGAAGGTGGTTTATCCCCTGAATGCTGATGTTTAAACTGCACCTTCTCATGCTTACAGTGCGTGTGTCACTGAAGGAATCTGACCTTGGCACACCCGATAAATCTTTCACAAGCTGAACAAATAGCCCTGTATTGCTTTGTCTTAAAAAACTGCTTTGGGTAAATGCTGGAAAATACACCTGAGGTTCATAAAGCACTGGACACAGTATCAGCAGCTGGTTGTAATTTATTTCTGTTATAAACTCAAGGTCTGCCTGCAGAATTTGCCTGTGTGACAAGACCCTGAAACAGAAACTGCTGCAACAGGGCAAGGTGACAAAGAGAATTCCCTTTGCTGCACTTTGAAACACAGCATAAAGTCCCTTCCATTACACTGGTCCTGGTACAGGAGTAAGATCTCTGTTTAAGTCTAATGTTTCCTTTTTTCTATACCCCCCTACCCACTGCTCCAAGGAAAGAAATCTGCTGATAGTTCTGGGGGTTTTCCCATGTCTTTCTCCACTTTGGAAGTGTTCCCTCTCACTGAGAAGTTTCTCTCCTTTCATCTTTAAACTCCTTCCCAGCAATGCTTTCTAATTTGACCAGGGTGAAGCCTTCCACCTTCCTAAACTGTGCCCATTGTAGTGAGAGGGTTATATACCACTACATTCCTGCCCTCTGCTATATTTGCAGCTGCTTTTTATCTGTTCATAGTGCTCAGTGACTGAAGGTACAAGTTTGGTTTCTGCCATCTGCAGCATTATTTTATAATTTGTTTGTATTTCTTCCAAAATCACAGCACTCTCTGGCAAAGAGAGGCTGAAAAAAGCAGCAGCTGCACCTCATTCCATTAAGCATTTCTATTGCTTAAGTTCAAATTTTCCCAAGAGATATCAATAATTAAATTAATGTCTAGCAAAAGCCAGCATCTATTTTCCTTAGGGCCACAAGATGTCAGAATTAGCTCTCAGGCATCCCCTTTGCTTGTACTTTTGTAGCAGCTCTACAAGGCCACTGGTGGGCTCTAAATTAGGGCACAAAAATGACATTCTAAAAGCCTCTGTTGGTTTTAGTTTCTTGGAGTGTTAAAGGTCCAGCTCAACAAGAGCAATAAGTCAGTACTGCTACTGGTTTCACTTGTGGGCATATCCAAGAAAATTCTCAACATTGGTTATTAAAGAACTTTATTTTCATTGGATCAGCATCTTGGAGAGTGGAAAGAAAATGTTTCTGTATTTGGAAATCTGAGATATTGCACTAACCCCCCTGCAACTCCTGCGTTGTGTCTCATCTTTTGAAGCTCCAGCTGCTTAAGGTGAGGGATCAGAGTCACTTGAGTAAAGAAGGCCAAGGCATCACTTGGTTCCCATGAACTCTGAAGGGGCTGCTTGGAATGCTCAATCTCAGTCACACACGAGCAATGAGGAGCTTTTCTTTTTCTCTGCTCTTCAGGTGGGCTGGCAGATATCCCATAAATTACCTTCAGTCCTGCTGAACTGGCTCACACATTGAGCAGCCTGAGCCCAGGGAGTTCCTCTGGCACAATATTCCTGAAAGGCTTCAGCTCCCCCAAACCCTGCTATCCCCTTCTTCTAGTGCTAATTAACAGAAGCCTGATGGAAATGATCTGTACTGACTTAATCCTACATGTGGATGCCAACCCTAACTAAGAGTGCTTAATTTCGTGGGGATTGATTAGATATCCCCACCATTATGGAGTGCTTGGGGTGTGCTCAGTCTTACACTTCTTACTGACATATATAAATAGAGATATAGAGATAAATAGATATTTTTATGGAGATGTTTTATAAGTGGCCTTTACTTTGTGCATGGTAATTCTTGCCAAACTTGTTATTTAGGGGCCACAGAAATGGCTGGTTCTGCAGTTTAGAAAGCAATCAGCTGTCTCTGTTGCAAGGGAGACTTGGGGAACGGGCTTGGATTCAGACTTTTATTATTCAACTATAATTTGCATGGTTTGGATTGGGTTTTGTCCCAGTGTCTTTTTTTTCTTTCCTCATTGGTTCTCTGGCAGGGACACATTGGGCTCAAGCAGGAACTTCTCAGTCCTTGAGAGATGGATTGAAGCCATCAGTGCCACACAACACCTCAGAAACACCTGCCTTGCACAGCCCATGATGTTGATCAGTGTGAGCTCCTCAAAACGGTTTCTTCAGCAAGCTCTTGGGGTTTTCACAGCATAGGGAGATGATCCTATTTCTCTAGCTTAGCTTGACAGCATAGCAAGCCAGCAACCTCTGGTCTGTGGGTCTGGGGCTCAGCAGAGATTAGGACATGAATGAGCGTTCAGAATTAGATTCAGATACACAGCAGTAGCCAGAGACTGTGAAAATGGCCACTGAGGCAGGTCATGTTACTTCCTCTCAGTTTTTTTATTCCCTTTTTTCTCTTTTTAAGTACTAGATGTCTGCTATGTCTGAGTAATACATCCCTACCAGCCAGCCAGCTCTCAATAACATGGGGTGTTTGTTGGAGATACAAATGCAGTTGTCCTTTCTTACTGATCTCATTCTTGCTGTTGTGGAGTGGTCTGTACCCAGGAAAAGACATGGGCCATTGGGAAAGCAAAAGCAGCCCCTCACCCTTCTGTCCAAACCAGGCTGGAGACCAACCCCAGGGTTATGTGCCTACCAAGGTGGCCCAGTTTCCTGGCAGGTGAACCAAGACCCTGTCTGGTTGCAGTTACTTAGTCCACAGGTTTCTTTCTTGAGCACAATTTTCCCATGGGACACATAACCAGGATATAATGGTTACCCTACTGAAACAAAAATGTGTATATTAAAAAACATCCTAATATGAAAGTATAGTGTATCTGAGATTCCTCTGTTATAGACACTTAGTCTACAAGATTTATGGCTACATTTGCTATGTTATGCTTGAATAAACATATAATTCATTGAAATACACAAGACTGATAAAAGTAATATGATCTCTTTAAGGAGAATAAACTGTTTGTAAATTTATAAAGAGTATAATCTGTTAGGCCTTATTTGAAGTATGTACTGTGGTTTGGTAAAAGTACAACATTAAAAGAGCCTTGCCAGATGAGGACTGGGGTTTTATTGTGTGTGTGCATGTGCAGTTTCTTTTGAATATTTCCCATCTTCATTCAACAAAACAACCCAAACCTCTACAGACTGTGTGTAAGAGCCTGAGATGAAGTGCAGAGGGCTCTTCAGGTTTCTGAGACTCCAAGGAGGGGACAGGGGAATCTGTTCTCCTGAATAATTCAGATCCAGTTTTTTTGGAATCAGGAGTGACTGGTAGCACTACTGACTGGCTGGAGATTTTTAAAAGAAGATTTCATAAGATTAATAGCAATAATTCAAATTAATGCTACCAGTGCACATGCAAATGTTGTTTATTTAATGGGCAGAGAGATTGAGGGAAGCTTCAGGCCCCTTCAGAGCAAGAGCTGATGTGTCCCAGGTGCAGACTCTTTCCCCACACATTCTGCACAATTTTTCTTGTTCAGGTGGGGCATATCCATCCCTTCCAAGGCATTTCAATAACAACTAGAGCTGCTCATGAAGCTGCTCATCAGAGGAACAGACATCCAAGGGGCTGCTCTTCTTGCCATCATCCTCTTGCCTGGCCCCATCAGATCAGCTTTGTGACACATAGTGGGTTAGTGCTGCTTCTCCTGCCAGTTCTCCCTCTGCCTGCAGCCCAGCTGACATCTGTGGGTGCTGGAGACATGCCAGTGCTTCCTGTGGAAGAGAAGACCATGCTATTGTCCTCACAAAGCACTGGGTGCTTGTCCTGACACAATAAACCACTGCCTCTTTGTGCAAGGTTTTGGGTTTCCCTCAGCTGGCTGGACAGGCTGGAGAGATGGACCAAACCCAACAGCATGAGATTCAGCAAGACCAGGGGCCAGGGCCTGTAATTTGGCCACAATGAGCAGTGCAGGTTGGGAGCAGAGTGGACCTGGTTGACAGGAGACTAAACATGAGCCCAGGTGTGCCCAGGTGGCCAAGAAGGCCAATGGGATCCTGACCTGGATCAAGAATAGTATGGCCAGCAGGACCAGGGAGGTGATTCTTTCCATGGAATCAGCATTGGTGAGGCCACACCTCGAGTGTTGTGTCCAGTTCTGGGCCCCTCAGTTTGAGAAGGATGTTGAAGTGCTGGAGCAGGTCCAGGGAAGGACGATGAGGCTGGGGAAGGGTCTGGAGCACAAGTGCTGTGAGGAGAGGCTGAGAGAGCTGGAGGTGTTTAGCCTGGAGAAGAGGAGGCTCAGAGGTGACCTCAGCACTGTCTAGAACTACCTGGAAGGAGGAATGTCAGGAGCTGCCTTCAACCTTTGAGTGATGCAGTTCAAGTACACCTCTTGTCATAGCCTGGCTTTGTCATGCCCAAAGCAGGTACCTACAATGATAACCAGGTAAGTCCACATCCACAGCACAGTGTCCTTGTGCCACTTCCTCAGAAGAGCCTCTCAGCTGCCAACCATGTGCACTTAAAGGACTTTTGGGACCAGAAGTGTTTTTATGTCTAGTCACCTTTTTCATCTCTTCTTGCCATGTGTTTGGGCAGGACAAATGGGATCTCCTCACAACTGTAGTCCTCCAAAAAACTGTGCATTGCTGTGCTATTTAATTAACAACAAATAAAACAGCCAGCAACAGAGCAAGAAAGGGAGGTTTTCTTTATCTCTGCTTGCTAATGAAGCAACCTCATCATGTCTCAAGGCAGAGATGCAAAATAAATCTCTCAAATCCATTTTGTGTCCTGCACAGTTTCAATTACACCTCTGCATGTGCCCATAAAGATCACTGCATTTATGGGACTACACTGAGGACAAACTGCATGGCCTTGATACCCACATAAATCTGCCACCCTGTGTGATTTGACTTCTGACTGATCCTTCCTGCCACCAGCTGGCAAGATGTGTAGTTTGATCCCACGTTGCACATACACTAAAGAATTATCTTTTGTCCGTGCCTTGCTCATCTATCAGTGCTCATGGGCAGTCACGTTGCTTGCATGAGAGAGAGGCAGGCACTTTATTTTGGAGCTGAGTAGTGTTTTTAAAGCCAGGGCCCCAGCAGCAGGGCACAGGCTGCCTCACCCTGCCAGCTTCAGCCTCAGCAGCAGCAGCTTTTGAGGGACGGGAACAGGGGCATGTTGGAGTACAAATGTGAGAGTTTGGCAGTAAATCGTGGTGGCAAGAGAAGATTCATCAGGGCACAGCTCACAGGTGTTACACACAGACAGTTTATTAAAATCTCTCCATGGAGAAAAGGGAAAAAACAGGTAAAAGAAAAAGGGCTCTAGCTCTAACTTCAAATTCCATAATATATCTCTCTCATCCCACCCATAGCCTCCTCCTATAGGTTGAACCACAGTGTCTACAACCTTCCTAACAGCTCTTAACTGGATGACAGTTTTGGGCAGATGTTCACTATTGCCATGAGAGCCTTATCTCTCCAAACATTCTATTCCCATGGGCAGTATGACCCAAAGCCTTCCTATCTCCTTTGTTTTTCCTGGCTGTTGGCCTTTTTCTCACAGAACTAATCCTGCACCTGCCAGCAGGCCCCAGGACCTGCCTCCAATTCTAAAAACTTTTTTTTCAACTCAAAAATCTTTCTCTCCACAGGGGCAGGTCCCTTGTGTCCCAACAGCTGCACAAGGTGACCTGCCCAGGGGGACATGCTGGGGTGCAAAGCAGGGAGAGGCAGCACAGGTGGTGGCCAGAAGGCTTCCTGGAGGAAGAGCAAGACAACACAGGCTTCAGGGATGGCAGAAAGAAAGATTTTTCCTAGGGCCATGAAAGAGGCTTTGTGAAGTTTGCTGCAATCCAGGAGGGCCTGGGAAGTTGTTGAACTGAGAGCAAGGATGAAGGAAAGGGGCTGGCCTGGGAATGCAATGCAGACAAGGGAAAGCACCTGCTGTGTTTCTGTTCTGAATCCCCAGTCAAAGATAAGAGGTTGTGTTGGTTTGGTTTGGTTTAGTTTGGTTTGGTTTGGTTTGGTTTGGTTTGGTTTCGTTTGGTTTCATTTGGTTTGGTTTGGTTTTCTGAAGTTCCCTTGTGCCAGTTTGTTTTTTGATGAAACCTGTGTGGTGGAAAAGCACTTTTGGTATATTCACATCAAGCAAGAACTATAGGCAGTGCTATCTCAAACTTCTTGCTCTGAGCTCTGATCCCACATAACCCAAGAAAAGCCAGAGGTGCTTGACCTCTCCAAACCTCTCCATTCCTCTTTGCCCTGGATTACCTCTGTGGTGTTTCATGGTGGATTCCTGCAGAAGTCTCTTCCCAGAGGGGAGGTTTACCTTACCTTGATGGCTAGTCTTGCCTGTATCCCCCAAGTACCCTACAGGCTTTGTGGACTCAAAGGCCCCAGGAGGAGAGCAAAGGAGAGCAGCCCTTGCAGCCTCAGTTCTCCCACCAGCCTTTGTGCTACTCCCTCATGCCACACACGGTGTTTTGTACATCTCCATTTTGTCAGCACCCTTAAACACACAGCAGATTAAACACCAATTGTCCCTGAACTGTGGCAAACATACCCCATCTTCTGCCTTTGGATGACACAGTTCAAAATCCTGAAGGTCCAGAAAAGTTTCAGCTGCTCCTCTCTCTTCCAACGGGTGTGAAGTTCATTGATGCTGCAAACACATCACTGTGGTGCCTGCTCATCTAGGCAGGTCAGGTCCTTTTGACACCTTTTTTTCCAGGAGTGGTAGGAAAGGAATATTCAAAAACTGGAAAAAAAGTTGCCACACCCCCCAATGATACTGATGGTGGTTTGGTCACTAAATTGAGGCAGAGAACTTCATAGATACAACAGGCTCAAATTGCTGAGTCTTGGCAGGATACAGGGAAGGGAAGGGTAAGAACCAAGGAGTTTAGCTACTTGCTTTGATTTGTAGGGTCTAGGGCAAAATTTCATTTTAAATCCCAGTCAACATGAAGCCTCAGAAGTCAATGAGACAGGACACACCTTTGCAGAATTGTGGTGAACAAGCCTGTTAATCTCCAAAATCCCTACATTGTTTCATGCTGGGATGTTGTAGGTAGGTCACCATTACTGGCTTTTCTCTATTTCCAGATGCCTACGCATTTAGCTGGAATAAAGGGCTACTTTTGTGAGTAAGGGATTTGGAGGGGGAATGCTTTCTACTGTTCTGAAAAAGGTCTTAAAGGAAGGTTTTCAAGTTGCAAAAATTCTTTACTGTTAGATTTCTTTCTTTCTTTCTTTCTTTCTTTCTTCTTTCTTTCTTTCTTTCTTTCTTTCTTTCTTTCTTTCTTTCTCTCTTTCTTTCTTTCTTTCTTTCTCTCTTTCTTTCTCTCTTTCTTTTCTTTCTTTCTCTCTTTCTTTCTTCTCTTTTCTTCTTCTTTCTTTCTTTCTTTCTTTCTTTCTTTCTTTCTTTCTTTCTTCTTTCTTCTCTTTCTTTCTTTCTCTTTCTTTCTCTCTTTCTTTCTCTCTTTCTTTCTCTCTTTCTTTCTTTCTCTTTCTTCCTTTTCTTTCTCTCTTTCTTCTCTCTTTCTTTCTTTCTTTCTTTCTTTCTTTCTTCTCTTTCTTTCTTTCTTTCTTTCTCTCTTTCTTTCTTCTCTTTCTCTTTCTTTCTTTCTTTCTTTCTTTCTTTCTTTCTTTCTTTCTTTTCTTTCTTTCTTTCTTTCTTTCTTTCTCTCTCTCTTTCTCCCTTTCTTTCTTTCTTTCTTTCTTTCTTTCTTTCTTTCTTTCTTTCTTTCTTTCTTTCTTTCTTTCTTTCTCTTCTTTCTTTCTTCTTTCTCTCTCTTTTTCTTCTTTCTTTCTTTCTTTCTCTTCTTTCTCTCTTTCTTTCTTTCTTTCTTTTTTTCTTTCTTTTTTCTTCTCTCTCCTCTCTCTCTTTCTTCTTTCTTTCTTTCTTTTCTTTCTTTCTTTCTTTCTTTCTTTCTTTCTTTCTTTCTTTCTTTCTTTCTCTCTCTTTCTCTTCTTTCTTT
This sequence comes from Pithys albifrons albifrons, assembly GCF_047495875.1. NCBI lineage: Eukaryota > Metazoa > Chordata > Aves > Passeriformes > Thamnophilidae > Pithys > Pithys albifrons. Next base: position 55,614,797 of record NC_092464.1, read on the forward strand.
CTTTCTTTCTTTCTTTCTTTCTTTCTTTCTTTCTTTCTTTCTTTCTTTCTTTCTTTCTTTCTTTCTTTCTTTCTTTCTTTCTTTCTTTCTCTCTCTCTCTCTTTCTCTTCTTTCTTTCTTTCTTTCTTTCTTTCTTTCTTTCTTTCTTTCTCTTTCTTCTTTCTTTCTTCTTTCTCCTCTCTTTCTTTCTTTCTTTCTTTCTTCTTTCTTTCTTTCTTTCTTTCTTTCTTTCTCTTTCTTTCTTTCTTTCTTTCTTTCTTTCTTTCTTTCTTTCTTTCTTTCTTTCTTTCTTTCTTTCTTTCTTTCTCTTTCTTTCTTCTTTCTCTCTCTTCTTTCTTTCTTTCTTTCTTTCTTTCTTTCTTTCTTTCTTTCTTTCTTTCTTTCTTTCTTTCTTTCTTTCTCTTTCTTTCTTCTTTCTCTCTCTCTTTCTTTCTTTCTTTCTTTCCTTTCTTCTTTCTTTCTTTCTTTCTTTCTTTCTTTCTTTCTTTCTTTCTTTCTTTCTTTCTTTCTTTCTTTCTTCTTTCTTTCTTTTCTTTCTTTCTTTCTTTCTTTTTTTCTTTCCCTTTCTTTCTTTCTTTTCCTTCCCTCCCTCCCCTCCCTCCCTTTCTCCCTTCCTTCCTCCCTTCCTTCCTTTCCTCCTTCTGCACTTCTACACTTCCTTCCTTCCTTCCGCACTACCTTCTGCACTTCCTTCCTTCCGCACTTCCTTCCTTCCTAAAAGGAATCCCTAGGCAAGCATTTCTCAGACTAAGCACACTCCTGTTTGTAGATGATTCTTCTAGTGGCCCATCAAGACCAGCTGTAAGAAACCTCCTGCAAGTGTTCACATTGCCATGGTCAGTCCCAGCCACCAGCCTTCCCACTGTGCTGGGGGAGAGCTGTCCTGTGGCATCACCAGTGTGCAGGGGGCTGTGGAGAAGGTGAACCTGCGTGTCACGACATAGAAACCTGGATGTGGGGAGTGAGTGCCCTGAGTCACCCTCAGGCACTGGGCTGCTTTAAAGGTAAACCGGCAGGAGAAAACAAACCCAACACAAAAGAGATTATAAGTCAGAGTAACAATTTAATAAAATCATATTGCAATAAATGCAACAATACAAAGAGAAATTGGGTTTAACCCCCAAACCCCAGCAGTGTAACCCAGCCCCCTGGGGCACAAACACAGTGGGGTTTGGTGGCCCCTGTGCTGAGCCCCACGTGGTTCCTCCGAGTCCAAAATAAAAAAAGTGAGAAACCTGTTGGTGCAGATGATGGCACAGTCTGGTCAGAGTGGGGGGCTCCTCCTGTTGAGGTTCTGATGCTCCTCTGAATCCAACGTATGGTTTCCCAAGTCCCCAAACCCCAAGATTCCATCCCCTCAGGTTTGGGTGGGAGCCCCCAGTGCCTCCCCCAGGGCAGGGAGTTCCACACTGAGGGATCTGACTCTGGCAGTCAGGGGGGATTTTGGAATCGTTGCTGGCCCATGAGCAGAGCTGAGCCCTCATGTGGGTGTGGAGGTGCCAAGGACTCCCTGCAGGGCAGTTCTCCCAGCTCCTCTGCCAGGCTTCTTTCCCAGCCAGCTCCCAGCCTGAGGGGTCAGCTGTGCCCTGGGCAGCTGCTGCCAATGGGCCACTGGGGACAGTTGGTGGGCAATGAATGGAGGGTGGAGAATGCCCAGCTTTGGTCACCCCCACACAGGGATAAACTGGTCCCACCTGCTGAACTGGGACAGGCACGAACTCACAGTTTCCGCCACGGCAGGAGCATCAGAGCAACTCAAAATGGGGCTGTTCCTGCAAGCAGACAACAAATTGAAAGCAAATAGGCCAAAACTTTGCTGATGCTGATTTTAACTCAGCACTGGAGGAGTGCTGGCTCTCTGGGATGGCTATTCCACACAGCAGCAATACCTGAGAGAACAGGATCCAAGTGGTGGCTGCTGGCTTGCCACAATCCTGTGGGAGTGGCTGCAAACACACCTCCATGAGCTGGGGGTGGAATTGCACTCCTTCCCAGACAGCCAAGGCCAGAGGCATTTTAGGGATTGTAAACCAGGCACCATCCTGTGCCGTTTCAACACGCAGGAGAGCAGTGGGTTTCACAATGACCCAATAAAGCAAATTCTTTGACTGGTGTTAGGGCTTTCAGAGCTAAGAAGGGGCTTTGTTTCAGCCCAGAACAAATTTCTAGACTGCTCTCCTTCCACCTTCCCAGTTTTCTCTCATTTGTAAAGTTCACAAGGACTCTTTCACATTTACAGAAAGAAGAATTACTTTGATGCATTGCAATAAGTTGCAATAAATTGCACTGACTTTTTTTTCCTCTTTTATTCCCTCCTTCTGCTACCTGTACAATTGATTTTGGAATGAAGCATGCAATCACAGCTCACTCATAGTGTCACAGCAGGGACTGAATTACCTAAGGGAAAAAAGGGTTGGAGGAGGGAGGATTTGGTGAAGGTCCATTACAGCTTCCTTGTTTCTGCAGACCTGAACAGCTTTTAGAGCCACTCAGTGCTGGGTACAGCACAGAGACCAGGAAGAATTTCACCACAGTGGGTGTGTGTCCCACTTCAGCAGGTGGTACCAGTTTGTCACTGTGTGGGTGTGACCAAAGCTGGGCATTCTCCACCCTCCATTCATTGCCCAGCAACTGTTCCCAATGGCCCATTGGCAGCAGCTGCCCAGGGCACAGCTGAGCCCTCAGGCTGGGAGCTGGCTGGGAAAGAAGCCTGGCAGAGGAGCTGGGAGAACTGCCCTGCAGGGAGTCCTTGGCACCTCCACACCCACCTGAGGGCTCAGCTCTGCTCATGGGCCAGCAACGATTCCAAAATCCCCCCTGACTGCCAGAGTCAGATCCCCCACTGTGGAACTCCCTGCCCTGGGGGAGGGACTGGGGGCTCCCACCTGCACCTGAGGGGATAGAACCTTGGGGTTTGAAGACCTTGGGGAACAACTTGTTGGATCCAGAGGAGGAGCAGAACCTGGACAGGAGGAGCCCACCACCTTGGTGACATCATCTGCACCAACAGGTTGGTCCCTTCCTTTTCCTTTAAACTCGGGGGAACCACGTGGGGCTCAGCACAGGGGCCACCAAACCCCCCTGTGTTTGTGCCCCAGGGGGCTGGGTTACACTGCTGGGTTTGGGGGTTAAAACCAATTTGTCATTGCATTTATTGTAATATTTTTTATAAATTGGAAGTCTGACTTATAATCTCTTTTGTGTTGGGTTCATTTCTCCTGCTGGTTTACCTTTAAACTGGCACAGTGTAACAAGTGTGATTGCTGATGGCAGGCAGAGGCAGGGCAACAAGGGGATGCAGCAGAGAGGACAGCAGAGCAGCACTCAGCACAGACATCACTGTCAGCAGCTCATGGGCAGAGGTGAGATGGGCACAGAAGGTGAGGTGAAGATGTGAGCCTTGTTCCATTTGCCAGGGCAGAGAGGGTGGGAGAATGCAATGGCAACCTCTTCCCTGTGTGAACAGCTCACTGTGGATGGCAGGGAAAGGTGTTATTCATCTTCAGGAGGAGCACTCAGAATGATACAAGAAGCAATAAGGAGAATTTGAAAAAGAAGATAAAACAGAAGATAAAACAGAAATGCCAAAATCGCCGGAGTCAGGCTGGGAGCTTTTGGGTGCCACTGGACACCTCATGCCATCCAAATGGTAGCATGTCTAGTGCTGATGATAGATATTGTCACTAGGGATTCAGTCTCAATAAATATCAGCTTGTCTCTCCATCTCACTTCTATTAATACTTCAATTATGCAGAGGATGCCCTTTTGATTCATGGTGGTACAGAAATGGCATCTTGGACTTGGGTCACAAATTGCATTTTCTTACTGCAAGCTGAAGATAAATTGGATGATAAAATAGCTAATTAAGGCTGTTTTAAAAGAAAATAGTCTAAGCTGAAAACACATTTTAAAAGCTTCCAGTAACGAAATAAGCATCAGAAATTACTGTGCTAACAGTATCTGACTATTATCTTTTGTGCACTGACTGATTGGCTCCAATCTGTGGCAAAGCCCTCTTTCACCTCCTGTAAGAGCTTTTAAGAAGAAAAGAGAGAAAACTTGATGTAAAAAACACACTGGCCAAGTTCTGTCTTCAGTTCAGTAAACATTCACTCTGTAAATCCACAAGACAGAGTTAAAACCAGTGGATTCTAACTGGCAGCAGAGCCTCGAGGCAGACTCTTCCTAAAAAAGCACCATGAATCATTTCCTTCCAAAGTATTTCCTGCTGCACAACAGAGCAGGAGAGTTTGTGACCTGGTGTAGGTGTGAGGGACTCAAGAGGTGCAGTGAGTTGTTCTGTGAGCTGTTGTGGCAACCTCTGCCTCCTCAGCACAGCACAGTGTGGCTGACATCCCACTGTCAGTGACACACACTGGTCTGCAAAAAGGATTGGCTGCAGTGTAAAATTGTGGGTGTTTGTAACCCTGTCACACAAACATTTCATAGAATCACAGAATCATAGAATGGATTGGGTTGCAAAAGACTTTTGAGATCATTAAGTCCAACCCTTGGTCCAACTCCAGTCCCTTTACCAGATCATGGCACTCAGTGCCACGGCCAAGCTCAGGTTAAAAACCTCCAGGGACGGGGAATCCACCCCCTCTCTGGGCAGCCCATTCCAATCCCTGAGCACTCTCTCTGCAAAGAAGTTTTTCCTGCTCTCCAACTTCAATTTCCCCTGGCAGAGCTTGAGCCCATCGTGCCCCCTTGTCCTATTGCTGAGTGCCTGGGAGAAGAGACCAACCCCCACCTGGCCAGAACTTCCCTTCAGGCAGTTCCAGACAGTGCTGAGGTCACCTCTGAGCCTCCTCTTCTCCAGGCTGAACACCCCCAGCTCCCTCAGCCTCTCCCCACAGCACTTGTGCTCCAGTCCCTTCTCCAGCCTCGTTGCTCTTCTCTGGCCCAGCTCCAGCCCCTCAATCTCTTTCCTCAACTGAGGGGCCCAGAATTGAACACAACACTCAAAGTGTATCCTCACCTGTATTACTGTGCAGCAGTTCCTAGAGAAGTTCCACAGCTTCAGCTACAGACAAAAAACTGACTGGGTTGGCCATTTGCTCTCTGGATTTACTCTCAGCAGCCACAGCACATCAGTTACGTGTCTCAGCGTGGCAAGAACCACCACAGCATCATAAGATCCACAGATGGATCTTGCTTCCAATTCAGAAAAGGCCCTTGAAAGACAATGTCAGGAATAAAAATAAAATTAGATTAAAACAAAAAAAAAACACCAAAATGACAAAACAAAATAAAGCCAGGCAAAAGCAACACCTGGTTTACTTTCCCAGCTGTGCTGTGAATTCTAACACAGAGGTCCTGTATAAGCACAGAGAGCAAGTGCTGAATTTTGGAGTTTCCCTGGACCTGTGCAAAACAAAGGGGCTGGAGCACAAGTGCTGTGGGGAGAGGCTGAGGGAGCTGGGGGTGTTTAGCCTGGAGAAGAGGAGGCTCAGAGGTGACCTCAGCACTGTCTGGAACTGCCTGAAGGGAAGTTCTGGCCAGGTGGGGGTTGGTCTCTTCTCCCAGGCACTCAGCAATAGGACAAGGGGGCACGATGGGCTCAAGCTCTGCCAGGGGAAATTGAAGTTGGAGAGCAGAAAAAACTTCTTTGCAGAGAGAGTGCTCAGGCATTGGAATGGGCTGCCCAGAGAGGGGGTGGATTCCTCATCCCTGGAGGTTTTTCAGCTGAGATTGGCCGTGGCACTGAGTGCCATGATCTGGTAAAGGGACTGGAGTTGGAGCAAGGGTTGGACTTGATGATCTCGGAGGTCTTTTCCAACCCAATCAATTCTATGATTCTGTGAAAACCCACCAGCAGGACCTCAGTGGAGCTCACTGGACAGGTCAGGAAAAGAAGATAACATGGGAGATGGGAAAGCAGAGACCAAGTAGAAGGACTGGCTTGGTCCAGGCAACTCTTGTGTGAATTTGTGCTTTCCCACTTTAAAACCAGATAGGAGAAAATCCGTTGTCCCATCCCATTATTATCCTGGGAACGTGTTGGGGAGAGGCTGGAAGAAAGGTTAGTTCTTGGGTTGGCACTGGGTGTTCACCTGTAAAGGTAATTTAGCAGCCTTTAAAGGTGTTATTGCAGGGCAAGCTGGAAAGAACAGGTGTCTGTTCACGCTAGAGAGTTAAAAAGAGGGATGAGAACACTGGAAATAGTGCAGTGCTATGTCAAAATCCTGAAACTCTAGATTAGACTTTGTTCTCTCTCTGTTTCTTAGCTGTTTGTTTGTTTGTTTTTAATGGTGCCTGAAAAAATTCAGATAAACAGATTTTTCTGGTTCGTATATTTTTTTTTTCTGAGAATCAAATATTTGTATGTGTGCACATGTGCCTGCTTTTATTAATATAAAATTTACTTAGAGCAAGTTAATCTAAAGAGTGCCATCTACTGCTCACAAGAAAAAATCGCAGCTGCCAGAACCATAAATTGTCTCTATGCCCCTGTTATTCTTCCCTGGTCACTGTGGATCTGAAGCTTGTCACAGGACAATTGTCACAGGACAATTACACCTCTACTCCAATTCTCTTGGCTGGAAAAAGAGCTACTGGATTTTCCAAGGTGTTGCACTGCATACAGCTGGTGCTGCCTGCCTGCAAATAACAAATTGAAAAATGTAGAAATGCATCATGTATAATATCAGTTTATGTGTTAAAGCATCGCAAAGTGGCTTTCTGTGGACTTGGTGTTTTTTGCAGACCAGCTCAAACTGGGCACTGAGTGACTTTTCAGCCAGCCCTGGGGTACTTTCAGTAGTTGTTACACATTTCCTGTTACAACTGTGGTGGTACAAGATCATGTGAAATACTCTATATCCATATTTAAGGAGAGGTTTATGGCCAAACATCTCCATAAAAGAGAAGGAAATCTTTATAGTCTGCCTGAGAGAAATACACCAAAGAGGGCTCTTAAACTATCCCTTATACCTCTAACTGGAAAGCTTGGATCATTGTCTATTAAATCAGCATATTCTGATCAGTAAAATGGCTTCTTCTGCAAGTAAAACAGATTTTATATATTCCTTTTTAAATTAGAAACTGTTGAAAACCAAACAATGCCAGTCATATTGGAAACATCACATGCTGTCATTGAAACATCATGGGTCCAGCTTTATTAATTTATGGTTCCTGAAATATGATTCTTGAAACGCTGATACTCTGATTTTGTCTTTTTTTTCTGTGATTTTGTAGCACATAAGTAACCACCTTATCTCAGTCCTGTCACCCCAAAGAGCACAGCAGTGTAGTATGGATAGCACTTTAATTTTTGGAGGATAACAAGTCCACTCAAGGCCAAATATGTTGTTTCTGCAATGGGGCTGCTCCATTTAAGAAACACATCAGCATCTCTGCTACTCTTACTCATATCAGCTCCTGGAAAACACAGTGAGTATCCAGATCTAAGTTTATTGACTTAAAACAAGACATCACATGTGGCCCAGAGCCACCCTTCTTCAAAGCTGCTTCCCTGTGCAAGGAGTATTTGGTTGAGGAGTTGGATGGAGCATAGGAAGTGGCACCTGAGTGGAGCTGTTACCCAGCACTGGCACTCACTACCATGATTAACTAGTAGTTAAATCCAGCCTGATTTTTTCACAGATCCTGAATCACATGGGATGTGGGAACTGCCCCATCCACTTCGATAGGAGTTAATAATTTCTTTCAGATACTGATGATGGCTACACTCTTTATCAAAGAATTGCAGAAAGGAAATTTTTTCAGTTAGACCAAAGTGTTTTCGAACCAAGCAGGTTTCATTCAAAACAGCATTTCCTTGAGAAGGTTTAGTTTCCAGTAAATGTCTTGAGCTTTTCTCATGGAAAATCCTTGGAAGAAAAATACAGTAAAAGTCCACAGACGTCTGCACAGGAATATAAACCTCACCAGGTTCAGTGACATGGTAATGGAACCTTCTTCAGGTGCTCAGCAGGCAGGAGACCCAGGGTTTGTAATAATTTTGGCTGCTCCTGCACAGGGAAATGTATCTTCTCCAACCTTGGGGACTCCAGCAGAAAAGCAGGGCCCATAGGGAAGGCCCCCAAGACATCAGCCATGGTAGGAGCATCTCTGCTGAGTGTCAGACTCTCCTGGGCTGCTGGAGGAAGGCAAAGGAGGAGTGGCAGCAGGTGGAAAGACCCTCCTTTGCTTTTCTTTGCTGGTTCTACCTGAAATGAAGTTGTGGCCAGGTGGGGGTTGGTCTCTTCTCCCAGGCACTCAGCAATAGGACAAGGGGGCACGATGGGCTCAAGCTCTGCCAGGGGAAATTGAAGTTGGAGAGCAGAAAAAAATTCTTTGCAGAGAGAGTGCTCAGGGACTGGAATGGGCTGCCCAGAGAGGGGGTGGATTCCCCATCCCTGGAGGTTTTTAACCTGAGTTTGGCCGTGGCACTGAGTGCCATGATCTGGTAAAGGGACTGGAGTTGGACCAAGGGTTGGACTTGATGATCTCAGAGGTCTTTTCCAACCCAATCCATTCTATGATTCTTTGCTGGAGTCCCCAGCACTCAGGTTCAGCTCCACCCCATGCCAAGGCCACAAGGCATCACCCTGATGATTATCTGCTGAGAAGACATGGTCTGTATTTTTGAGTGATTTAATGGGTAGGTTATCCTTTGGAGTCAATCAGTAAGAGTCCTGGGAGGAGGATGAAAACAAGTGAATGTAAAGTCAGGTAGGAAGGGGCACACAAGCAGGGGAAATGGTTGGGTTTGGTCAAATAGTTGCCTCTAACTAAAGTGACATGCCAGCTAAAGAGACAGAAGACCTTTAGTCTTCTGCAAGTAACCACCTCTAGAAGTGTAATTCAAGTCAGTAGATGATGGGATGTAGATAAGGACAGGAGAGAAATGCAGCAAGGCTTGAATGTTGGCCCAAACAGAAGCTGTTCCTGCAGCTTTTTCTGTAATATAAAGCAGCATTTCAGGAACACTAAAAATCTGTCTCTAGCCTATTTGGTCAGGGGCTAGATGGCACTGTCTACCCAAAAAATAAGACATTAGTCAGGTGTTTCTGTACAGCTACAGCTGAAGAGAACAGTAGTGAAAAGCTTCACAAAACAGGAGCAGCCTCTGAAAAAAACAGATACCTGACAGTGTGGTCATATATCCAGAAACCTTATTTATGTGAGAAGGAAACAAAGGACCCACTTTCTGAGTTGAATGTCCCCATCTCAGTTTCCAGACATGTTTGGGGTCTTGCCACCACATTTGCCTGGTTTGCCAGGCTAGTTGTTTTTTAGAAGGGAGAAGGTCCCTTTTTCCCATCCTCATTAAAGCTGCCTGAGTTCCCCTGAAGGTAAACCCTTCGGTTTGTCATAAAGCTACAGGAACTTTTCAGAACTGGACAGTTTACAAAAACATGGAATTTCCACTCACAGAAGTACGTGGAAACTTGTATCAGCAGGTTTCTTGGGCTTTGCTTTTTTCTGCTTGCCCCCACAATCAGAAAAGGTGAAAACAGTTCCCCCAGAATGGCCCCACGATAACTCATCCCAGAAATCATCCCCTGCAACACCAAATGTTGATTTCTTGATTAAGGTCCATTGGCACACAGTGAGTTCTTTAAGCAGTGAATTCTTTACAGGCTTGACTCTGAAGTCTCATCACTGGTGGGAGTTGACTTCAACAGGATGGAAACCAGACCAGGAATGGAGTGAGAAATCCTGTGTTCCTCAGACAACGTGTTCTCATGGCATCACTTGACATTTTGTACCATTTGCAATAGCACAGAGTGGGCCAGAGGCCACCAGCACTTATGGATGACATTGCCACCATCACCATATTATCTCCCAATCCCTAAAGTGTTTGGTACCTGAGTCACAGAAGGAAGCCTGAAAAGGTGGGGAAGAGAGGAGGGACATCACAAGAAAGCAAACCAATCTCTGACCCATGACTGACAAACCCTCCACCCCTACCCTTCATGTACACTGATGGAGCTGGGGGATGCTTGTCCCAACATGCACCTTCTGATTGCTTTCAGATATCCTGAGGACATTAAAGCTTTACTTGCTTGTTTTGGCTTGGAAAGACATCCTTTCTGACTCCTCATTACAGTGGCTCTTGTCTCTGACTTCCTCAGACCAATAATCCTGAGCAAATCAATGTTGGATCTGACTCTTTCTTGACTTGCCTCAATGAGCCATGGAGATGAATACACAGATTAGGTGTCTTTAGAAATGCTCTGATCCACTGAAAATAGCCTTACTGACCTAAAACTATTGTCTACTGTCTTAGAAACACAGGGAACTTATCAGTCATCCTGCTTGACCTGAATCCAGGTGATTTTTCCCTGCCCCAGCTGAGAGATGGTTCTTGCCAGGTGACCAGGGCACACCAGGCAGCTGCAGGAGAGTCCCAGTCCTCACCTCTGTGAATGCTTTTGAGCAAGGACATAATAAAAAAATCAGAGAGCACTCACCACCAGCAAGCAGGGTAGGCCTTAGGGTGGAAGAGAAGCCCTGGATAAAAGACTGATGGAAGGTGTGAGGGGTAGAGACCTTTAGGGGAGCATCATGGACTGGCAAGGAAAGAGCAGGTTTGTCTCCAGAAGGGATCTGAGGACAAGTCAGAGAATCAAGACAATAGATAAGCAGGGATGGAAACTACAAGATGGTTACAACACCTGTGTGATTTTTAGAAAAGGCTGCTGGACTTTCTTTTATGGCATTATTAACATTTAACATAATTTCATTTCCTGTAAGATGAGGTTGTTTTTATTTATAAACATTTATAACCACGTTAAATTTTCTCATCAGATCAAAAGGCCCTTTTCAGTTGTAAAATATTTCTGTTAAATAGAACACCCATTAATTTGAACTTCTTCCACTGGGTAAAGCATAAACAGGAACATTATCCAATCTCACTTGCTTTTATATAATGCTTTCCTGCCAATAGCCATTTAAATTTTTCTGAGACACCAAGGAGTTGTTTTGTTAAACTTTAAGGGGGTGAGTCCTGTTACTCAAGAAAACCAAATGAAAAGTGAAGTGCATGAAAAGCAAAAATGTCCAATGCAGTTGATATAAATTAGTGCAGGCAGAATACAAAGACTCGAGCCCTTTGGGGGCCTATGGGAACAAAAATGCTTCCACCAAATGAATAGGATCAAATGGCAACACCACAATGGGAAACTTTCTCTTACATCATCAACAAAGTTTTCTGAAATCATAAATACACACAAAAAACCCCCAGCCCTTCTCAGCTGATTTTCTGATATGTCCAGCTCTTCTCTTCCTACCCTTATCCTTTCTAGCCTTTTTACCCTCAGGGCAGTATGTACAGACATACCTGAACCAGCTACTAACACAGATAAACTGGTTAACAGCAGCAGTCAAATCATAGGGCACAACCACATGATGTCTTGCAGGGAGTTATGAAATCTCCTGTCCTGAACTCCTGAGCAGTCGTGGCCCAGCCTGGGAGGTGTCTCCAGCAAGACATGAAATCGTTGCAGCCTTGAGTGTGCTTCTACAATTGACTGATGCATGTGCTGCTGATTCTTCATGTTCAAAGCATCACAGAGTTTCAGAGAATATTCTGAGTTGGAAGGGCCCCCCAAGGATCAAGTCCAGCTCTAAAGTGAATGGTCCATATGGAATCTGCAGTCAGTCCAGTGTATGCCCAGGCCCATTTCCTTGGCTTTCCTTTTTAGTTTTCTTTTATTTTTAACTTCTATTTGACTTAGGAAGTTTTAAAGAAATACCATGTTCATAGAATCATAGAATCATAGAATGGATTGGGTTGGAAAAGACCTCTGAGATCATCAAGTCCAACCCTTGGTTCAACTCCAGTCCCTTTACCAGATCATGGCACTCAGTGCCACAGCCAATCTCAGTTTAAAAACCTCCAGGGATGGGGAATCCACCCCCTCTCTGGGCAGCCCATTCCAATGCCTGAGCACTCTCTCTGCAAAGAAGTTTTTTCTGATCTCCAACTTCAATTTCCCCTGGCAGAGCTTGAGCCCATCGTGCCCCCTTGTCCTATTGCTGAGTGCCTGGGAGAAGAGACCAACCCCCACCTGGCCACAACTTCCCTTCAGGCTGTTCCAGACAGTGCTGAGGTCACCTCTGAGCCTCCTCTTCTCCAGGCTGAACACCCCCAGCTCTCTCAGCCTCTCCCCACAGCACTTGTGCTCCAGTCCCTTCTCCAGCCTCGTTACTCTTCTCACTTGGGTTGGAAGAGACCTCTGAGATCATCAATTCTAACCCTTGATCCAACCCCACTGTGATCACCAGCCCAGGGCACTGAGTGCCCTGGGCTGGTGATCACAGTGGGGTTGGATCATGACATGTTGGATTCTCTGTCCCTGGAGGTGTTTCAGAGGACACTCAGTGCCACATCCAGTCCCTTCTCCAGCCTCGTTGCTCTTCTCTGGCCCCGCTCCAGCCCCTCAATCTCTTGCCTGAACTGAGGGGCCCAGAACTGAACACAACACTCAAGGTTCAGCTTATCCTCTCCAACCAGGACCTTCCTTTGCAGAAAGGAATTCTATTGAGTATTTGCAACGCTGCCTCAGCTGAATCCTGCTTTACTGTGGGCAAGGTGGCAGAGTGAGGCAGCCCTGGTGGGTGAGAGGCATGGCAGGGGAGCTGTGAGACTGAGCAGAGCATTATTAGCTGAGTGATGTGGAAATGTGCAGGCAGTTCTCCCTTCCGCAGGTACTGGGATTTCTCAAGGGACTGGTTGAACTGGTTTCGGTGGCTGATTTGCATAAACAGCGCAGTGAGAACCGATTAGGGCAGTGCCAAACTTTGTCCCAAAGTGTGGATTTATCCTGCGTTGCACCATGTCAAAGGAGCACCTTTTTTAACTCTTCTGCTCCCGGAGCACGTCAAAGCACATCTGATCCTTCTCATGGCAAAGTTCAGCCAGGCAGGAACTTTCTCCTGCAGCTCCTCAGGAGAACTGATAGTGATTGCCCAAGTGCAGGTTCATCCAGGGTGTGTGCAAACCTGGCACGGAGAGCAAAGGTGTTTGGGTGGAGCTGAGGGCTTATTTTGGTCTGGAGCATGGCTATTAACAACCAAAGCATGATAAGAATGCAGGCAGAGTTCATTGTCCTTGGCTGAGTATGCAGGGCTGAGTTAATAAAACACATCCTTACACACGGGGAAAGGTAAATATACATCAGCCTCCATAAAAGCACTGTAATCGTTTAATAACTATGATAATTTAATTATTTTAGAGTATATCAAAGCTTTCCAGTCATCCTGAGCTTACAGGTTGCATCACAGGGAGGACCATCACTGACCTATGACTCAGAGGAACACACATAGAAGTGGAAGAGATTCAAGATTAAACCCAATGCCTGCATCTGCACAGATACTTTTATTATTCTTTTTAATCTGTAGTGCAGTTATTCTGCAATACCAATTTTCCAGAACCTGTAAATTATTTCAAACCATGCAAGGTTAAACTGCGTTTTTGCAAAGATCATGAGATCCTGTTGCCATCTCATGAACTAAGTATTTTGCTGTGCTATTTGGATGTAGTCAAAGAATAAATTATTGAGCAGCTCATCATGGGTGAATGACCTTTTTGTGATTTATCACACAATAATTTAGAAATTGTAGCTCCTGCTAAATTCAATTATTTCTCTAGCAGTTTGGCTTTTAAAGGTGCTGTGCTTGTCTTACATTCAAAGGTCTTTTCCTCTGACCTGGAAGAATTAAGAGGATTTGTAGGAAGTTAAGTGCTAGTTGCAGATTGAAATGAAAAATAAGCATTAAAAACATTGATATCAAGTACCATAAACTTTAGATGAACAGCTAACATGCTGAAGAAAAAACACCTTTTTGCACCTGATAACCCTGAATATTCTGAATATTTTTACATATTTCTAAGCTGGGGGGTTTTATGTGATTATACCACTAATACAGACAGGTAAGATTAGCATTTAAGTTCAGTTAGAAGTAGTTTTTTTATTATTACTGGAAGAATCAGCAACAGAAATTTTCCTACTGTTCATTACAACTGCAAAGCAGAATCCCTGCTTACTGCTCAAAAAAACTCTGAGCAGTCATTATGGAAACTTGGAAGCACTGCTAGGAAAAGAGGGACGTGGGCAGGAGTCATAGGTACACTTTGTAAATCAGGACCAATTCTGTCACTGAAAGTGTCTATCATCTATCCATATCTATCTATCTATCTATCTATCTATCTATCTATCTATCTATCTATCTGCCTGTCTATCTATCTATCATCTATCTATCTGTCTATCTATCTATCTATCTATCTATCTATCTATCTATCTATCATCCATCCATTATCTATCTATCTATCTATCTATCTATCTATCTATCTATCTGCCTGTCTATCTATCTATCTATCTATCTATCTATCTATCTATCATCTATCTATCTGTCTATCTATCTATCATCCATCCATTATCTATCTATCTATCTATCTATCTATCTATCTATCTATCTATCTATCTATCTATCTATCTATCTATCTATCTATCTGCCTGTCTATCTATCTGCCTGTCTATCTATCTATCTATCTATCTATCTATCTATCTATCTATCTAATCTGTCTGTCTATATAATCTATCTATCTATCTATCTATCTATCTATCTAATCTGTCTGTCTGTCTATATAATCTATCTGTCTATATAATCTATCTATCTATCTATCTACACACTATATAGACTATATATGCCTACATATATAGTATGTGATAGAATATGTGTATCAAATACAGTGCATTATGCTCTATATATCCACACACTTTATTACATATCATATAGTATGTAATACATACTATAGAGTCCATGATGTTACATTGTGCTATGTTATATTTTTTAAAGATAAGTATGCTTAATGTCTTTAATATTTTTTTAACAGTTGGCTATACTAGAAATGTCCACAAATTTCTAGAACCAGCTTTTTTCCTCATGTTTCCTGCTAACCAGTCCTTCTTTTACTGGGCCAGTCATTCTGAGAATTCAAATGCTTTTCTGTTCTGGATGAGTCAGCTTTAGGAAAGGTGCAGGAATCACATGCACTGTCACCACAGACACAGTGGGAGCCTTTGCCCAAAGTTCATCCCCTCAAAGCTTTCCTGTGGGAGTGAGTTCTGAGTGAAAGGGAAACACAAGATCTTGAAGATCTAAAGCACGTGGTAACTTGCCTTCCACCTTTCAGGAACTGCAAGAATATTTTGTCCTGATTATATCAACTGCCTGGGAGTGTTTTTTCTCTGTTCTGTAAAGATAACTTCCACATAAATTGTTCCTTTGGGGTTAAAATGATAGGCTGGTGTAGAAGTAATCAGGCTCTTGTTACCGTTCAAACAATTGAAAGAAATTTCAGAAAATGTTGTGAGCAATGTACATGCTAAGTAAGGCTTTTATTTAAACTTCACACATAATGCATGAGAGAACCCCCTGGGCAAACCCCATGGTAGTTCAGCCATGATCTGATGGCTGCTTTTCTGATGTGTGGCAGTTTTGCCAGTACATTAGACCAGAAGTGATGATAAAGAGCTACTGAGAGCAAACAAGCAAATAATGCAATACTTTTACAGAGGGGTTGCTAGCTTATACAGGAGGCACTCCTGGCACTTGGAGGACTTCGAGGTGATGCCATGAGAGCTCCCAAAAATGGGACTCTCAGCCAGTTTAGTGTGGGATAAGATAAAAAGTAAAGGTCCTTTAATATCAGGCCTATGGCTTACAGGAATACATGATGGCTTTTATAATATGATCCCTCCAATCATTACTTTACACATTCCTCAGTCCAGCCCTGGTCCTGCCCCTGGTCCCACCCCTAGGATTTGGGTCTGGGGGGTCGATGAGACCCTCTGTCTTCATCATCTCCTCTTCCTCGGGCTCCTGGAGTTCTTCCAATGTTTTGATTTCTGGGTCACTTTGTCCTGTGTTTATGTCTTGTTCTGCAGGACTTTCTGATAGCCATCAGCATTCTACCTTGAAGAGAGTCTAAACAACATTAAATAACTAAGAGAATTTGAGGTCCCCATTCTGGGACAAGGGTAGTGATAGAAAGACATTAAACTTAAGCCAGAAATATTAACCTACTAAAAATCTACAGCTACTGTGTTCCTAAAATCTAAAAAATGTGAAAATCAAAAATCAAAAACCCCTTTGGCATCAGAGGTAATCTACAGCATCAATACTCAAGCTGTGACCCATGAGGTTCTCTCATGAACTTGGTTTCTATTTCTAAATGCTACAGCTGCTTATAAGGTAACATCATGGAGTTGCTCAGCAGCATTTTTGGGCCCAAAACCCATTGGAAGGGCAGGTTGGATGGGGCTTTGAGCAACCTGGTCTGGCAAAAGGTATCCCTGCCCATGGCAGTGGGGTTGGAACTATGAGGTCCCTTCCAACCCAAACCACTCCACAATTCTATGGTAAGTCAAAGGGCTGTGCAAACTGCTTGAAAGACTGTTGGCCAGACACACCAAATCCTGCCAGCACAGCACATTGCACCACACAGATATTCCCTGGTTAATCTGTTAAACTGGAAAGCCAAGGGAGCTGAAGAGGGCAGGGTGTGTAGGGAGTGGAGATCATACGTTGGAGATCTCAGAGAAAAAGTCACGCTGTCTCTGACATATGATCAAGGCAAAGGATTTATCTCTATTTCCATTCTGACAAATGTCCTAAGTATTTTGGTTAACACTAAGATGATCTCTTTCTGTAAAAGCCAAGCATATTCTGGGCTGCATCAAAAGAACTGTGGCCAGTAGATTGAGAGAGAGGATTCTCCCTCTCTCCTCCATCCTCATGAGACCACACCTGGAGTGCTGTGTCCAGCTCTGGGTGCCCAGCACAGGGAGGACATGGACCTGTTGGAGTGAGTTCAGAGGAGGGGCACCAGGATAATCAGAGGGTTGGAGCATCTCACCTATGAGGAAATGATGAGAGAATTGGGCTCGTTCAGCCTGGAAAAGAGAAGGCCTCGAGGTAACCTGATCGTGGCTTTCCAATACCTGAAAGGAACCTACAAGAGAGATGGAGAGAGACTATTTACAAGAGCATGTAGTGACAGGACAAGGGGGAATGGATTCAAACTGAATGAGAGTAGGTTTAGATTAGATATCAGGAAGAAATTACTTATTTTATCTTTTATGTTTTTATGTGAGGGTAGTGAGTCACCAAAACAAGTTGCCCAGAGAAGCTGTGGATATTCCACTCTGGAAATGTCCAAGGCCAGGCTGGACTGAATGCTGAGCAACCTGGTCTTGTGGAAGGTGTCTCTGCCCACAGCAGGGGTGTTGGAACTAGATGATCTTTAAATTCTATTCCAATCCAAGCCATCCTATGTTTCTACAGAATCACAGAATTCTGTTTGTATAGAATAAACAGTAAATATTGTGTGCCACTGTGTGTCTCCATATAAATTCAGAATACACATGTTGTGTGTATAGACATTGCACAAAGATTTGTTTTCTTGCATATATTGAAATACATGTACATAAAAGTTGGAGACAGACTGGACAATTTCATCCAGTTATTTATATACAGTCCATCTCATAACCAAAAGCAATGCAACACCTTCATCAGTGAAGAAAACCCCACTTTGTAGGAGGGTGTTCTAGAGACTGCAATATTCCCTTCACAGCCCATCAAAGCCAGCTGTTGCCCTGAAAGATGACACAAGGCAGGCAAACCTTGCCCAGCTGGAAAAGATTACCCATGGACTTTTGGTTTTCTGAACATAATCAAGGTTTATTTTTAAAACTGATGGGGATATCTCAAGCAATACTCTGCATCAGTCTTACTGCTTCAATTAAACCAATGACACTTAAGCTGCTGCTGATCCAATCTGTTTCCCAATCATACAGCCAGTCATGTACTTAGCATTGCCCTGTGCAAGGGGAGTCTCAGGGATCACTGCTCTGTATGCATTTATAAATTCCAGTTAAACATAGTGTGGCGTCAAGAAGTGACAGGGGGTTGCAAACAAAACAAGAGACATGGGCAAAATGCCTCTGATGTCTCACCCAGCCCTGGATTCCTCACAGAGAAGCTTCCTGTGGTTTGGGAAAACTGCTTTATTTCTCCCACTTGACGGTAACCAAAAAGAGATCGTCCCCCAGGGGTCTGTGTTGGGTCTGGTCCTGCTTAACATCTTTAGTGATGATTTAGATGAGGGGATTGAGTCCATCATCAGCAAATTTGCTGATGACACCAAGTTGGGAGGGAGTGTCGACCTGCTGGAGGGCAGGAGGGCTCTGCAGAGGGATCTGGAGAGACTGGAGAGATGGGCTGATTGCAATGGGATGGAGTTCAACAAGGCCAAGTGCAGGTCCTGCCCTTTGGCCACCCCAAGCCCTGCAGTGCTCCAGGCTGGGCACAGAGTGGCTGGAGAGCAGCCAGGCAGAGGGACCTGGGGGGACTGAGGGACAGGAAGCTCAACAGGAGCCACCAGTGTGCCCAGGTGGCCAAGAAGGCCAAGGGGATCCTGGCCTGGATCCAAACTAGCGTGGCCAGCAGGCCCAGGGCAGTGACCCTTCCCCTGGACTCTGCCTTGGGGAGGCCACACCTTGAGTGTTGTGTTCAGTTCTGGGCCCCTCGGTTGAGGAAAGAGATTGAGGGGCTGGAGCGGGGCCAGAGAAGAGCAACGAGGCTGGAGAAGGGACTGGAGCACAAATGCTGTGGGGAGAGGCTGAGGGAGCTGGGGGTGTTCAGCCTGGAGAAGAGGAGGCTCAGAGGTGACCTCAGCACTGTCTGGAACTGCCTGAAGGGAAGTTCTGGCCAGGTGGGGGTTGGTCTCTTCTCCCAGGCACTCAGCAATAGGACAAGGGGGCACGATGGGCTCAAGCTCTGCCAGGGGAAATTGAAGTTGGAGAGCAGAAAGAAATTCTTTGCAGAGAGAGTGCTCAGGGATTGGAATGGGCTGCCCAGAGAGGGGGTGGATTCCCCATCCCTGGAGGTTTTTAACCTGAGCTTGGCCGTGGCACTGAGTGCCATGATCTGGTAAAGGGACTGGAGTTGGACCAAGGGTTGGTCTTGATGATCTTGGAGGTCTTTTCCAACCCAACTGATCTTATGGTTCTATGTATTTTGCAAACAGAATATATTGAAAAGCCTATAGCTCATTTCAGTGAAGCCACGAAAGGTGGAGGAGGGTTGTAGAATAGCCCATGGCTGGACTTTCTTCTTGTCCCCTGCAGCACCCCATGACCTGAAAACACCCGGCACTGCTGCTGCTTCATTTTGAAGGCAAATATTTGCTGAGCTGAGTACTTGTAGGATGACCAGAAGTTGTTGCTGCCTGTTGCCAGACCAATGAATTAACCCAAGGAGAGGAAAGATTTCATTATTCCTTTTGTCTCAGAAGCAGAAATTTAATAAAATACTACCAGGATATCACCCTTCAATAAATAATGCACTGAGATTATGCTCTGAGGGAATTAAACCACAAAGTCTCGTCCTTGCCTCTGTGGAAGTGCATATGCAAAGTACAAATGCATTATTTGCATCTGACTGACAGATTGCTGTTAGAAGAAATAACTGGAAGTCAGCCCATGTTTGCCTTTCCCTTTGGATCACCTTTCTATTCATGTTCTATTTTTCCATGACATGAGGACTGAAAAATACATTGAAAAAATTAACTGTCAAATGCACATATGCACATACACACACACCCATGTTTCTGGGTGAAAAATACCATAGTTTTTTCCTGCATCCAGAATGGGCAATAATTGTTCTATTGGTAACTATTACATTTATTTTTAAATATTGCAATAATTGTTATATTTGTAACTTTTACATTTCTTTTTTAAATATTGCTGGTAATTCGTTATTTTATGCAGCATCCTAAGAAGCAACTCTTGTGTCAGGGGCATTGCTGAAAATTGCTATTTTTTTTTCAATTTGACTTACACCTGCCGTTGATTATTGTGGATAATCAGGAAAAAAACCCCCACGGCTTAGCTTGCATAAAATCAAAGGCACGTTTCCCCAAATAAGAAGGAGCATGAACTTATGGGGAAAATAAGACCCTTTTAGAGCTGTCTAAGAGTTGTATGGGACAGGTCTCCAGTCAGAAGTCAAGAGGAGGCAGTTGAAGAATATCCTCAGAGATGGCCCTGGGTACAGGGGTTACCACTCTGTTCTTTGTCCAGGGGCTGGCTGGACACAAACCTGAACTAATTCCTTCCATTTCTCAGTAAGATCCACAGACTATTCTGAGCTGGAAGGGACCCACAAGGATCATGGAGTCCAACTCTTCAGTCAATGGCCCACACAGCGGATTGAACCCATGACCTTGGAATTATTACAGCCAAGTTTGAACCAACTGAGCTAAGAGTGCTTGTTAAATTATGAAATGAAACAACAACTAAACATGAAGCATGGAGACTTGAAATTATTCCTCCCTAAACTGTGCTGTTTTGAGGGAGGGCTGGCTCATGATTTATAAACCAGGTTCACTTTCTGACAGGATTTTAAGTGTAATGACCTTGATTCACTCCTATCTCCATGCCAACAGGAAGATTTTCCATCTCTTATCTTCACCAGGACATTTCCAGTTGCTTCCTGTCCTGTGTCAGTGTCTGGAAGTGAGACAAAGAAAGAAGATTTCCGGTACCCAGTTGTGCATGATGGAGGATGCTCACCTGGTTTAAGGTGTTGAAGTCAACAGCTAATGATCTTCAGGTTGAATGTAATGATGCTGAGAATTACAGAATTACAGGTTTACT
The DNA here is from genome assembly GCF_047495875.1 of Pithys albifrons albifrons. Taxonomy (NCBI): domain Eukaryota; kingdom Metazoa; phylum Chordata; class Aves; order Passeriformes; family Thamnophilidae; genus Pithys; species Pithys albifrons. The sequence continues at coordinate 55,635,475 of NC_092464.1, forward strand.
TTGATTCTGGAACAAATTAACTGCAAATGTTAAAACTAGCAGTTTGGTTTCTGTTCCCAAACACAACTAGAATATGAACATAGCAATTTCTAGACCACCTTGAAATAAACTTAAGGAATGGAAGGCTCTGCAGGACACAGTATGAGCAGCAAGAGCTTTCATGGGGCATGTTCTTTTCCATTAGTACCTCCTGGTGCACTCAGCATATCAAGGACTGGACTTACCCAACTCGTGCAACTGACTGGATGAATAAACTCTATTATTTGCTAGGCAAATGTATTTCAGAGTATATGTGTGGTAAAGATTAAGAATTTCTCTTTTTTTTTTTGTTGAGGAGCTTGGGCATTGTGTAGGGTAGGGATTTTTGTTTTTTTTTACTCTTTCAGTTTAATTTATTTTTCATTAGAAGTGTGGAGACACATGCTTATGTTCTAAAGATTTTCCACACCGAGGACTGAACTGAACTCGGTGAGAAAACATTACAGTTTTGTTGAATTCTTTAAAAATTTCCCATGGAATGATAGCTGAACTTGCTTATTTTAACATGGCATTTATTGAAATTGCTTATTTTAACATAGTATTTATTGAAATTGTTTAAGCATTAATTTGTTCTCCAATTTATGAGTGTGTTTTCCTTTTTTTTTCCTTCTTTAGGATCAGATTCATAGCTAGTTACAATACATGCCATTAGAACTGGGGAATTGGAAAAGTCAGTGATAGATTTAGTCACACCTCAAGAATGAGAACCATTTTTCAAGAAAATCTGGAATACCCCCCATCTCCCTGGGCTATTTCCCTTGAGGAGGTTTCCAGTTCTACTAAGATGGATTCTACACCTGTAATTGCCATTCCCATGGAGGACAGTGCAACCTCTTCTGCTTAGCCAGGCTTGACCCAGAAACACCACACATCTGGAAAAGTGACCTGCAGCTGGACTAAGGCACTGTCAGTGTCTCAAGCATCATAGATGTTCAGAGACAGACTACTATGGGGGTTGTTTCACCTCTTTAAAACCAGTCACTAGAGTTCCCATTTCCAGCTGGAGTCACAGCACCATGCCTGCTATGAAGCAAAAGCAGCAGCTTGGCAGGCGCCCCAGTTCAGCAGGTGGGACCAGTCTATCCCTGTGTGGGTGTGACCAAAGCTGGGCATTCTCCACCCTCCATTCATTGCCCACCAACTGTTCCCAATGGCTCATTGGCAGCAGCTGCCCAAAGCACAGCTGAGCCCTCAGGCTGGGAGTTGGCTGGGAAAGAAGCCTGGCAAAGGAGCTGGGAGAACTGCCCTGCAGGGAGTCCTTGGCACCTCCACACCCACCTGAGGGCTCAGCTCTGCTGATGGGCCAGCAACCATTCCAAAATCCCCCCTGACTGCCAGAGTCAGATCCCCCAGTGTGGAACTCCCTGCCCTGGGGGAGGCACTGGGGGCTCCCACCCAAACCTGAGGGGAGACAATCTTGGAGGGGATAGAATCTTGGGGTTTGGGGACCTCTGGTACCACTCATGGAATCCAGAGGAGGAGTAGACCCCGGACAGGAGGAGCCCAGCACTCTCCACCAGACTGTGCCATCATCTGCACCAACAGGTTTGTCCCTTCCTTTTCCTTTGGACTCGGAGGAACCACGTGGGGCTCAGCACAGGGGCCACCAAACCCCCCTGTGTTTGTGCCCCAGGGGGCTGGGTTACACTGCTGGGTTTGGGGGTTAAACCCAATTTCTCTTTGTGCCATTGCATTGATTGCAATGTTGTTGTTAAATTGTAACTCTGATTTCTAATCTCTTTTGTGTTGGGTTTGTTTCTCCTGCCAGTTTACCTTTACACCAGCACAGCAGGGGAGGGAAGGGCAGTAAGAGGTGGGGAAGGGAAGAGAAAAAGTTTGTTTGCAAGACTGAAAACATGAGCTTGTTGAAATATTCACATCTATGTGGAAACAGTGAGGAACAGACCAATATGGTTTGTCTTGAAGAAGCCACCTGTGGCCTTCCCGGTGAGCTGGAGAATGTCTTTGTGGGGACAAAAATGAAAGATTGTGTGAAATATGATACATATACATACATATCTTTAGGATCTTGGTATTTCTGTGCTAGCTTTTATTTGTATCCATAAGATTACTTTTATTTCTACTTGTAACATTCCAAAGAGAGGGAGCTAAACCAAACCCACGATGTCTGACACATGGACTAAATCTTGCCAAGGCTTAGAGTGGCAATCAAATTGCAATCACAGCCTGTCCCACACTGCCTGGGGATGACAGCATTCCCAGTATCTGCCCTGTTTAGGATGCTTGGGTCATTACAGAATACTCCTGCCAATAAAAAGGGACCAGGTTTATCCTCACAGCTGATGGATCATATATAGCTTATTTAATAATTTTCCACTTATAAATCACAAGAAATACAGCAAACACTGTAAAAAATAAAATCAGTTGAATACTTCAGTTTCTTTGAGTATCATTCACAGTATTTTCTAAACATTACTTGAATTGATTGAAGGTAATCCCAAGCAATAAATTTGTTCTTCCTTCCCTACAGTGAATCTGATTAGAAGTTCAGATTAAGAGGGCATTATTTTGATGTGTTAAAATCCTTGTTTCACTCTCACCTCCTGCAATCCCAATCCCCTGGAACAGCTTAATCACCTGAAGTTGTAGCTGCTTCTGCTGTGCCCTCCACTAAACATTTCCAAACTGATGGTCTAACTTTATTTACCCTGATAGAGTTGCTGCTGTTTGCAAGAGCCACTGAGTGTAGTTGTTGCATTTGAGCCATTAAAAAACTCTGATAATCAAAATGCTGTTTTTCTTTCAAGTTTCTAAATTCAGATATATCTTAGTACAATCAGAAAGTCAGCTTTGTAAAGCTTGTTCTCTGTTTTGATGAAATTTGCTGTGAGAAATCTTGTATAAATCATATAAAGCTTAAATCAAATTTAAGACCAGGGATGGGATTTTTCTTGTGTGTCTTTAACTCTAAGATGGAACTATGGGTATTAACCTGATTCAACAAAGGCATTAATAAGCACAACCATTACATCTGTATATTGCTTATCTTCTGTTTGAGGTTCTCCAAGTTCCAAGATCAAAGACTTCTTGATCAATTGAAACTGTCCCCTGAGCCCATCCTTCACACCAGTGATATCTTCTCTTTTTCATGTTCCCAGCATTGTCTTTCAGTCTTTGAAGTTAACCTGAACATTTTCTGTCATGTTCTCCATGATATCATTCATGATGCTCAAAGGAAAACCAGACAGAAGACAGAGTTAAACAAATTTGGAAGGCTAAGAGGCAGTGAAAAGAAAGTCACTGATAACTGGAAAAGATAAATATGAGTGAGCAAAAGTGCAAAAAACTAATTCCAAATTCCATAAGAGAATGTTTGGAAATTAAAACACCCAGAAAATCGGTGAGAAATGTCCAGAACAAGTTTTGCTGGTTTTGTTTTGTTATTTTTTTTGTCTTTTTAATAGAAAATGTTATTTGGCCTCTTAAAAATTTAAGATTAAAAATCGCCCCCCAAAAATTAGGACATGAAAAAGAAAGAGTATTGAAAGAAAGACAAAATGAAATGGAGAGAGGGGAAAAGTGAAATGTGTATCTTTACTTTCATTGCTTTTTCAATTATAGAAATGAAAAGACTGAGGAAGTTACAAAGAATGACATCAGCCCTTATTTTAAAAGGTCATGATTACTACACATCTTGGCTGTAAAGGCTTTTGGACTCAGCTTTTCACAGCTAAAATCCTCACACTCAGTACCTATGAGGGTTACAATATTATAAACCAAATGCAGCAGAATCAGTGACTTCTGTGCAACAATAATCAAGCAACTTTTAAACATGCCTTTAAAATGCAGACACATAACATCAATATTTATTAATGCAATAATATTACTATATACTTTTAATATTAATATTTAATGTAATATTAATGCAGTAAGTTAGTGGTTTTCTGATGTAAGATCATCATTTTTCAGCTTCTGCTTCAAGCAGAATTTCCTCCCTGGGCATATTTAACAGCTGTGCAGATGCCTCTGTTTTCTTGTCTGACCCAGCACAAGAGAGAGAACTCATAATCGAGTCAAGAAGGCTTCAAACTGCTCATGAAAAGGAGAAGGAGGGGTGGCTTCACAGGCCAACAGTACCTCTCCTGTTCTGGTGAGGAACTGCTCGTCCCATTCCTGCCTTTGTTATTCCACAGAGCCAAAACAGGGGAGGAGAATGCAGGGCTTGAGTGGGTGCATTGCTGGGCAGGGCTGGGGGGATTTACATCATTTTATCAGCATGAAGGTTGGGTGCCCTGTCCAAGCAATTCCTCTGCACTCTGTCTACATTCAACTTTTGCTGGCAGTTGTTTCCCTTAAACTCCCAGGAATCACTGGCTGAAACGGAGCTCAGAAAGCATGGCCAGTTCATTGACAGCTGTAGAACAGAGAACAACCTTGTCCCAGTTCAGTTGGTGGGACCAGTTTATCCCTGTGTGGGGGTAACCAAAGCTGGGCATTCTAAACCCTCTGGGCCATTGCCCAGGAACTGTTCCCAGTGGCCCATTGGCAGCAGCTGCCCAGGGCACAGCTGAGCCCTCAGGCTGGGAGCTGGCTGGGAAAGAAGCCTGGCAGAGGAGCTGGGAGAACTGCCCTGCAGGGAGCCCTTGGCACCTCCACACCCACCTGAGGGCTCAGCTCTGCTCAGGGGCCAGCAACGATTCCAAAATCCCCCCTGACTGCCAGAGTCAGATCCCCCAGTGTGGAACTCCCTGCCCTGGGGGAGGGACTGGGGGCTTCCACCCAAACCTGAGGGGATACAATTTTGGGGTTTGGGACCTCTGGGAGCCGCTCATTGGATCCAGAGGAGGAGCAGAACCTGGACAGGAGGAGCCCACCACTCTCGCCCAGACTGTGCCATCATCTGCACCAACAGGTTTGTCCCTTCCTTTTCCTTTGAACTCGGGGGAACCACGTGGGGCTCAGCACAGGGGCCACCAAACCCCACTGTGTTTAACACATGACGGGCTTGGATTCTGCGTGCTTTGGGAAATCTCACCTTACTTGCCTTAAATTTTATGAAAAAAAGGATGCTTAGAATTTCAGGGCCTCTTATGCTCACAAAAATAGTACCTCCCTCCGACATGGATGCACTTTGAAGAGATTTGCATAAAATTATCACTGAGAGGTTATTAGATTCTCCCTTGCCAGGGTTTTATAAAGTAAACAGAAGTGTTAGCGTGCCTATTTGTAACTGGTGGGGTGTTTCTGCTATTGGTTTATTTTGGCATGTTGGTTGTTTCAATCTGACTGGCTGATTGCTTTCTGTCACACAATAATTTTGTAAAAACTTATGGTGTTTTATACTTTCTGGAAATTCAGACTGCACCTGCTGCAGCCACAATGCCTTCAACACCTTCATTGATCAGTTTGCTCTGCCAGACACCCCGAAGAGAAGTCAAGTCTTTAATCCATCATGAGCTGCTGTAAAAACTCACCTCACAGAACTTTACACTTCCCACTAGTGACACTCAGAGATGAAAAGCAAAGCCACAACAGCTGTGTGGAGCACACTGCAAACAATGACTATGCTCATCAAGTCGTGGAAGAATAATCTCACCAAGTTTCTGTGCTTTCTTGACCAATGATCACATTGAAGCCATCAATATTAGGCACTTCAACAAATCACCTTCAGTGCTGAATACCTGGAGCGCACACAGAAATTTAGATTTTCTCAGCACCTCTACAAGTCAATCCACACACAGTTTGGCTGCAAAAGTTTGGGGCAGAATGCCTGGCCCAGCTCTGAAAATCTGGTCTATGCTATACAGCATTTTTCCAGGATAAAGGTGGGACAACTCAAACCCCCTCCAGCTATACTGCAATAGAAACTGTGCTTGTTAAGACATCATGTTATGGTTTAGCTTGGCAAAATGTCAGCTGCCCAATACAGAGTCAAAGGGTGCCCCTGCAAGGGAAAGGAAGTGAGGGGAAAATAACCCCTAGAAATGGAACTCTGAAATGGCAAGGTTTTTATATTTACACAGAAGAAAATAAAATTTAAAAAAGAATATGATATAACACATATATGTAGAAATGTGAAAAGAAATAATAACACGTTCACCAAGTCACCCGAACCAATAATATAGATTCCAACCCCCAGAAATATAGATTCAAACCCCAGAAAACCTTCCAAAAGCTCTTTTAGAGAAAACTCCCAGCAAGAGAAAAAGAGAAATTAATAAGAAAACATTCACCTCCCTAGATAACACAGTGGGGATGGCAACCAGGCCTAATCTCAGGAGTCAGAGCATCCTCACGGGGCTGAGGAGTTGGCCAAAAGAGACAGAAACTCCTCCTCTCTCTCTCTCTTTTTATACCCCTTGACACTTCTTGATGATGTCAGATGACTTGAAATACCTCTTTGGTTGCTTAAGTCAGGTGATGCTTGTCCCTTCTAATCTATGTCACATAGAATCACAGAATCATAGAATGGATTGGGTTGGAAAAGACCTCCAAGATCATCAAGTCCAACCCTTGGTCCAACTCCAGTCCCATTACATGGCAAGGTCAAAAAAAAAACCAAAAACAACAAAAACCCCTGAGGAGTAAGTCCAGCACACATAGGCTAGAGCATCATGGTAATCATTAGTTCTGGTTTTATCATGTAATCTTCCACAGTAGGGAAACCAAAGGAACAATCAGCATCATATTAATTGGTAAGAACAGATGAAAAATAAGATGTGAATTAACCATTCACAGAGTGTACTCAGAGCATGTACAATGCATCTGTGTGATTGACTCACTTTAATACCATTAGAATTATTTTCAAATGTTTTCATATGTTGTCCTTTAGGGATTAGTTGCCTTGGGAATCACTTGTACTATTGAACATTATTTTCCTTACTGACATAGCATGATCTTGACTGATAGCCTTAAATGGTGCAAGGATGGGGGTGGTTGTGTACTTTTTGACCATCAGTCTCTTACTCTTAACAAAATTGCTATGATATTAAAGATAAGGAACCCTTTCCAAGCCTCTAGCCAAGCTTATGCTACAAGGTCAAAGTTTAGGCTATTTTGCATCTTCAGCAGAAAAAATAAAGACAGCGGGACTTACAAACTGATTTCCATGATGCCAAAGGGTGTGCAGTGGCACAACATTCAATCTGGAGGTGACATCTGGGCCCAAACATGCAGCTCTTGGCAAAACACTTCCCTTTGCTCTCTCACTGTATTGAGTTACTGGAGTACGTGTGGTTCGGGTGCTTTTATAACAATAATGGTTATGTGGGAATATCTTGTTTCCAGAAATCACAATACAAAGCCAGAGGAAAATTAACACATTTTCAGCTTGCAGGGGTGTTTTCCTGGGTTTGTTTCTAAAGGGAGCAGAGATGTTTTGGTAATGTCTTTAAGTACGTGGCATTCTAAACTAAATTTTAATAAAGTTTAGTGCCATCACAATTTCTATGATAAATTTCAAGGAGCAGAGGCATTGTTGCCTGTAATTATTGTTCAAGTATAGTTAAAATGGCTTTTTGGAGCACTGGGTTTTTCACAGACTAATACTAATATTAGTTATGCAGCCTTTTGTTTAGCGAGGAGATAAAAGTATTTATTATCCAGCAAAGTGGGTTGTTTTTGCAATGATATGTGGGAGACCCACTGTAAACTGCTGAAGGAAAAAAGCAAACAAAATGACAAATAACTAAGAGCATCAGTCACAAATAACACGATGTACTTGGTTTATTTTAGAACAGCAATTTTAATTCTTTCATAATTGACCTGTAAATTACCTTCCTTTTTAAAGAAAAAAAATGTACATCATCTGCTACTATCTGGGTTTAGTACTTGGTGATGAAAAAACAGCAGAGAATTAGGGTAAAACTGACTACTTGCTCTGCTGAGTGTAAGTCTGTCACTTTTTCCTTGAATGGTACAAAGGTAGTTGTTATTAGCCAACAGAATTGGTCTCCCAGCTATAAAAATTCATTAGGTTTTCTCAGACTTCTGGGATAGGAACATAAGGCATTCTGGCAGCTCTCTCTATGCAAATAACTAAAACCTAATATAGACAGAAATCATGCAAATTGTATTTTTGGACACTTACTGACTATTCTACCTAAATATAACAAATTAAATCAAGGTTTTGGCTTTACTAGAACCTTAAGACCAAGTCTCTGTGCCCAGGATGCTCCACTGGTCATCCCTGTACGTTTATCTGCATGTCCAGACTATGCAAAGAAGGGCATTTATACCACAGGTGTCAGTGAGTTCTCACCAGGGCTTTGCACAGTGCATGTCTTTCCTATGGAGAGGCTTGAAGTGCTTCAGAAATCTCTTCTGCACTTGTCACAGGGTGTTTAGAAATTTCCTGGTGCTTATTAACATTAATGTATGTCTAGTTTGGGAGTTTACCTGTTGTAGTTCTACTGTTGATCTCAAATCATGGAATCATAGAATGGATTGGGTTGGAAAAGACCTCTGAGATCATCAAGTCCAACCCTTAGTCCAACTCCAGTCCCTTTACCAGATCGTGGCACTCAATGCCACAGCCAATCTCAGGTTAAAAACAAATGCAATACTTCACTGATTGCTGCCTAATTTCGTGTTCCTGACCGACCAGTAAAGCACTTGGATCCCAATTTGCTTCCAGCCCTGTGGACTGAGCAGGTTTTCCCAGCAACACACAAGCAAAACAAATACCCTACTCAGTCAAGTACCTCAGTTTAAAACACCTCAGCTAAATATCACTGAAGGAAAGGGTACTGGATAGAGGGTAAAGATTGAAAGCTTGAGATGGTATCACCCCAGCAAGTTCATTCACATCCTTGGAGTGCAGAAGGACTGTTGGTCTCTCTCGTGCAAGGCTTATTTCTCAAGTGGTCTGTGAGGAAAAAAGGAAAGCCACCTAGTGTGTTATTGGAGATGTTGCTGTAGGGTACTGAAGACAGCCCCAGCAGGGATCTTGTCTGAAATGCTGAAATGTTTGTCTGAATGAACCATTCTTTTAGGCAAAACACCATTATTCATGTTAAAAACAGCAGTGGAAAATGCTGCTGCCTCTGCCCACTCCTGGTCCAAAACAGGCAAAATAATCTCTTGGAAAGAAACAGGAAAAATGATGCACAACCACACACACATACCTGTATCTGTCTGAGTGCCATCCTTGCAGCTGTTCCTGGGTTAGTGCAGACAAAGCCTCCCATCCCAGCAGCACTGCCAAGTGCTGGGGACACCAGCTGGAAACAGCAGAGCTGCTCCCAGGGCAAAGGGGAACAGGCTGGAGGGAACTGCAGCAACAATGGCCTTGCAAGAGTGTTCACAGGCAAAGACAGGAACCAGAAGCCACGAAGGAACAGCTTGTTGCCAATTCACAAGGTGTCCTGAGCTGGTACCAAAAGGAAGATCAGCTCTAGAAGTAAAGGCCCAAAATCAGTGGCCTCCCTAGGTGGGAAAACAGCCAGGCCATGGGGGAAAAGAGACAATAGACTGAAATCTTTTCTCTGTCTTAGAGAAACATGTTCTGTGCTCAGCAAAGGGCAGCACTGGTGTGAGACGGTCAAAATTTCAGATTCCCACACTGGTGAGTTTGGCTGTGCCAGGCAAAGGATTGGTGTCCTTTGGCATTGGCTGGCATGTCTGTTCATGGCCTTAATGCCAGTCCTGTACCAAGGTATCTCAATGGAAAGAGCAGACTTCACAGCCTGCAGTTCCCCAGGAGGTGCTAGAGCTCCTGTCACTGCCTTAGGTACACACAGACTCACACCACAAATATCAAAAGCAGGGACTTGCAGAGGTTTCTGCAGCACAGGCTACATTTCAGAGAGCTTTTCAGGTATCATCTGTTTTCCTGACCACAAAAACCACCTCTCTTCTTACCATTCCTGTCAATATCTGTGTTAAATTGATGCCACCAGTAATAAATGTGGGTAATACACTAAATTACTGGAAACCATCCCCTTTGTAACTGTTATAATTCAGTGTTTTTACAAGCCAGACTAGTGAGAAGACCTCCTCACTGTCTAGAACTACCTGAAGGGAAGTTGTGGCCAGGTGGGGGTTGGTCTCTTCTCCCAGGCACTCAGCAATAGGACAAGGGGGCACGATGGGCTCAAGCTCTGCCAGGGGAAATTGAAGCTGGAGATCAGAAAGAAATTCTTTGCAGAGAGAGTGCTCAGGCATTGGAATGGGCTGCCCAGAGAGGAGGTGGATTCCCCATCCCTGGAGGTTTTTAACCTGAGCTTGGCCGTGGCACTGAGTGCCATGATCTGGTAAAGGGCCTGGAGTTGGACCAAGGGTTGGACTTGATGATCTCGGAGGTCTTTTCCAACCCAATCCATTCTATCATTCTATATTTCCTCCTCCATATAAATGTTTTCTTCCACCAAAAATCTCTGCAACAAGACCTAAACCATAAGCTTTAAGTATATAAACGCTGAACTATCATGGCACTGAAGGAAATATCACAAGCTTGTCAGAATTTAGATACATTATGAATAATCTTCTGTCATGCTCCTTATTAGACATTCCTGCTTGTAGGAATTCTGTGTACAGTGGCTAACACAATGCTGATCAGACAGACACTAAATACCCTGCAAAAGAATGTGTCCTGTGCAGCATCTGAGTGGGCTCAAACCCAGACAAGCAAGCCTTGATAGGCCTGAGGTTTCAGCCTGAGGAAGGATGCAGTGAGGATAAACCCTTATTTCGAATCTGCTGAGTGTGAAAAGCTGAGCTGTGACTTGCAGGAGAAGTGGGCTCCTGGGAGACTGCTCCTCCTTGTTCTCATCCCTTCAGGCAGAAATATTGTGAGAAACAGTTCCACAAGTCAAGCCCAAAGATCAGTGTTCCTGTATGAAAATCTTTCACGTGGAACATCGACTTGCTTAGTTATATGTGTGTGAACAGCTGCTTGTTTGGCATCACCAAATATCAAATAAAAACAGAAAATGAAAAAAATAATTTCAAAAAAGGAATACAACTTTTACTAAGAGTTCTGCTTCATTAGCAGCAAATCAGCTGATACTCAAAATAAAATATATTAAAAAAAAAGAAGTATAACCAAGGCTGTCTTTCAGTCTGTAAAAGCTCCTACAAAGAGAGAGCTCTAATGAGTTAAACCAATTCTGAGTCTTGGATCTCAGGCCCAGAGAAACTTTCAGCCCAGCAGAGGAGAGGATGGAAAAAGAAACGGTAGTGTCTCAGTACATTATTTTGCATGGTAGATAGCAGAGGCAGAAAGAAACCATTTCAGATTGAAAGTATTTAATTTAGAAATTATTGGGGGGAATTACTACCATATTCTTTCCATTCGAAATTCCCAGAGCCGATGTGTGCCTTTAGCTGTGTGAACAAATACTCTCAGTTCTGGAGTTTAAATACCTTAAAGTTGGGAACAAGGTGGATATTTGTTCATCTTCCATTCAAAGAGGCATAAATCATCTTTACTCTGGATAGGCAGTGATGCTCCACTCCTTGTGATCCTACTTTGCATGAATTCTCCACCTCCTACCTTGAGATCAGAACTGTTCAAAGTGATCAGGCCAATGTGGTCATGGAACAAAATAAGGTTGTAGGTCCCTTCTAACTCAACTCTTCTTTTTTCCTCCTCTCTAATTCTAATGCTGGAATTCTGCTGCAAATCTCTGAAACAATCAGAAACCTGGTGATAGACACCTGGCAGAGAAGAGCAAAATCAGAAGCCTTGAGAGGAGCTGCTAACCTGTGCCTTGTATACACACTGACCTGTGCCTATAAAAGGAGCAAATTAACCACAGATTGCCATGTTTGTGTAGCATTTCTAGGCTGCCTTTTTATTCCATATATGAACCTGGCACTGACTGTCTTACACATGCAGAGACTGGCCTTTGCAAAGAACAATTTGATCTCTGGTTTTTTACCTTCCCACAGCACAAGCAGCAGTAGAGCACTAGAGTGTCATCTGCCACTGATGGATGGATTTCTTCAGACACCTTTGAATTTGGAGGCACAGGCAATGTCTCTTCTGAGCTGGTTTATATAAAGGTGCATGACAGTGATTTTCTAGCAAGGATGGACAATCCTGAAACTCAGGTTTTCCACTCAACAAAAAAGCTGTAGAAATCTGTATGTTCACGTACTGTACACCACCATATACCCCTTTTCCAAAAATGTTGGGTTTTTACCTGTATCTTGGCTTGCAATCCCCTCAAGAAGGAACAATAAGGGGAAAAACACACTACCTCTTGCTAGTTCAAACAACAGGGGCTCGTAGAGCTGGGGACCAAGTTGTGCTCAGCTCAAAAGGAGGAATAAAGTGCTTAAATGGGGAACCATCACTTAGGACCTTAGCCATACATTCTTGACTGAAACATCGAGGAAAACAGATGTGCTAGAAAAGGCAAGAGATGTTCAGTACAGCCATGCAACCTTTACCAAATCTGGTTATGATCTGCCCTGCCATAGCAAGCATGTCCTCTCAAGGGTATCATAGAATGGATTGGGTTGGAAAAGACCTCCCAGATCATCAAGTCCAACCCTTGGTCCAACTCCAGTCCCTTTACCAGATCAGGGCACTCAGTGCCACGGCCAATCTCAGTTGAAAAACCTCCAGGGATGGGGAATCCAGCCCCTCTCTGGGCAGCCCATTCCAATGCCTGAGCACTCTCTCTGCAAAGAATTTTTTTCTGCTCTCCAACTTCAATTTCCCCTGGCAGAGCTTGAGCCCATCGTGCCCCCTTGTCCTATTGTTGAGTGCCTGGGAGAAGAGACCAACCCCCACCTGGCCAGAACTTCCCTTCAGGCAGTTCCAGACAGTGCTGAGGTCACCTCTGAGCCTCCTCTTCTCCAGGCTAAACACCCCCAGCTCCCTCAGCCTCTCCCCACAGCACTTGTGCTCCAGTCCCTTCTCCAGCGTCGTTGCTCTTCTCTGGCCCCGCTCCAGCCCCTCAATCTCTTTCCTGAACTGAGAGGCCCAGAACTGAACACATGTAGAGGGTGATTTAACTCCCGCTTTCAGATAGCTCTACATGTAACCAGCAAGGAAAGTCTCCCTCCACATCAGTCCAGCCTCCTGACAGCAGTAATAAACTAACAGCCACAGCAACTCTGTGTCTCTGAATGACTCAGGCTTTTCTTCTTTGCCAGTGGAGCTGCCTACTTGCACTGACAGCAAACATTGTCATGATAATTTTCTTGCTTGGTGTGTGCTGATTCACTGCTGATGCAACAAGTGGGAAACTTGCAAGTTACTGTGAAAACAGACCCCTCTCAGCAGTCCTGCAAACTCATTTTAGTGAAAAAAGAGTGGATTTCTCTCATGACGTCTGTCCTTGAAATTTGAGCTGCCTCAGTCTGTAGGTGAAGCTTCTCTCCTTTCATGCAAAGTACATAAATTCCATTGGACAATTTATAATGCATTAGTGAGTAATTTGGTAATACTTATTTTTGTAATCAATTCCCTTTTCTCTCTGTGACCCTGACACAGGAATACTTCCAAGAGATGTATGAAGGGGCCATGCTATGCATCATGTCTGAGTTTTCTAGGGAGGATGTTTTTCATGGCCTGCCTTTTCAGAGTGCCAGCTAAGCTACCACTACTGTGAATAAAATCAGAGAACTGTGCCTTGTCTCTATATAGTGAACACAAAGCATAAAGCAATCCTGGGGGGAAAGAGAAACACTCCTTTAAAACCAAACTATCCTATCTCAAGCTTTTAACGCAGTTAATCACAAAAACAAAAAAACCCCACATAGTTTAGTGCAAGATGGTGCCAATTCAGACCATCCTTATTGCCATATCTTCTTCCCTGCCTGTCTTTTCCTCTTTCCTTGCTTATCCGTGGCTCTCCTATCTGCTTGTTGTAGACCTTTAAAACAAAGATGCCTTTACCTCTTGTAAATACAACACAGCACCAAAATTTATCTTTACAAGACTCTAAAATCAGTCCTTATTTTTTATGATCAGTCCACCTTCCTTTGGATTTGGTTCCTGCCTCCCATAGACTATTTTGCTTGCCCTGAATTTCCCCACACTGTAACACCCCATGCAGAACTGGCCATGCTGCTCCTGACTAACACAAACCCTCCTCTAGCACAGCTCACATGTGTTACCAAGCCAGAAATTCAGTCGTGCTGAGGAATGGTATTTATAAGCACATCTACACAGGCAAAATTAATACAAGCATCGTGATGCCACCCAGCCAGCTGAGACAGTGTCCCTGCTATACATCAAACCAGTTCCTCAGACAGGGCTCCCCAGGTGCTTACTCAGCCCTGTTTCACTGGAAGGGCTGTGTCACTGGCTTTGCTTGTGTCCACCTCAGCAGGCTGTGCTGTGTAAGGCATTATTACACAGGGAAGTAATTTTTCAAGCACTTATATGACTAAAGACCATTAGCTTTGAGAAGGTCAATTTTCAGAAAAGGTGAACAGCTGGTAGAACCAGAATGGAAGTGAAGCACTTTGCAGACAAGAAAAACCTTCTCTTTCTTCCTATTGCTCCCCTGTTTCTCTTTCCTTTTGCATGAAGGGGGTTGAACTCTCGATACTTACATAAGGGATAAGAACTTCTTATGACATCTTTTGCAAACATTGTTCTTTTCCTTTGCAGAACTGCTCCAGCAGTTTAATTCCACAGTCTTCAGGAATAAATAAGACAGGACTGGCTCCAAAATAATACTCTTCTGAAACCTGTTCTAATTTTGGTATGATTTTGTGTCATTAATTTCATGCTGTTACATAGAATAATCAACATTCAATCCAGATATAAGCGATGCTAGGAGTTTTAGATTTTATTATCATATATTAAATTACCTACAGTAGGTATTTTTGCTTAAATTTGTTCACAGATTGCAAACAGGTCTATGTAACTTCTTATTCCTAAGTCAGACCAAATACCCTCACATGTCTGCCAACCAGCTCAGAGCTGAACAATAAAATTTCCTTTTTTCCAGTTTCTACCTGTGCTTCCCTCTGCAATGTTGTTTCCAAGTTGTTTTGTTACTGTTCTGGAACTCACAGTTACAGAAAAACTTCTGTGTTCTTACAACAGCCACACTTCCATCAAAGTTTTCAAAGCAATGTTCATGCACCTCGAGGTAAAGATTCCTCCTATGAATAAGTCAAAGGAGCCTCACAGTTTGGTTTAACACTTGCTTGACAAGGACAGGCTGTTATTGCACAGCTGTACCATCCACAAACACAGTATGGTGCCACTCAGTGTGTCCAGGACACCCCAGAAACCCACATTTCTCATAAATACAAAAGTAGCTGCTTAGTTATAGAATCATAGAATCAGCTGGGTTGCGTTCATCAAGTCCAACCCTTGAATGGACTATGGATGGAGGAAAGTCCTGTCATGCCTAATAATGTCATTCTGAAACACAAGGCTGGAGAAGGGTCTGGAGCACAAGTGCTGTGGGGAGAGGCTGAGGGAGCTGGGGGTGTTCAGCCTGGAGAAGAGGAGGCTCAGAGGTGACCTCAGCACTGTCTGGAACTGCCTGAAGGGAAGTTCTGGCCAGGTGGGGGTTGGTCTCTTCTCCCAGGCACTCAGCAATAGGACAAGGGGGCACGATGGGCTCAAGCTCTGCCAGGGGAAATTGAAGTTGGAGATCAGAAAAAAATTCTTTGCAGAGAGAGTGCTCAGGCATTGGAATGGGCTGCCCAGAGAGGGGGTGGATTCCCCATCCCTGGAGGTTTTTCAACTGAGCTTGGCCATGGCACTGAGTGCCATGATCTGGTAAAGGGACTGGAGTTGGACCAAGGGTTGGACTTGATGATCTCGGAGGGCTTTTCCAACCCAATCCATTCTATGATTCTATAGAATGTTAGGGGTAGGAGAGGACTTTAAACATAATCTAGTGTCAACCCCGTGTGCCATGGGCCAGGCTGCTCAAGGGCTTATCCAGCCTGGCTCTGAATTTAAATTTCCCCTTTCATTTAATATCCATTACCCTCTGTCTATCACCACCATTCCTGAACGCAGACCCCTCTCTGGCTCTCCTGCAGGGCCCCTCAAGTCCCGGCAGCTGCTGGGAGGTCTCCCCGCAATCTCCTCTCCAGGCTGAACAGCCCCAGCTCTCCCAGCCTGTGATGGCAGGGGAGGTGCTGCAGTGCTCTTATCAGCTGCGAGCCCTGCTCTGGACTTGCTCCAACAGTTCCATTTCCCACGTGTGTGTTGGGCACACCAGGACGGTGCTCCCGTCCCAGGTGGGGCGGAGCAGAGGGGCAGACTCGCCTCCTCGGCCCTGCTGGCCGCGCTGCTGGCCCAGGATGTGGCTTGTTTGTGTGCTGCAGGCACACACTGCCTCTCACGCTGAGTGTTCTGCCAACCACCCCCCTCCAGCCTTTCAGCTCCTCTGCCACTGGGCTGCTCGGGGAGGGCTGGACAGGGCACGGCAGGGACGGTGGCGGGGCCGGGCCCAGCCGAGCAGCCCCTGGGGCGAGCAGTCCCCGTCGAGGGGCTGAGCCCGGCCGAGCCGAGCCGAGCCAGGGGAGCCGCGCCTGGGACGGGGCGGGACGGGGCCGGCGGGAGAGGCGGCGCCTCCGCCCTCCGCGGGCCGTGCCGGGGGGAGGCGGCGGCGGATGCGGGCCCGGCGGAGGCGGAAGGGGCGGGCGGACGCGGCCCTGACTCTGCGGGACGCGCGATGCTGGTGAGTGCGGGGAGGCCGCGGCGTTGTGTCGCAGCCAGGCCCGGCCCGGCCCGGGGAGAGGCGGCGGCAGCCCCGCGGAGCGGGCGGAGCGGGGCCCGGCACTGAGTCACGGCGCGGGGAGCGGGGCAAGGGGCGGCCGGGCTCGGCCTGGCCCGCCTGCCTTTCTTCTCCCGGGCGCGCTGCCGGCCCCGGAGCGCGGGGGAGGCCGCTCGGGCCGCTCGTAGATCCGGCCCCGGGAGCCGCGGGCCGGGCCGGGGAGGCCGCGAACTGCGCACTCGGAAGGGATCGCCTCCGTCGGGGCTTGCGAGCGCCGCGCCGGCTGCCCCGGGCCTGCTGGCTCTGTGTGCCTGCCCTGCCTCCTGCCCCGGCCCTGCCGCCTCTATGTGCCTGCCCTGCCTCCTGCCCGCTCCGTCTTGTCCGCTCCGTCCTGCCCACTGCCTCCTGCCTCGGCCCTGCCGCCTTGTGTGCCCGCTCCATCCTGCCCGCTGCCTCCTGCCCCGGCTCTGTGTGCCTGCCCGCTCCCTCCTGCTCTGCTTCCTGCCCGTCCTGCCTCCTGCCCTTCTCCTGCCCACTGCCTCGGCCCTGCCGGCTCTGTGTGCCCGCTTCATCCTGCCCTGCCTCCTGCCTTGCCCGTTCCGTCCAGCCCGTTCCGTCCAGCCCGTTCCGTCCAGCCCGTTCCGTCCAGCCCGTTCCGTCCAGCCCGTTCCGTCCTGCCCGCTGCCTCCTGCCCCCTCCCCCCTGCCCTCCCCCCTGCCCTCCCCCCTGCCCTGCCCCCTGCCCCCTGCCCTGCCCTCCCCCCTGCCCGCTCCCCCCTGCCCTCCCCCCTGCCCTGCCCTCTCCCCCCTGCCCTCTCCCCCCTGCCCTCTCCCCCCTGCCCTGCCTCCTGCCCTGCCCTCTCCCCCCTGCCCTGCCTCCTGCCCTGCCCTCCCCCCTGCCCTGCCTCCTGCCCTGCCCTCTCCCCCCTGCCCTGCCTCCTGCCCTGCCCTCTCCCCCCTGCCCTGCCCTCTCCCCCCTGCCCTGCCTCCTGCCCTGCCCTCTCCCCCCTGCCCTGCCCTCTCCCCCCCTGCCCTGCCTCCTGCCCTGCCCTCTCTCCCCTGCCCTGCCTCCTGCCCTGCCCGCTCCCCCCTGCCCTGCCTCCTGCCCCGGCCCTCCCTGCCCTGCCCTGTCTCCTGCCCGCTGCCCCACATGTCCCTGCCCGCCCCGGTGCTGCCCCGGCTGCTCTCAGAGCCCGGCCCGTCCTGCTGCAGCCCCACGCCCTCACTTGGCCCCTCCTGGCCCCAGGACTGCCCCCCCCAGCCATGCCAGGCTCGTCCCAGGCCTCTGCCCACGTTTTTCCCCCCATGAGCTTTTGTCCATAACCTTGTTGTCAGGTGTTCCCCTGCCCTCTGCCCTCCCTGTGCTTTTCTGTGCCGCCTCCTTTGCCCCTGTGGTGTCCCAGCCATCCCCAGAGCCCCAGAGACGCTCGGGTCTGTCTGGTAGCAGCTTGCTTGTACCCAGAGAGGTTCCCCGGTGTCCCCAGCACCGTGATATTTGCCATAGTTCATCCTTGTCACCTTCTCCAGGTTTCTCTGCCTCTCAAGGACTGTGCACCAGGCTTCCCCTTGTTGCCACCTACTGTTGTAGCCTTCCCAGGGAAAGTGCCCTCTGTGATCTTTTGTCTGTCTGTGCATTTATTACCTCCATCCAGATCACTGCTCCTGCAGTTTTTGTCTTTGCAAAGAATCACCTTGTTCGTTTCCCAGTGACTTTGCCACTGAAAGGTAACTGAGGCCTTATTGGGATCCTTTCCCCATCTTTCTTGCTTCCTCTTCAAGTTATATTTCAGCACCATCCCTATCCCTCTATTACCTTTCCCCTTTCAGTTTTCTTCCTCCCAGTAACCATTTCCTTCACTGTGGTTTTTTGCCCTTCTGATCTTACTCTCCTGTCATTAAAACCTTCCTTGTGATCTCACCTAATACTCTTTCCTTTCCACATACTCCTTTACTTTGTAGACTCCTATGTTATCCCCCCAACTTTGTATTTAGATCCTTCAGCTGGGCCTTTGAGGAGAAGGAATTTAACCCTAGATTGTCTGTATACTTGTCAGCACTAAGAGGGCAGAGATGACTTACTTGTTTTACCTTATTTGGTTGTAATTTGTTTTGTTACTGATTTCCTCAGCAACCTTGCCCTGGTGTATGTGTTCATGTATAATCATACACCTCCACCTTAATTAATACCCATGGATACCCTGATGCCACTCAGGGAGGAAAACGTCTGTATTGGAAATCCTTTTGGCAGTACTGAAGGGAAGTTCTGGCCAGGTGAGGGTTGGTCTCTTCTCCCAGGCACTCAGCAATAGGACAAGGGGGCACGATGGGCTCAAGCTCTGCCAGGGGAAATTGAAGTTGGAGATCAGAAAAAACTCCTTTGCAGAGAGAGTGCTCAGGCATTGGAATGGGCTGCCCAGAGAGGGGGTGGATTCCCCATCCCTGGAGATTTTTCAACTGAGCTTGGCCGTGGCACTGAGTGCCATGATCTGGTAAAGGGACTGGAGTTGGACCAAGGGTTGGACTTGATGATCTCGAAGGTCTTTTCCAACCCAATCCATTCTATGATTCTGTGACTGGGAGAAATGGTCCATGGGGGGCAGAAATACCCAGTAGCCATGTAACTTGAACTAGGCCAAATTATTTTTGTAATAGCATGTTGTGAGTTGGTGCTTAGTTGATAGGGAGCATGTTTGGGATGCATCCTCTTTGGAGATATAGTAGGATACTACAGGTACTACAGTAGGCAGTGTCCACTCACTCTGTGCTGTTGTGTGTTGGTGGTCAGGTGTCTGTCCTTGCTGCACTGACACTTTGTGTCTCTGATGGTGATTTGACTAGAAAGAAATCACAGAACCATAGAATGGATTGGGTTGGAAAAGCCCTCCGAGATCATCAAGTCCAACCCTTGGTCCAACTCCAGTCCCTTTACCAGATCATGGCACTCAGTGCCATGGCCAAGCTCAGTTGAAAAACCTCCAGGGATGGGGAATCCACCCCCTCTCTGGGCAGCCCATTCCAATGCCTGAGCACTCTCTCTGCAAAGAATTTTTTTCTGATCTCCAACCTAAACCTCCCCTGGCAGAGCTTGAGCCCATCGTGCCCCCTTGTCCTATTGCTGAGTGCCTGGGAGAAGAGACCAACCCCCACCTGGCCAGAACTTCCCTTCAGGCAGTTCCAGACAGTGCTGAGGTCACCTCTGAGCCTCCTCTTCTCCAGGCTAAACACCCCCAGCTCCCTCAGCCTCTCCCCATCGTCCTTTCCCTCTGCTTTGTACCTTCTCTTGTTTCTCAGTGTTTGTTGTCCAACTTCTTACTTTATGTCGTAGTTGCCTTGGGCCTGAGGGTTGGCTACATTTCACAGCCATGTCATCACAACATGCCTGAGGTGCAGATGAAGCACTGGATGTACCTGTCCCACAGTGGACACATTTGATTTTGGGATAATTTGTATACCTAACTCTAAAATCCAGGTTTTGTGCTCAGCCTTAACAGCTTCATATTTTCATATTTTCTCATATTTTTTCACACAGACCCTAGAAACTCGACAGCAGCTCAGAACAACTGAACTAGGCTCCTGCTCTGAAATAGCCCTCTGGAGGAAAATTCCCACTGCCTGTCCAGGGAGAACACCTAAATTAGGCATATGCATTCTGCTCCTTGGCTGACAAAATAGTTGTGCTGGTTTAACTAAATAATTCTTCTTCCACTTACTCCTCGGATCCTTGTTTGGAATTGGCCTTGTAACCTGGGCCTGTTGGCTTAAGAAAATCACATTGCTTCAATTTAAATAACTTTAATTCTAAGCCAAATAGATGCACATCCTTATTTGGGTAGTGCTTTGGGTGTGACTTTTTTTGAAATTAGCTTATTGGTGAAAGCTCATGGAATTTGGCTGTATTGCTATGAAAACAATACTGAGTCCTTTGAGAAAGTTACCTCAGACACTCAGCCTGAGAGTGTTATCTTAAAATTTACATGTTAAGACCTCTGAGTCCTGCTTTTCATCTGCAGAGTTTCTGTGGTGGTGCCCAGGCTTGTGTAGCCACAGTTATTCCAGCAGAGCCCAGTTAGTGATGAGTCATATCCAGGGTGTCAGTGCTTGCATCAATTGGGAATACCTGGAGTCTTCTCTCTTGGCACTGAAGTTTGGAGTGCTTTTAATTATTAGAAAACCCAGCAGAATCCTAGTGGATGAAACCTTTAAAGGTGTTCCTCTTGCACTTACAAAGTTTGGATGTTGAGAGGGGTGTATTATGAACATGAAGGGAGGGGATTTCTTACTAAGAGTGTTCCATGTCAGCCTTCTCAGCCAGGATTTTCCAACTTGTGGAGGGCAGTATCGGGTTAAAGTGGCTCAATCAGTGCTGGTCATCAACAGGGTCTGCCTGTGCATGAGGAGGGAAACTGGTTGTGTGTCCCACTTGGATGGGCATTCCAGGAGAACACGCACAGGCAGCCCTGGCAGGTTGGCACAGTCCTCCTGCTGCACAGAGTGGGGAGAAAGAATGGGTTGGAAAATTCGGTCTTGGAAGTTCTGTGTGTGCTTAAGGAATGCATGAATTTGCTTTAAACAGAATATTTAGATGCTAGTGTGTTTTTTAGGTAAGAGTAAAGTAATAGAAATATTTCAGTTATTTTTTGAGTTAATGTCTGTAAAGAAGTGGTTGTTGGAACCAACATTTAGAGGCCTGGATAAGAGTTAAGATCTATACAATGTGCAAACTTAAATTACTATTTTTTTAAATTTGTCATGGCGACCATTGAGTTTCCTTTGCCTGTTAAAGGAGAATTTTCAGTAAGACAAAGGCAAAAAATTTAATTATTGGAAAATTACAGAGACCTGTTCAGCATGTCTCTAAGTAACTTGTATTTTATTGTGGGATTTCCAGTGGAGACACTACTACAGATTGACTTGGTGTTTCTACAATGCTGCAGTTCAGACCTGTTACAGACCTGACTAAATGACTTGTTAATAAAATTGTTCTGAGCTGATGTGCCCTGAAACTTGAAGTCTTTAATGCAACTACAGGGATAGAACATTGATTTAAACAGTTGTTGCATTATCCTGGCTGCTGGGAAGAGCACTGGTTTGGGAAATAATGTGTGTCCCACTGGGTAGTTTTCTGTTGCATTTCTTTTTATCCACAGAACTGCTGATGGCACAAGAGTGAACCCCTTTAATTGCTGCCTTACCTCATCTTGTAAATGATACAGGTCAAAATAAAATACATATTTTTTTAACTAAACAGAACAGGCACTCAGCAATAGGACAAGGGGGCACGATGGGCTCAAGCTCTGCCAGGGGAAATTGAAGTTGGAGAGCAGAAAGAAATTCTTTGCAGAGAGAGTGCTCAGGCATTGGAATGGGCTGCCCAGAGAGGGGGTGGATTCCCCATCCCTGGAGGTTTTTCAACTGAGCTTGGCCGTGGCACTGAGTGCCATGATCTGGTAAAGGGACTGGAGTTGGACCAAGGGTTGGACTTGATGATCTCGGAGGTCTTTTCCAACCCAATCCATTCTATGATTCTGTGATTGACTACATTCCACTTTATATAATGTAGTGTTTTTCAAATTCCTCTTTATAAGCCTTAGAAAATGAAGTGAAAATAGGAAAATAGTAATTCCATTTTGCACTTGAGGAAACTGGTATATATGTAAATTTTTTACCAGATTTGGGGTCTCTTATAATTTAGCTCTTTAAAACTGACACTTTCTTTGCCAATTGTATCCTGAACTTGTTAAAAGAAGCAGGTGATTCTCACCCTCTCTCAGTTCTCCTGTGACCCCACTTGGAGCGCTGCATCCTGCCCAGCACAAGGAAGACATGGAGCTGTTGGAGCAGATCCAGAGGGCCCCAAAAGTGATCAGAGGGATGGAACACCTTTCCTATTCAGCCTGAAGAGGAGATGGTTCAGAGAAACCTTACTGAGGCCTTTCAGTGTGTAAGGGGGGGTTATAAGAAAGATGGAGAGAGACTTTCTGCCAGGCCCTACACTGACAGGACAAGGGGGAAAAGTTTTAAGTTGAAAAAGGGTAGATTTGGGTTGGATAGAAGGAAGAAGTTCTGGTGAGGCACTAGAACAGAAGCTGTGGCTGCCCCATCCCTGGAAGTGTCCAAGGCCAGGCTGGATGGGGCTTGGAGCAACTTGGGATAGGGCAAGATGTTTCCACCTTTAGTGGAGAGGTGGGAACTACACGATGTTTAAATGTCTCTTCCAACCCAAAGCATTATATGGTTCTTGAATAAACAGTGCAACTTTGATGTGGTGCTCTTCCAAAACTCAGGAAAAAATGTGTATTACCTCCTTTCCTTCCCCTTTTGGTTGTTGTGGTTTTGGAGGCAGAAGGTTCACTGCTTGGTCTGGCAGGTCCGAGGCATTGCTTGACATCAGCACTGAGAATAAAGGGTAAAAACTCCATTTTCTCTGGTGTTTCTGTAGTTACACACTGGACCCGAGTATCAGTTCCATACCATTGGCCTGTGTTTTGCTTTCAGTTAGAAGCACATAGAGGTGATGTAAAACAAAATGCTCTTGGATTTCATGAGATTTGCTGTAGTTGATGTTGCTGATGTCTCAAGCTTGGTGTTACCGGGAAGGAGAAATGGAAGGGATGGTGAGGATCAGGATGGTGCAGCAGCTTCTCACTCTGCTTTGGGAAGGCACTTACCTGTTTAAGACTCATGATGCTTCTCTTTGCCATTTTATTGGAGATACTGATGGTTTTGCCACTGGCACCCAAATGTATTCGATTCATTAATACACAAGGTAGACAGAAGTTCATTTTTTAAACTTAAAGCAGGGATCTACAAGAATTTCTGTTGTTACTAATGCAATTTCAGCTGTAGCTGAGCTCGGAAACTTCTTGTTTGTATTTTTAACTTGCATCCAGTGTAACTTTGCTTTTTGTTGCTCTATGTGTTTAAGGTTGAACAACACCTTAATGTGGATGAGAGTTCAGAACTCAGACTGCTGGTGTGACCTTGGTTCACCCTGGTTTGCTCTATAATTTAAACTTAATTTCATATGTAAATTTGCAAGCTTCTCTAGTCTCTCAGCAGTGGAGACTCACCTGGAAGTTTTATCTGAACTTTGGAGGACTGAATTAGGGGGAGAAAAGAGGGCTATAGACAATAGTACTTGTTTAGCTGTTAGTGTTTTCATCTTGCTTTCCATGGTAATAATTTCATGGGCAAATGTTTTCCTTATTGGTAGCCAAAGGATAAACTTTACACTGTGTAATTGGAAGTGCTTTTTTTAGAATGTTTGCATTTTGTTAAGAAAACAGACTCAGACTATTCTCTTACTGTCCTTTATTCAGAGATAACTTTGGAATAGTTTTGTTATCTCTGAAGCTGTGCCTTTGCTCAGGTGCCATCACTAGTAGGAATAGTATAAAACTAAAATGTGTATCCTTCAGTAATTAAATTCATTTTGTTAAATTCTAGTGCAGACTTAGCTTTAAAACTTAATGGTGCAAACTTAATCAACAAGGAGGAGGATTTAACTGTGGCTGCTGGGGATGTGTGTCAATTTTAACTTTTAGGACATTAAATTGTTTTGCTTCTGTGCCGGGGTGCCTGTTGCTGTCATTAGAGGTCAAAACTGATTGAAGGTTCTGTGAAAATGTTACTGAGGTTTAGCAGAACTAACATTTTATAGTTGCATTCTTCGTCACTCCAGAATAAACCTCAGTATGAAGGTGAATATAGAGGAAGCTCTTCAGAGTTTAAGCTGTGCTGTTGTGGTATATTTGAATGTCTGGGAGTATCAGACTGTTTGCGAGATGAATTGGTGTGACCATCATCTTTATTTATAAATCCAAGTGTCAAACTGCACTGCCTTGATCAGCTGAGCTCTTGCAAAAGTAGCGAGATGGAAGGCGCTGTAAAATTAGCAAGCTGTTTGGGAAGAGCTTCCAGCCAGGAGTGTTCCACACTTGTTAGCAACATGTTAATGTTTTTAAAGTTATTGATAAGAACTGCTGCCTGCCAGGAGCATGGGAAAACTCTGTGTGGAAATATTGTTGCAGGTGGAAACTCCTGTTTGTGTCTTACCAGGTGAGTGTGGCAGAGTGTGTTGTGGTGCACTGAGTGGGGGGTTTGGGCTGTGCTTCAGAGGCCCTGGGGGTTCCAGTGGAGCTCATGCTGTGTCTGAAGCAAACTGTGACATGTACCAAGGTTTGCCTGGTGGAGATCTGTAGGATCTTGTTTTTCTAACTCATTAAGTTGGACTTAGTTAGAATTTTGATGTCTAGTAAGAGCTTTTGGGAAAACAGTTCTGTGTAAGAGTTGTCCTTGAAGGAGGACAACCTTGGGGTTGTTCAGCCTGGAGAAGAGGAGGCTCAGAGGTGACCTCAGCACTGTCTAGAACTCCCTGAAGGGAAGTTCTGTCCAGGTGGGGGTTGGTCTCTTCTCCCAGGCACTCAGCAATAGGACAAGGGGGCACGATGGGCTCAAGCTCTGCCAGGGGAAATTGGAGAGCAGAAAGAAATTCTTTGCAGAGAGAGTGCTCAGGCATTGGAATGGGCTGCCCAGAGAGGGGATGGATTCCCCATCCCTGGAGGTTTTTAACCTGAGCTTGGCCGTGGCACTGAGTGCCATGATCTGGTAAAGGGACTGGAGTTGGACCAAGGGTTGGAGTGGATGATCTGGGAGGTCTTTTCCAACCCAGTCCATTCTGTGATTCTGTTATCATTAAGGTCTCTAAACGGGCTCCCTGCTGCTGTTGCTTTTTTTCTTTTTTATTTCTCCCTAACTTTCTGGGAAAACAAGATGTACTAATCTGTCTTCTGTTTGGTATTTTGGGTATCTAGCATTGAGTTTTTGGTTTGTCCTCCCTCATTTTCCTTTTCTGAATCCTTCTGATTCAAGAATTGTATCTTTGTGTGCATTGTCCTTCAGGGCTTAT
This sequence comes from Pithys albifrons albifrons, assembly GCF_047495875.1. Classification (NCBI taxonomy): domain Eukaryota; kingdom Metazoa; phylum Chordata; class Aves; order Passeriformes; family Thamnophilidae; genus Pithys; species Pithys albifrons. The sequence goes on from NC_092464.1 coordinate 55,661,031, forward strand.
GCTTTTTTGGGGTTTCTTGGGCTTTGTTTGGTTTTTTGTTTGCTTGTTTGGTTTCATTTGGATTTTTACACAGGTTGTATCATATGTGGTTTGAGCCAGAGAGGGAATGGGGATACTCAGGGCCCTTTGTTTTACTGTGGTGGTTTGATCCTGGCTGGATGGCCCAAGTCACTCCATCACTGCCCTCCACGAGTGGAGAGGGGAGGGGAAATACAACAAACACCTCATGAGTTGAGACAAGGACAGATCTCTCATCAATTACTGTCACTGGCAAAACAGACTAGATGTGGGCAAATTAATTGAAGTTATTACCAATCAAAATCAGAGCAGGTTTGAGAGGTAAAACAAACCTTAAAAACACCTTCCCCCCACCCCTCCCTCATCCTCAGGCTCCCCCAGCAGCACAGGGAGATGGGAATGGGGACTATGGTCAGTTCAGCTCAGGCTGTTTCTGCTGCTGCTCAGGGAGACAAGTCCTTTGCTGCTCCAGGGTGGGATCCCTCCCATAGGAGATGGTTTTCCACAGATTTCTCCAGCTCTGAGTGCTTGTCATGGACTACAGCTCTTCACAGCTTCAGCACAGGCCCCTTTCCATGGGGTGCAGTCCCTGAGGCACAGGCTGCTCCAGGGTGGGTCTGCCATGGGGTCACAAGTCCCACTGGGAAACCTGCTCCAGCATGAGCTCCTCTCTCTACAGCTCCCTGCCAGGAACCTGCTCCGGCACGGGATTCCCAGAGGGTCACAGCCTCCTTCAGGCACCCACCTGCTCTGCTGTGGGTCTCTTCCACGGGCTGCAGGTGGATCTCTGCACTGTCCCTGCCTCACCAGGGGCTGCAGGGACCTCATCTCAGTGCCTGGAGCACCTCCTGCCCCTCCTTCACTGATCTTGTTGTCTGCAGGGCTGTTCTCTCACATATTCTCACTCTTTTCCTCTCTGAGTGCAATCACATGTGTGCAGTAACTTTTATCCTTCTTAAATATGTTATCCCAGGAGTGTTGCTGCCTTGGTGAGCCCACACCTTGAGTGTTGTGTTCAGTTCTGGGCCCCTCAGTTCAGGAAAGAGATTGAGGGGCTTGAGCAGGGCCAGAGAAGAGCAACGAGGCTGGAGAAGGGACTGGAGCACAAGTGCTGTGGGGAGAGGCTGAGGGAGCTGGGGGTGTTTAGCCTGGAGAAGAGGAGGCTCAGAGGTGACCTCAGCACTGTCTGGAACTCCCTGAAGGGAAGGGAAGCCACCCCTCTACCACCCCTGCTACCAAACCCTGGCCACACAAACCCAATCAACATATGTAGACCTTTCTTCCTTCTTTTCAGTGAACTCATATATTGACTTGATTCTCTTTGAATGGTGTTTTTCTTTTCCTAATCCACAGCCTTCATTTTTTCAAGGTGTACAAGCTGAGCATAATCAATGTTCTAAGAAACTGTGGACCTTGTTACTGCAGGCTCAGTTAAAAACCACTGCAGGGCCTCTATAGAATCATAGAATGGAGTGGGTTGGAAAAGTCCTCCGAGACCATCAAGTCCAACCCTTGGTCCAACTCCAGTCCCTTTACCAGATCATGGCACTCAGTGCCACGGCCAAGCTCACTTTAAAAACCTCCAGGGATGGGGAATCCACCCCCTCTCTGGGCAGCCCATTCCAATCCCTGAGCACTCTCTCTGCAAAGAAGTTTTTTCTGCTCTCCAACTTCAATTTCCCCTGGTAGAGCTTGAGCCCATCGTGCCCCCTTGTCCTATTGCTGAGTGCCTGGGAGAAGAGACCAACCCCCACCTGGCCAGAACTTCTCTGTTTTTAGCACAGAAATCCTGGTTTTAGCACAGAAATATGGCCAAACAAACTTGAGAAGTTTTACATGTATAATACTTAGGGCTGTAGTCCCTTCCCCTGTTTCTGAAGTTGCTGCTGTCAGAATACCATGAAATTTTCAGATGCTGGAGAGATTTTTAATACTGACCAAAGGTTTCTCAGGCTGCAGTTGCAGAAGGGAGAGTTTTCTTGTACAGAATAGAACAGCAAACCTTGTCTAGTCTAGATCTATTCTTGTTTATGAGGCCTCAAGTGTGTTGGGATTTGGTGTTATTTGGAGTTTTTTTTTAGCTATTGCATTATTGTAGTGAGATATCTGTCAAAAGCTACAGGAATTCCTTGGTCAAGGAAGACAAGGGTACAGCTGAAAGGAAGAAATAAAGGAAGGATGTTAAAGATCTCGTAAAAGAGGCAAAGAGAAGTGGAGAAGTGGCATGCTGGAAGTTTCTTGGTGCTCTTCTGAGGAATAGCATTGAAAGTTTTGGAAAAATCCCCATGGTCAGGTGTGCAGATTAAACCCATGTCACTTACAAAGGCTTTTAGTGAACACAACCATGCATAATTTAGGTAAATAAATAAGTGTGAAAACTGCAATTCCAGGTTGCTTCCATATATTGTGTTTCAATTTGAAAATAAAAGTGAATCTGGATTTTGTTTTGTTTTTCCAGCTGGCAGCTGTACCACTGGCACATAAAGTAATGCAGGAGTGTGTTCCTTTTGGCACTGTGGATATCACTGATCAGAGGTGTAGCACAGAGCAGAGGGTGTGGGGACAGCACTGAAGCCCCAAATCAAGTTATTGTTTGGGAGGTACAGTAGTAGCTGCTCAAAATTTACACAGACTTTCATGACTTGCTCTTAAATTACTGGCAAAGTGTTCAGCATTAAAAAAAATTAGAGTAGGAGCAAGTACAGAATGTTTTTGTCAGCCCAAGACAACTTTTGGGAGGGAGGAGTGTGTGCATGCCAACATTTCTGCCTTCTTCTCATAATGAACTGAGTTTGACTCTCTGGAAAATAAAGCTTTTCACACTACATGTAAATCAGTATTTTGTAATAATGCAGAGGAACAGAACGTGGTAGTTTTCATAACTCATCTCTTAAATATCATTATTGAAAAGGGAGAAAAGATTCTAATACTTCTGGTACTGATGTGATTTCTGGAATAACTACTTTTTATGATAGTTGTGTCATTTTGCTGGGGCACAAGGAAAATTTCTGCTCCAGATGTTGATTAATTGCACATTTGTAGCATGTGAAGTGCTCAGGACATTAGAGTTAGTCTTTCTTTAAGAACTGTGTCTTGTTGCATGAACTCTCTGTCTAATTTGTAGCCCTTATATTTAGTGACCTAAAATACTTTTGGACAAAAATGTGAGTTTGTGAATGTGAAATCTGAGCTGTGTTACAGTTTTGAGCTCATAATGCCAACCTCAACTGAAATCAAGTGAACACAAAATTAATTTGCAGGTACATGGGTATGAAAGGTGTCTTTGAAATCATAAATTGTGAGTGCAAGTGATTATAGGGACAAAATAGAATTATTTCTCATCCAGCAAATATGAGCTGGAATGGACGTTGTGTCCTTTAGGAGTCAAGAGACAATTTTTTTTAACCTGGAAAAAATGTCCAAGAAATAGTTTATACATTGTCAAGGCAAAGAAGTAAAATATGAAAGCAAACAGTTTTTACATCTCTCCCCGCCTTAGACTTAAATATTTATACTTCTGTAAGGATATACTTAAATAATCGTACAAGTATATACTTAGATGTATCTCCAAACACTTAATTAATGTAATTAATTGTGTAGATTGTATCTTACAGGCTCACCAGCAACAGAGGGAGGGAGGTGTGTTGTTCTTAGCTCTGTACTTTGCATTTAGATGCCTTTTCAAAATGTGTTTTTATGACATCAAGAGGAATCCTAAGCCTGATTTGCAGTGTGTGTCATTGGCAGTGACCTGTCTGTGAAGCTGCCCGTGTTTGGTAAGAGAGTATTAAGTTGGTAAGGGAGAATATTAAACTGATTACTTTCATTACTTTGGGTACAAGAGAGAGTTTTTTCTTTTTTTTTTCTGTTTTTTTCGTATGTTTTGTATCAAAGATAAAGCTGAAGACAACAGATCCACCTTTGGATGCTCATTTTAAGGCAAAAACTTGCCAAATATTTTGATACAGAATCATAGAATGGATTGGGTTGGAAAAGACCTCCAAGATCATCAAGTCCAACCCTTGGTCCAACTCCAGTCCCTTTACCAGGTCATGGCACTCAGTGCCACGGCCAATCTCAGTTTAAAAACCTCCAGGGATGGTGAATCCACCCCCTCTCTGGGCAGCCCATTCCAATGCCTGAGCACTCTCTCTGCAAAGAATTTCTTTCTGCTCTCCAACTTCAATTTCCCCTGGCAGAGCTTGAGCCCATCGTGCCCCCTTGTCCTATTGCTGAGTGCCTGGGAGAAGAGACCAACCCCCACCTGGCCAGAACTTCCCTTCAGGCAGTTCCAGACAGTGCTGAGGTCACCTCTGAGCCTCCTCTTCTCCAGGCTGAACACCCCCAGCTCCCTCAGCCTCTCCCCACAGCACTTGTGCTCCAGTCCCTTCTCCAGCCTCGTTGCTCTTCTCTGGCCCTGCTCCAGCCCCTCAGTATCTTAACCTGAGCTTGGCCGTGGCACCGAGTGCCATGATCTGGTAAAGGGACAGAAGTTGGACCAAGGGTTGGACTTGATGATCCCAAAGGTCTTTTCCAACCCAATCCATTCTATGATTCAATGATTAATATCCTTACATTCTGCTGCTCAGAGGTCAAAAACAAATAATAGTATTTATGCAGTCTTGGCCTATACTATCCTTGAAATTATGGAAGGTCCAGAGGAGCCTGAGATCACTGGTTTATCATAAAGCTGTGTTGTTTGCAGAAGGATAGAAAACCATTATATTCCATTGTGTTGTGAGTATTTCAGTCAATGAGCTGTAGGGTATAGAATCACAGGGTGGTTCGGGACCTTTAAAGGCCATCTGGTCCAGTGTCCTTGCCTTGGGCAGGGACACCTCCCACTAGGGTAGGTTCCTAAAGCCCCATCAAACCTGGCACTGAACACAGGCAGGGTGGGGCACCCACAGCTCCTCTGGGCAACCTGTGCCAGGATCTCACCACCACCCTTCACAGTAAAGAATTTCTTCCTTCTATCTATTTAAATCTACCCTCTTAATTCAGAGCCATTGACCCTTGTCCTGTCATTGGAGTTGCCAGTAAAAAGTCTTCATCTTTCTCATAAGCTCTCTATGTAAATGGAAAGGCTGAATTCAGGTTAAGTTGGTTCCAACTTGTCAAAGCTTGCTTATCTGTGGACTAATTTCTGTAATTGTGCTACCATCTTCATTATTTTTTTATATCTTAATTTTGTTGCTTTGTTAGATAAGACATGTAAAAATCGGGCAATTATTGTTATGGACTTGTGTAAAAAAGGATCTTCTCTACTTGATGTTTTCAGTGGTAATTCCACGTGGTTGGTTTCCTACCCTGTCATTTCACGAGGTCGATGAATTTTTTAAAACTTGGTTGTGATAACTCCAAGGCCATGGGTTCAATCCCCTGTGTGGGCCATTGACTGAAGAGTTGGACTCGATGATCCTTGTGGGTCCCTTCCAACTCAGAATAGTCTGGGATTGGTTGTAAAGAGGAGACTTCAGCATGTGCATCTGTGAATTGACAACCATCTTTTCACTGTGTTCCAGACTTTGTGCACTGAAGTCTCATGGCAGTAGTGCCTTTTCTTAGTTTCTGGTTTTTTAGTCACAGTTCACACAATATTTTATTCTCTGTACTCCCATCAGTAGCTCTTTCTTCCCACCCCTATTGGCTGCATGTTGGTAAAATGACATTGAAGGAAGTTGTGTTCTTTTACTTGGCAAAGAAATTAATGGAAATATGTGATAGAAAAAAGCTCTGCTTCTAAAATACCTTGGACTTTCAGGTTACCTGTGATGGAATCTCAATTCTGGAAGAGTTATTGATAACTCTTTTTTAAGAAGAAGTTATTTTTAATATTTTCTGGTTAGTCTTTGATATCCATTGGGATGGTTGTTAAACAGTGAGCTACCACAGAACCTGGAGTTGGTTGGAAATGCTGGAATTTTACTGTGTAGGGGGAGAAAACACTTCTTGGTGAGATGGAGTCTGCTGTTGGGAAGATTTTTACTGTTGTGTTTTGTTATTGGCATTGGAGTTTTGTTGTCAGCAGCGCTGACCTTGGACAGCTCTGGCACCAACCACCCCATTGGCTGAACTGCAAAATTACATTCCTTGGTTTTGGTATTTCAGATCTCATCATGGAGTTGTCATCTATGTATTTAACTATGTCTCAATGAAATAATTCTGTATCTTTAGTGTGAATGAATTTGGCCTGTCACATAAGGTGTCTATTTTCTTTCTGTTTTGCAGGTTATCTTCCTGGGAAGCCTCACTTGCATGTAAAGAATCCCTCCCTGAGTTGCTGCAGCTGAATTTAGAATGTTACTTGCCTTGTGATTCTGATGGAGGAATAACCAGATCTGAGGCTGCTGCACTGGGAGACTTTACAGGAAATACAAAATGTCATCCAATAGGAGTCAGAACCCGCATGGACTCAAACAGATTGGTCTGGACCAGATATGGGATGACCTTAGAGCTGGAATTCAACAGGTTTACACCAGACAAAGTATGGCAAAATCCAGATACATGGAACTCTACACGTATCCTAATGCCTGTGGCAGTCACTGCTTTCCCTGTTGGTAGATCAGAGGTAGATTTTGACTTTTCCAAACTCAAAATTGCTTCATAACTATTTGACTTGATGGCTTTTAAGAATGCATATTTTTATTTTGAAGATCAGCCTTTTATATTTAATATTACTGGCAAATAAGCAGAAACATTCTGTTGTCTGGAAACCTGACTTTGGTAATTATTATGGCTACCTCTGTATTTCAGGTTTGATTGCTGTGATTTTTGACAGAGCAGATGTTTAAAGTTATGTTATTAATAGGCCTAATTTTGAGTCCACAGTACACAGAAAGAAAACAGAAATTCTTTTTCCTTTCTATGTTAGTCTCTGGCATTATCCTGCAGGTCTCAGTTGTAATAATGTCCAGTTACCTGAATAATTTTTCAAATGTCATCCTTTAAGTAATACTTTACTCTTGAGTTGGTTTCATAATGTGTCCAGTGGATTTCTCTTTAATTCAGGGAGCTGTTTTCCAGCATCTCCCCATTCTGGGAGTTGTTACAAGATGTTCATCTTTGTGTGAGTGTGCTGAGGTGGTTTGGGTGATTGTAGGAAGCTTCTTTCTGTCAGGGAGTGCAAAGAATCTTTTATAACCAATCTGAAGGACACACATGCCTTGTGCTCTGTTATAGCTGCAGTGTTTGACTTCAGGACTTCATTTAGAAAGTGGGGAATTCTTTTATATTCCCCCTAAACAGAGGCCTGTGAATGGATGTGGTGAGGAACCACCTTTGTTTTGCATCTCTTGTTCAGCATTGACTGTTGTGACCTGGTATTGCTCAGTAGAGCAAGCACTGCTTAAGGGGGTGGTGGTACAGCAAAGTGTGTAGACATACAATAGAAGAAGTGGTGACTGACTACATTTCCAGTCTTTAAGTAGTTCAGCTATTTTTCTTTATCAATTTTTAGAGTTGTTTTATTTTAACAAAGTTGTTCTAATACATAAACTAGAATCACAGAATGGATTGGGTGGGAAAAAACCTCCCAGATCATCAAGTCCAACCCTTGGTCCAACTCCAGTCCCTTTACCAGATCATGGCACTCAGTGCCACGGCCAAGCTCAGGTTAAAAACCTCCAGGGATGGGGAATCCACCCCCTCTCTGGGCAGCCCATTCCAATGCCTGAGCACTCTCTCTGCAAAGGAGTTTTTTCTGATCTCCAACTTCAATTTCCCCTGGCAGAGCCTGAGCCCATTGTGCCCCCTTGTCCTATTGCTGAGTGCCTGGGAGAAGAGACCAACCCCCACCTGGCCAGAACTTCCCTTCAGGGAGGTCCAGACAGTGCTGAGGTCACCTCTGAGCCTCCTCTTCTCCAGGCTGAACACCCCCAGCTCCCTCAGCCTCTCCCCACAGCACTTGTGCTCCAGTCCCTTCTCCAGCCTCGTTGCTCTTCTCTGGCCCCGCTCCAGCCCCTCAATCTCTTTCCTGACCTGAGGGGCCCAGAACTGAACACAACACTCAAGGTGTGGCCTCCCCAAGGCAGAATCCAGGGGAAGGGTCACTGCCCTGGGCCTGCTGGCCATGCTAGTTTGGATCCAGGACAAAAACGTCTCAAGATGTTGTTGGCACTGATCCTGAAGTGCAGCATATAAAATTTAGTCTGTGTTAATTTTTTTGAAGGGACAGAGGTTTTATAAATGAAAGAGGAGCTTGAGGGCTATAAAGCAGTCAATTCTGAGATTCCCTGGACTTTTTAAGGAGATAGGAAAGATGTTCTGTACATGTGATCTCTGCATCAATGTGTAATCTTGTCTATTTCTGCCTGCAGAGTTTGTGCTCCTGTGGGCAGTGGGAAAAACCCTCTGATCAGATCAGTCTGCTGAGTGTTTCCAGGATACTTCTTTAATAGCCATGGGAAGATAGAATAACATTTGTTTAGGGTCAGAACTTTTCCTAAGACTTAAAATTACTGATTTCTTGCAGCGCTGGGTTCAACCTTGTTTGTGACTGAGTGAGATGAGTCTGCAAAGTAGAATGTCTGATAGAAATTTGACAAGAAGTAGAACCTCAGAGAGTTTTGCCTCTCAGCACCTTTAATACATTCTTGTTTGTGAGATGTTATGCAGGGCTGCTGAAGACTAAGCACTAATTCTGATGCTAATGGTAAAACTCTGGCTTTTTTTCCTGTCCTGATGTTCTCAAATACTCCTGGAATGAAGCTGTAAAAGGGATCTACTGTCCACTACTCATCTCCTTGTTGCTACTTCAAGGAGTTGTTGGGTTCGAAACTCAGGACTGTTTTTGTTACCTTCTTAAGTGAATTAATTTAGAGAATAATTTTGTAGCTAGACTTTGATTTGTGGATTAATATAATAGTTGATAACTCAGAATGTTTGACACTGGTTGGGCTGAGATTTTGATTCACTGTGAAGACACCAATGCATTTTGCTTCCTGTACCAAGTGCACATGTTCAAAGGTGTGCTTAAAATATTAACCCCCTGATATATATTCCCTACCTGAAGGGAAGTTCTGGCCAGGTGGGGGTTGGTCTCTTCTCCCAGGCACTCAGCAATAGGACAAGGGGGCACGATGGGCTCAAGCTCTGCCAGGGGAAATTGAAGTTGGAGAGCAGAAAAAACTTCTTTGCAGAGAGAGTGCTCAGGCATTGGAATGGGCTGCCCAGAGAGGGGGTGGATTCCCCATCCCTGGAGGTTTTTCAACTGAGATTGGCCGTGGCACTGAGTGCCATGATCTGGTAAAGGGACTGGAGTTGGACCAAGGGTTGGACTTGATGATCTCGGAGGTCTTTTCCAACCCAATCTATTCTGTGATTCTATACGTGCTCAGTCTTTGTGTACAGCAAGTCCAGGAGATGGATGGACTTTGATTTCAGGAAGCTCTGCCTATCAAACAGCTTGATTTGCAAAGCAGAGCAGATGCAGATGAGTTTCAGCTGCAGCTGTGATTGGTCTGAAGATCAGCCTTACAGGGTGCTGGGTCTTGTGCAGGGGGCAGTTTAGTCTTTCCTCATCCTCTCATCCTTTTCCTCCCTTCCCATCCACCCCTTTTTTCTTTGTTTTCTCAGTGTATTGCTCCTGAAAGGGATTCCTTTTCATCCCTCTAGTTTATGAGAGGGGGAGCAGCATGCACACAAGCAAACCTGCCTTTAATCTGTATCTGCTATGCATTTTTTTCAGTCAAAATCAATTGGAGATGCAGAAGTTTCTGTTGTGCCTTGTTGAAGTGCATCTGGTAAAGAATTAGAATAGTTGTGCAATTCCAAATGTTTGTACCTCCCTCACACCTGCACTCATTTTCTTTGCTCAGTGTCTCTTTTTGTGAGAACACCTGAGTCAATCTCTGAGGACAAGCCAGAGCTTGTACTTTAGGTGGGTTTTTTTTCCCTTTTATTTCAGCTGGAGAAGAAAGAGTTTGATTATTCCAGGGTTTTTAAGAGGTGAATCAAAAATCCTGTTTCTGAATGGTGGTTACCAAGGTCATCATCCCTCCTTTTTCTAATTGAAGTTTATTTCTGCTTTTGATTGCAGGATACTTTTTTTGTCAGGTCACATGATCATCTGTTTAAGTGTTTTTTATGTTATTTGGCTTTTTTCCCCATATGTGAGATTCTTGAAAATGAAATCTGGATGCTTTTCTGTTCCTGAATTGTTCTGGTTTGAGTTGTTGGCTGAAGAGCTGTTACTTTGTTTACCAGAATGATTCTTACCTTCCTCATTTATATTGCTGTGATTTGTTTTATGGCCACCCCTTCTTAACTCCATTTGACAGTGATACAATATTCCCACATATTGTGTTATTTTCTTCCTTTTTTTTTCCCCCAGAAGGTCATGCCTGTTTTTCAAACTAATCTTATGGTGAGCCTGCACTTTTTTTTTTTTTTTTTTCCTGAGGCCTCATGGTATGAGAGGATGAATCAGGATTTATTTCCATTTGTATTTAAACTCTGCAGTGCAGAGAGTGAAAGGATTTTGTTAATTTTCTTGTTTTGTGTGTCTTGACCAGATTCTCAGACCAAGTACAGACTGTCTGAAAACTTTCCTGCACTATGAAAGTAACATAATTTTTCACAGAGACTCAGCCAAAACACCAAGTAACTTCCTAAAATATTTATTTTCTTCATCCAAGCACGCATCAATTAAACAAATTTTCAGATATGAGTTATGAATGCAAAGATTAATGTTGTGCTTCCATTTTCTGTGTGTGTGCTTTTATTTGAAATGCCAAAACCACCTCTTTTGACATAAACTAATTTTAAGATTTAAAGTAAATTCAATTGGGAAAAATAAGGCTGTTTAGAGATTCCAAATGCCATTGCTTTATAACAAATAAGATTTTATGTACATGAAGATACCTTAAAATCTTTTCATTGATAAGGAGAGTTTCCTGTTCTGTGGAATGTGTGATGTGGGTGTTGTGCTGAGATATAAAATACAGTGTCCAGATTGGCTTTCAAGACTTTCTAATGTTCTGTACATAAAAATTGTACTGTTGATTTCAACAGTTCCTGTAATGCATTTGAATAGTTGTTTGGCATAATTATGTCAAAAATTGAAGTAAAATGACTGAATTTACTATGACTTGAAATTTGCTCAAGTCTCATTGGATTTTACAAATGTGTTTCTTATATTATTACATTATTAGCCATCATTAGTAATTTTTTTCAAAATAAGTGCTTGAAGTATTTTAAGGTAAAGTTTAAGCTGTTCTTTTACATTTCATTATTTTATGAAAATCCTTTCCTTGTTTCAAAAGTTGCTTACTGAGGTTCAGTTTTGTTCATGTATATACTTGTTTTAGCAAAGAGGTGGTTACTGACTGTCCATTGGACCAAATGTAAAAGGTTATTGTAATTGTTTTAGAAAAGGGAATTTTTTTTTCAGATATTGGCACGTGGTGAAGGAAAACACTGTGTTAAACATTAAATAATTGATTGTAGTATGCTCACAATTTAAAAATAGCAGATGATTCAGGATAATTATCTGTTGATAGAGTAGAATGTATAAATACATTTGTGCTGGTTTAAAGGTGAACTGGCAGGAGAAATGAACACAACTCAGGAGAGATTATAAGTCAGAGTTACAATTTAATAACAACATTACAGTAAATGCAATGGCACAAAGAGAAATTGGGTTTAACCCCCAACCCCAGCAGTGTAACCCAGCCCCCTGGGGCACAAACACAGTGGGGTTTGGTGGCCCCTGTGCTGAGCCCCACGTGGTTCCCTCGAGTCCAAAGGAAAAGGAAGGGACAAACCTGTTGGTGCAGATGATGGCACAGTCTGGTGGAGAGTGGTGGGCTCCTCCTTTTGAGGATCTGCTCCTCCTCTGGATCCAACAAGAGGTTCCCAAAGCCCCCAAACCCCAAGACTCTGTCCCCTCAGGTTTGGGTGGGAGCCCCCAGTGCCTTCCCCAGGGCAGGGAGTTCCACACTGGGGGATCTGACTCTGGCAGTCAGGGGGGATTTTGGAATCGTTGCTGGCCCATCAGCAGAGCTGAGCCCTCAGGTGGGTGTGGAGGTGCCAAGGACTCCCTGCAGGGCAGTTCTCCCAGCTCCTCTGCCAGGCTTCTTTCCCAGCCAGCTCCCAGCCTGAGGGCTCAGGTGTGCCCTGGGCAGCTGCTGCCAATGGTCCATTGGGAACAGTTGGTGGGCAATGAATGGAGGGTGGAGAGTGCCCAGCTTTGGTCACACCCACACAGGGATAAACTGGTCCCACCTGCTGAACTGGGACAAAGTTAAAGTTTTATTTCCTCTGGACAGATTCAGCACCAGCAGTGCACGTTGCCCAAGCAAAGCTACAAAGCCTTTCTCTTGGCATCCCTTTGTAGTTGCTTCTCTTGCAGTCCTTTTCCCAGTGGCTTTCACTTGAGTTCTTGTATTTTAGTAGGATTTTAAATCAGCAGGTGCATTTTGAAACTGTGAAAATCTTCTGTTTTCCAATCACATGAGTCTGTTGTTACCAGGCAGCATGGTCTGTTCTTGGTTGGTTGTTTTTTTTTTTTATCTGACCAGATTATTATGCTTATTCTGTACAGAAAAGATATTGAGATGTCAGGGCGTGCACTTCTTATTTAAATCTTGAAAACTCCCTCTGAGGTTGTGTCACTCTAAGCCATCCCTTCCCTTCAGTGTCACATTGTTTAAGGTCACTTTGGACACATCAGAGCAGCCTCTACTGGTTTTTTGGTGTTAGTCCTGCTTATAGTCAATATCCAATTTCACAGCATTTATTGTGTGCCAAGTCAGTGCTTGTGTGGCACAGGAAGGTGGAAGTAAATGTGGTTTTATTACATGTTTGAACACGGGGTTTTTTTGTGGATAAGTTGGTGTAATTGTGTGGCTTTGTGTGTATTTACAGAAATTGCAGCTTCAGTTTAAAAGAAGGGCAGAGTGTGTTTGTAGTAGAGGAATCATTTCCCTTTTTTATGTGCTCTTCCATAGTGATTGCTCACTGTTCTACTTGCTTTTTATAGTACCCAATAATATTCTGTGCAAACCCCACCTCTGTCAATGCAAAGAAAGCTGAATTTAAAAGCAGCCTCAGTTATGGTGGTTCTTACACTTGGCTTTGAAAAGTTGTGTATTTCTTGAAACTCTCTGTGATTCTCGTGAGTTTATGCCATGAAGAAGGAAGCAAAAAGTTACCTGTTAGTTTTCAGGTGGCTTTTGCTGGAAGTTTCTCTGGTCTCAAAGCTGTAGAAATGTGTCTGAGCAGAGTTATCCCTGGATTTTCCTGGCAGCTCCTGGGCTGGTGCTCCTTCAGCGTCTGCCTCGTCCCCTTCCCTGCCTGAAATGGGATTGGTTGAACAGCAACTGTATCAAATTAAACACTTCAATGTATCAGTTGAGTCTTGAGACCTAATTGCCTGTGACACAAGTGGTCAATGTGTGAGGTTAAGGACAGTATCCTAATTTTTTTGTTTGTTTCTTTGAGCTGTTTGTGGGGGTAACTCTCAGTACTGGATGATGAACTGAACCTACATGAAATCTCTTGCTGACACCTCCCTGAACAGAATGGAAGTTTCTGGGTTTTTGTTTTACTGCTTCTACTCACAAGGCTAAAATGGGTGTTTAAAGCACAAATTCTGAAAAGGGATTGCTTTTTGACAACCTTATAATTTCAGGAACTTGTGCAAAATTCCCTCATCTCTTTGGTTTATGAAGCACTGAAGTCACACAGGTGTGTCCAGTTCTCTCAGCAGCTTTGCTGGTGCCTGAGGTGGCTTTGTGAGATTCACACACAGCATCAACTTCTGGATTTCAGCAGAGATTTAATTGTGAAGAAAATACGTAAAGCTGTTCTTTAGTAAATATAATAAGCTGTATTGTTTCTATCAAAAGTGGTTTTATAAGGATACAAAACTTCCATAATCTTTCCCTAGCAATTTCCCTATCAGCGTTTTGAGTAACTTTCTTCACAGTGTTCTCGCAATGCCTTTGGTGTAATCCAGGAAAAAACAAATTTTTCACACAAGTGGAACTAATCTCAATCCTGTAGGGCATCCATTCACCACAGAGCACAGTTAGTTACTGCTAAAAGCTGTGAAATAGCAAATTTATGCCTAAAACTGACCTTTATGATAACGATTCTAGAAGCGGTGAGAGAGAAATTATGGTTGGAGCATTGATCAGCTTTTGTTGTTCCAGGCTTCCTCCTTTTAAAAAGCTTTGTTGTCATTTCTCTCTGCACTGAAGTTTTGTGCTGTGTTGTGTTCATTCTGCTTCCCTTTCAGTTCCTTTAATTTTACATGTCTGTTCCTCAAGCAGACTTCTTCCAGTTGTGTTGCTTCTTCCAGTTGTGTTGCTTCTTCAGAGCAAATTGGAAAACCTGTACTTCTAAAAGAGAATTCAGTTGTTACCTCAGCAGAACTGTTTTCTTTCTAAAAATTTTAAGACTAAGGACTTGTGCAAAACTGAGTAATTTGCACCCATCAGTGTAAAGTCTGACTTCTTTCCTGTTGTGTGTTGAAGTACAAAGCTGATAGTTTTCCTCATATAATTTCTTTTTGCAGTTACTCCTGGAGAAAAAAAACAAAAAAAGCTGTACTGAGTATTTTTGTGGGCAGCAGGGCAGATTGGAGTTGAGCATGGCCTGCTCAGGCTTTTGTTTTCATGGCATGCTTGCTCCAAAAATAACGGACTGCTACTGAAAGAGCCTGTTTGGCTTCCCCTGTGTGGACACAGCAGTTCAGATCTGCTCGGCAAAGGATCTGGGAAGAGGGACAGCAGCTGGAGTGGTGGTTATTCCCCAAGCTGGGGGGCTGAGTGCCTGCATGAGCTCCCATGCTGCTGGAAAAGCAGGTGGCAAGGAAGCTCTGCAGGTGGGTTGTGTCTTAGGTGTTCCCAGGGGTCTGTTTTGGGTCCAGTCCTGTTTAACATCTTTAGTGATGATTTAGATGAGGGGATTGAGTCCATCAGCAGCAAATTTGCTGATGACACCAAGTTGGGAGGGAGTGTCGACCTGCTGGAAGGCAGGAGGGCTCTGCAGAGGCATCTGGAGAGACTGGAGAGATGGGCTGATTGCAATGGGATGGAGTTCAACAAGGCCAAGTGCAGGTCCTGCCCTTTGGCCACCCCAACCCCCTGCAGCGCTCCAGGCTGGGCACAGAGTGGCTGGAGAGCAGCCAGGCAGAGGGACCTGGGGGGACTGAGGGACAGGAAGCTCAACAGGAGCCACCAGTGTGCCCAGGTGGCCAAGAAGGCCAATGGGATCCTGGCCTGGATCCAAACTAGCGTGGCCAGCAGGCCCAGGGCAGTGACCCTTCCCCTGGACTCTGCCTTGGGGAGGCCACACCTTGAGTGTTGTGTTCAGTTCTGGGCCCCTCAGTTGAGGAAAGAGATTGAGGGGCTGGAGTGGGGCCAGAGAAGAGCAACGAGGCTGGAGAAGGGACTGGAGCACAAGTGCTGTGGGGAGAGGCTGAGGGAGCTGGGGGTGTTTAGCCTGGAGAAGAGGAGGCTCAGAGGTGACCTCAGCACTGTCTGGAACTGCCTGAAGGGAAGTTCTGGCCAGGTGGGGGTTGGTCTCTTCTCCCAGGCACTCAGCAATAGGACAAGGGGGCACGATGGGCTCAAGCTCTGCCAGGGGAAATTGAAGTTGGAGATCAGAAACAAATTCTTTGCAGAGAGAGTGCTCAGGCATTGGAATGGGCTGCCCAGAGAGGGGGTGGATTCCCCATCCCTGGAGTTTTTGAAACTGAGCTTGGCCGTGGCACTGAGTGCCATGATCTGGTAAAGGGACTGGAGTTGGACCAAGGGGTGGACTTGATGATCTGGGAGGTCTTTTCTAACCCAATCTATGGTTCTATGATTTCTGTGATCATTTCCTTCAGTAAAAATGACTTTCCACAAGGCCTTAATTTCATTATGACATAGCTGCATGGGATTTTTTTCCCCCCTTTGCTCTGCCCACCTTTAGAAACTGAGTCAAGGCTGTCAAAAGTAGTGTAGATTATACTGATATATGTGGCTTGCAGCATATGAAGCACTGAGGAGATTGTTTTGCCTTCTGCAACCAAGAATTCTTATGGCATTCCCTTGTTATTCCCAGCTGGAATACTGGTAGGTCAAGTCTTGTGGAATACTGGTATTACTTTTGTTCCAGCTGGGAGTTCATTACTGTCAGATGTGGACAAAAAGTCTCAATCTGTCTCACTATCTTCTTTACAAGGAATCCTGACTTTAATAGTGAAGTGTGTGGAGTTAAAAAAGGGTTGTGCCTTTTATTTGGTCTTTTATTTTTCTGAAAGCTGTTGTGATTGTTTGTAGAGGTGAACAGAAAGAATATTTTTCTCAGGCTGTACTCTCAAAACTGCAGGAGTTGCTCTTCATCTGGACAATCTTCCTGTTTTTAGGCTTGCTCAGAGCCACTTGGGATAGGAGAGTTAGAGGAAGAAGGAGGAGGCAAGACTGTCAGTTGGGTATTTGTAAATCAGCCCTGCATTCCTTGTATATGATGGAGAGGGTTTCCATACACAGTTTAGAGACATTTTTAGTAACTCCTTTAAAATTTAACTGAGATAAGCTCTGCTTTTCTTGTTTGTGGAAAGAAAGCAAGTTGTGCATTTAGAAAAAAGTTGTTATGCTGTTCAGAATTCCTCACTTGAACAGGGAATTCTGAAATCCAAGTGTAAAAGTAGCAACAGTAACAGGGAATCTGAATAAACAAATGACTGGGAAGTGGAAGAAATCATTAATGTCCAGGAAATCAGTGGCTGATGGAGATAAGGGGCTGATTAAAAGTTCAGTTGCTTCAATTGAACATAAATGAAATGTTGATACCTTGGGAAGTTTAGTTATTGGGCACCTGGTAACAGATGAGAAATGAAGGTGTGCTGGGTCAGGCAAAAGGTGTTACAGCTTTGCACAGAATTAAATGACTCTGAACAGGAATGTGAGTACAGACCATGGGCAGGGTTTCCTTTTGGTTGGACACAAAGACCATGAGCCTTGTTCCTGGTGACATCCAAGATACTCAGAGCATTAAATCCTAAGGGATGCTTTGTCTATGAAGCTTTGTTAAAATCAATTACAAGGTAGCAATCTGGGTATTGTAAGAGATCTTTTTGCTTGAGTTTTTAAATGCTGTCTAATTAAATACTAGAAGCAAGTCTGTTCATAATGACTGTAATGCATCGTGTATTTGGGGCTTATAATTCCTTTGGTATTTAATGAAAGACATCAGCAGAACTGTGTTGTGCTGGACCTTCTGAAAGGAAAGATAAAAGTCAAGTTTGTGCAGAGTACTAATTTCAAAATATGACTGTGGAGGAAAGCTGGTTAAAGCTGGGTCCACTTGTGTTAAAACCAAATTAAACCTTCTGGATTGGTTAATTCTCTAACGTGGGATGTGATTCAAAGCCTGCCTTCAGACTGTCAGTGGAATCATGAATGCTCTGTAGCTTTTTCCTAATTGTTTGCCCTCTGAGTCATTAGGGTGATTTTTGTTGTTAAATCTGACATCAAGTTCAATTTGATCCAGCTAATTTATTTTTCTTGCTTGTGAAGTGCAGTTTCTTTCAGGGTGCTTTCCTATTTGAAGTGTTTTGGACAGTGTGACTTCTGCTTACTCCTTTAAAAGAATTCTGAATAGTTGAAGGGTTTAGATGAGAAAACAGAGTGTTTCCTTCAAATGTTTTGTTACCAGTTCTAGGCTGTATTAGTGTAAGAGGATAAATTATTGCTGCCACTTTTTAGTTGTCTGCTGCCTCTCTCTGAGGCCTGACTTAAAGATGTGAAGAGAAAACCTCCTACCCTGGTACAGTCCTCAGATGAAGTTGCAACAAGAAGTCTGAGGGTAATGAAGAGACACTTCAGGGCCTTGGGGTGACTGGTTAAGGGATCAGGAGCACAAGTAGTTTTCTCCTCTCTCCTTCCCATTGCAAGGAATGGTCCAGAGAAGAGCAACGAGGCTGGAGAAGGGACTGGAGCACAAGTGCTGTGGGGAGAGGCTGAGGGAGCTGGGGGTGTTTAGCCTGGAGAAGAGGAGGCTCAGAGGTGACCTCAGCACTGTCTGGAACTGCCTGAAGGGAAGTTCTGGCCAGCTGGGGGTTGGTCTCTTCTCCCAGGCACTCAGCAATAGGACAAGGGGGCACGATGGGCTCAAGCTCTGCCAGGGGAAATTGGAGTTGGAGATCAGAAAAAACTTCTTTACAGAGAGAGTGCTCAGGCATTGGAATGGGCTGCCCAGAGAGGGGGTGGATTCCCCATCCCTGGAGGTTTTTAACCTAAGCTTGGCCATGGCACTGAGTGCCATGATCTGGTAAAGGGACTGGAGTTGGACCAAGGGTTGGACTTGATGATCTTGGAGGTCTTTTCCAACCCAATCCATTTTATGATTCTCAGGGAAGAAACAGGAAGAGCCAGGAGATCAACACCTGGCTCCAAGTCTGGTGTCACTGGCAGAATTTCCATGTTTTTAATCTTTTTTTCATTGCAGGCTGGTTTGTGGGACACCAGGCCCTGTTGGCAACAAACAGGATACACCTGTCTGAAAGGGGGAAAAGTGTCTGCACAGGAGATAGAAGGACTCACTGAGGGAGCTTTAAACTAGATTTGTGGGGGGAATGTATAAAAGCAGGGGGCAGCACAGCAGTGTTTGAAAGATGGTGGGCCAGTTAGGCCTTTCAGTCTGCCATGTTAGTGAAGGTGAGGGATAGAGATCCATGTAGCAGCAAAGACAGAAAGGGGCATTGATGTGTCAGAAACTACAGAAATCCCTGGTTGCACAGGAATGGGGACTTCCACCCTAAAAAAGGTGGTGGGATCAACAGCCCAGCTCAAATGCATCTTTATCAGTGCATGGGCAGCAAACAGGCAGCGTGGACAGCAAACAGGCAGCAAACAGGCAGCACGGGCAGCAAACAGGCAGCAACGGGCAGCAGCAAACAGGCAGGACGGGCAGCAAACAGGCAGCACGGGCAGCAAACAGGCAGCACGGGCAGCAAACAGGCAGCACGGGCAGCAAACAGGCAGCACGGGCAGCAAACAGGCAGCAAACAGGCAGCAAACAGGCAGCAAACAGGCAGCAAACAGGCAGCAAACAGACAGCAAACAGGCAGCACGGGCAGCAAACAGGCAGCACGGGCAGCAAACAGGCAGCACGGGCAGCAAAGAGACAGCACGGGCAGCAAAGAGACAGCACGGGCAGCAAACAGGCAGCACGGGCAGCAAACAGACAGCAAACGGGCAGCAAACAGGCAGCACGGGCAGCAAACAGGCAGCACAGGCAGCAAACAGACAGCAAACAGGCAGCAAACAGACAGCAAACAGGCAGCACGGGCAGCAAACAGGCAGCACGGGCAGCAAAGAGACAGCACGGGCAGCAAACAGGCAGCACGGGCAGCAAACAGACAGCAAACAGGCAGCAAACAGGCAGCACGGGCAGCAAACAGACAGCAAACAGGCAGCACGGGCAGCAAACAGGCAGCACGGGCAGCAAACAGGCAGCAAACAGGCAGCACGGGCAGCAAACAGGCAGCACGGGCAGCAAACAGGCAGCAAACAGACAGCACGGGCAGCAAACAGGCAGCACGGGCAGCAAACAGGCAGCAAACAGGCAGCACGGGCAGCAAACAGGCAGCACGGGCAGCAAACAGGCAGCAAACAGGCAGCACGGGCAGCAAACAGGCAGCACGGGCAGCAAACAGGCAGCACGGGCAGCAAACAGGCAGCACGGGCAGCAAACAGGCAGCACGGGCAGCAAACAGACAGCAAACGGGCAGCAAACAGGCAGCACGGGCAGCAAACAGACAGCAAACAGGCAGCACGGGCAGCAAACAGGCAGCACGGGCAGCAAACAGGCAGCACGGGCAGCAAACAGGCAGCAAACAGACAGCACGGGCAGCAAACAGGCAGCACGGGCAGCAAACAGGCAGCAAACAGGCAGCAAACAGGCAGCACGGATAGCAAACAGACAGCAAACAGGCAGCACGGGCAGCAAACAGGCAGCACGGGCAGCAAACAGACAGCAAACAGGCAGCAAACAGGCAGCAAACAGGCAGCACGGGCAGCAAACAGGCAGCACGGGCAGCAAACAGGCAGCAAACAGGCAGCAAACAGGCAGCACGGGCAGCAAACAGGCAGCAAACAGGCAGCACGGGCAGCAAACAGGCAGCACGGGCAGCAAACAGGCAGCAAACAGGCAGCACGGGCAGCAAACAGGCAGCACGGGCAGCAAACAGGCAGCAAACAGACAGCAAACAGGCAGCAAACAGACAGCAAACAGGCAGCACGGGCAGCAAACAGACAGCAAACAGACAGCAAACAGGCAGCACGGGCAGCAAACAGACAGCACGGGCAGCAAACAGACAGCAAACAGGCAGCAAACAGACAGCAAACAGGCAGGACGGGCAGCAAACAGGCAGGACGGGCAGCAAACAGGCAGCAAACGGACAGCACGGGCAGCAAACAGGCAGCGCACGGGCAGCAAACAGGCAGCACGGGCAGCAAACAGACAGCAAGCAGGCAGCAAACGGACAGCACGGGCAGGAAACGGACAGCATGGGCAGCACGGGCAGCAAACAGGCAGCACGGGCAGCAAGCAGGCAGCACGGGCAGCAAGCAGGCAGCACGGGCAGCAAACAGGCAGCGCACGGGCAGCAAACGGGCAGCACGGGCAGCAAACAGGCAGCAAACGGGCAGCACGGGCAGCAAACAGGCAGCAAACAGGCAGCACGGGCAGCAAACAGGCAGCACGGGCAGCAAACAGGCAGCAAACAGACAGCAAACAGGCAGCAAACAGACAGCAAACAGGCAGCACGGGCAGCAAACAGACAGCAAACAGACAGCAAACAGGCAGCACGGGCAGCAAACAGACAGCACGGGCAGCAAACAGACAGCAAACAGGCAGCAAACAGACAGCAAACAGGCAGGACGGGCAGCAAACAGGCAGGACGGGCAGCAAACAGGCAGCAAACGGACAGCACGGGCAGCAAACAGGCAGCGCACGGGCAGCAAACAGGCAGCACGGGCAGCAAACAGACAGCACGGGCAGCAAACAGACAGCAAGCAGGCAGCAAACGGACAGCACGGGCAGGAAACGGACAGCATGGGCAGCACGGGCAGCAAACAGGCAGCACGGGCAGCAAGCAGGCAGCACGGGCAGCAAGCAGGCAGCACGGGCAGCAAACAGGCAGCGCACGGGCAGCAAACGGGCAGCACGGGCAGCAAACAGGCAGCAAACGGGCAGCACGGGCAGCAAACAGGCAGCAAACAGACAGCACGGGCAGCAAACAGGCAGCACGGGCAGCAAACAGGCAGCAAACAGACAGCAAACAGGCAGCAAACAGACAGCAAACAGGCAGCACGGGCAGCAAACAGACAGCAAACAGACAGCACGGGCAGCAAACAGGCAGCACGGGCAGCAAACAGGCAGCAAACAGGCAGCACGGGCAGCAAACAGGCAGCACGGGCAGCAAACAGGCAGCAAACAGGCAGCACGGGCAGCAAACAGGCAGCACGGGCAGCAAACAGGCAGCACGGGCAGCAAACAGGCAGCACGGGCAGCAAACAGGCAGCACGGGCAGCAAACAGACAGCAAACGGGCAGCAAACAGGCAGCACGGGCAGCAAACAGACAGCAAACAGGCAGCACGGGCAGCAAACAGGCAGCACGGGCAGCAAACAGGCAGCACGGGCAGCAAACAGGCAGCAAACAGACAGCACGGGCAGCAAACAGGCAGCACGGGCAGCAAACAGGCAGCAAACAGGCAGCAAACAGGCAGCACGGATAGCAAACAGGCAGCACGGGCAGCAAACAGGCAGCAAACAGGCAGCAAACAGGCAGCACGGGCAGCAAACAGGCAGCAAACAGGCAGCACGGGCAGCAAACAGGCAGCACGGGCAGCAAACAGGCAGCAAACAGACAGCAAACAGGCAGCAAACAGGCAGCACGGGCAGCAAACAGACAGCACGGGCAGCAAACAGGCAGCACGGGCAGCAAACAGGCAGCAAACAGACAGCAAACAGGCAGCACGGGCAGCAAACAGGCAGCACGGGCAGCAAACAGGCAGCACGGGCAGCAAACAGGCAGCAAACAGGCAGCACGGGCAGCAAACAGGCAGCACGGGCAGCAAACAGGCAGCAAACAGACAGCAAACAGGCAGCAAACAGACAGCAAACAGGCAGCAAACAGACAGCAAACAGGCAGCACGGGCAGCAAACAGACAGCAAACAGACAGCACGGGCAGCAAACAGGCAGCACGGGCAGCAAACAGGCAGCAAACAGGCAGCACGGGCAGCAAACAGGCAGCACGGGCAGCAAACAGGCAGCAAACAGGCAGCACGGGCAGCAAACAGGCAGCACGGGCAGCAAACAGGCAGCACGGGCAGCAAACAGGCAGCACGGGCAGCAAACAGGCAGCACGGGCAGCAAACAGACAGCAAACGGGCAGCAAACAGGCAGCACGGGCAGCAAACAGACAGCAAACAGGCAGCACGGGCAGCAAACAGGCAGCACGGGCAGCAAACAGGCAGCACGGGCAGCAAACAGGCAGCAAACAGACAGCACGGGCAGCAAACAGGCAGCACGGGCAGCAAACAGGCAGCAAACAGGCAGCAAACAGGCAGCACGGATAGCAAACAGGCAGCACGGGCAGCAAACAGGCAGCAAACAGGCAGCAAACAGGCAGCACGGGCAGCAAACAGGCAGCAAACAGGCAGCACGGGCAGCAAACAGGCAGCACGGGCAGCAAACAGGCAGCAAACAGACAGCAAACAGGCAGCAAACAGGCAGCACGGGCAGCAAACAGACAGCACGGGCAGCAAACAGGCAGCACGGGCAGCAAACAGGCAGCAAACAGACAGCAAACAGGCAGCACGGGCAGCAAACAGGCAGCACGGGCAGCAAACAGGCAGCACGGGCAGCAAACAGGCAGCAAACAGGCAGCACGGGCAGCAAACAGGCAGCACGGGCAGCAAACAGGCAGCAAACAGACAGCAAACAGGCAGCAAACAGACAGCAAACAGGCAGCACGGGCAGCAAACAGACAGCAAACAGACAGCAAACAGGCAGCACGGGCAGCAAACAGACAGCACGGGCAGCAAACAGACAGCAAACAGGCAGCAAACAGACAGCAAACAGGCAGGACGGGCAGCAAACAGGCAGGACGGGCAGCAAACAGGCAGCAAACGGACAGCACGGGCAGCAAACAGGCAGCGCACGGGCAGCAAACAGGCAGCACGGGCAGCAAACAGACAGCAAGCAGGCAGCAAACGGACAGCACGGGCAGGAAACGGACAGCATGGGCAGCACGGGCAGCAAACAGGCAGCACGGGCAGCAAGCAGGCAGCACGGGCAGCAAGCAGGCAGCACGGGCAGCAAACAGGCAGCGCACGGGCAGCAAACGGGCAGCACGGGCAGCAAACAGGCAGCAAACGGGCAGCACGGGCAGCAAACAGGCAGCAAACAGGCAGCACGGGCAGCAAACAGGCAGCACGGGCAGCAAACAGGCAGCAAACAGACAGCAAACAGGCAGCAAACAGACAGCAAACAGGCAGCACGGGCAGCAAACAGACAGCAAACAGACAGCAAACAGGCAGCACGGGCAGCAAACAGACAGCACGGGCAGCAAACAGACAGCAAACAGGCAGCAAACAGACAGCAAACAGGCAGGACGGGCAGCAAACAGGCAGGACGGGCAGCAAACAGGCAGCAAACGGACAGCACGGGCAGCAAACAGGCAGCGCACGGGCAGCAAACAGGCAGCACGGGCAGCAAACAGACAGCACGGGCAGCAAACAGACAGCAAGCAGGCAGCAAACGGACAGCACGGGCAGGAAACGGACAGCATGGGCAGCACGGGCAGCAAACAGGCAGCACAGGCAGCAAGCAGGCAGCACGGGCAGCAAGCAGGCAGCACGGGCAGCAAACAGGCAGCGCACGGGCAGCAAACGGGCAGCACGGGCAGCAAACAGGCAGCAAACGGGCAGCACGGGCAGCAAACAGGCAGCAAACAGACAGCACGGGCAGCAAACAGGCAGCACGGGCAGCAAACAGGCAGCAAACGGACAGCACGGGCAGCAAACAGACAGCAAACAGACAGCAAACAGGCAGCACGGGCAGCAAACAGACAGCAAACAGGCAGCACGGGCAGCAAACAGGCAGCACGGGCAGCAAACAGGCAGCACGGGCAGCAAACAGACAGCAAACGGGCAGCACGGGCAGCAAACAGGCAGCACGGGCAGCAAACAGGCAGCACGGGCAGCAAACAGACAGCAAACAGGCAGCACGGGCAGCAAACAGGCAGCACGGGCAGCAAACAGACAGCAAACAGGCAGCACGGGCAGCAAACAGGCAGCATGGGCAGCAAACAGGCAGCCAGGCACAAGGGTTCTTCCCAGGGCTTGGTACTGGCACCAGTTCTGTTTGAGATCTCTGGTGACTGAGGAGAGAATCGGGTGCACCCTCAGTCAGCTCACAGAGAACACCAGGTTGGGTGAGTGTCTGATCTGCTGGAGGGCAGGGAGAGTCTGCAGAGAGGTCTGGGCAGGCTGGGGCGATGGGCTCAGGCCACTTGTCTGAGGTTCAGCAAGGAGAAATGTTGGGTTCTGCGCTTGGGTCACACCAACCCCAGAATCACAGACTGTTCTGAGTTGGATGGGACCCACAAGTATCATCGAGTCCAGCTCTTCAGTCAATGGCCCACACAGGGGATTGAACCCATGGCCTTGGAGTTATTACAACCAAGTTTTAACCAACTGAGCTAATTTCTTCCAGTTCAAATGAAGGCTTATGTATTTGTAGAAGACCAATAGAATACATAAAATAAATACCATTTAAACCTTGAAAGTAATCTTATCAGCAAATTCCACTGCTTTTTTTTTTCTTGGTGGTCTTGTTAAGTAAGTGTTCAGTTAATTTGATGTTGGGGTCAGTACTGTCAGTGCCCTCAGCAGTTTGACACATTTCTGCTGCAGATAATTCTGCTGAAAGTCACTTCATTTTGTTTGCTTCACCTTGATTTGATGTGGCCTAATGTTTGTTGCAATGTATTATGTTAAATTGTATAAATAACAGCTTGTTGAACTCAACGTTTGTTTTTCATTGTGTTTTTGTTGCCTTGCCCTGGGTACATATTCCTTAACTTTCCTGTCAGTCATGTTTATAACTACTGTACCAGTGTCCACCAGTCCAACCAAGCACGGGGAGCTGGAGTGCCTCCTTCCAAATCCAAAAAGGGCCAGACACCTGGAGGTGCCCAGTTTGTGGGCTTGGAGTTGTACAAACGGCTAAAAGAATTTCTGAAGAACTACTTGACAAATCTCCTTAAGGTAAGATGGGACCTGAGATGGATCTGCATTTGGAGTAAGTAATACCTGAAGGGAAGTTGTGGCCAGGTGGGGGTTGGTCTCTTCTCCCAGGCACTCAGCAATAGGACAAGGGGGCACGATGGGCTCAAGCTCTGCCAGGGGAAATTGAAGTTGGAGAGCAGAAAAAACTTCTTTGCAGAGAGAGTGCTCAGGCATTGGAATGGGCTGCCCAGAGAGGGGGTGGATTCCCCATCCCTGGAGGTTTTTAAACTGAGATTGGCTGTGGCACTGAGTGCCATGATCTGGTAAAGGGACTGGAGTTGGAGCAAGGGTTGGACTTGATGATCTTGGGGGTCTTTTCCCACCCAATCAATTCTATGATTCTGTGACAGGAGCTGGGTTGAGATAAGCTTGTATCAACAAACCTGGAGGTGTCTGCAGCCACTGGAAGGAAACAGAATGATCTTGAAGTTTGCTTTTGTCTCCATTAGCCATTAGGTTGGCTTTTAGGCTTCACCTCAGGCATAGATCAGTCACGGTGTTGTACCTGTGAGCTGCTTTTCCCCTTCAAGCCAAACAGCATTCCTGTGTTTTATAGAATCACAGACTCACAGACTATTCTGATTTGGAAGGGACCCACAAGGATCACCAAGTCCAGCTCAAGTCAATGGCCCACACAGGGGATTGAACCCATGACCTTGGTGTTACTGCAGCCAAGTTTTAACCAACTGAGCTAATCTCAAGTAATGTTACATGCCATGTGAAGCTGAACATGAGCCAGAATCACTAATTCCCTTGTCCATTCAGGCTGCAGAGGTCCAGTTTGAAAAGATACTTGAACTTGAAAACTTTATCTATTTCCCTTGTTTTTTCTGTAACAAGAACAAATATTATGCCATACCTGTTTCAATGAATATTGGGCTTCATTTACTACCCATTTACTACCATTACTACTTCTCTTCCATCCACACTCTCTGGTTTCAGCTCCCCAGGGAGCAGCAGTGGGAATGGCTGGTACATTTTATGGAGATTATCAGTTAAATCCATTGCCATTGCACTGGAGTGTTTTGCCTGGCACACTCATCAGTGTCTCTGTTTGATTCTAACGTGGTGCCCTCATGCTCTGTCCCACAGGAAGCACAGGGATATCTTCTGGAGCTTTGTGCTGTGCATTTAATTCCAAAATCTCATACTGATTTTGTGCTTCATTAGTGTAGAACTAAATCTATTAGCACTATGTTCCTATAAATCCTTTGCATGGTGTAGGCTTATCACACAGTCTGTTTGTACACCCTTAGATATCTTGGTTTCACCTTAAAATTACCCAACAGTCCTGGTGAACTGCTGTTATTTCAGGATGGTGAAGATCTGATGGATGAGAGTGTGCTGAAGTTCTACACTCAGCAGTGGGAAGATTACAGGTTTTCAAGCAAAGTATTGAATGGGATCTGTGCCTACCTCAATCGACACTGGGTTCGTCGTGAGTGCGATGAAGGTCGTAAAGGAATATATGAAATTTATTCAGTAAGTAGCTGTTGGAAGGGAATGATTTATCCATTCCATCTGTCACGTTTGCATTATTATCCTGCAGATCTCTGCCTGAATCCAGAGGAGTTTTGAAGCAGTCAGCAAAGTGGAAATCTCCCCCATTTCCATACTCCCACCATAGAATATTTGTAAAAATTCCTGGGGTCTCAGCCTGTGAGATGTTCAATCTGCCTTGTGTGTGTTGGTGCTTCCAGTATTAGACTGTTGAGGGTTCTGTTTCTGAATATTTGCTGTTTATACCATTATCTGTGTGCATCAGTGTGGCCTTGTCATTCCACTTAGAATTCAGCCAAGCATTTCAAATACCAAACGAAGAAGTAAATTGCAGTTTTTTTCTGATGACTTCAATACATCTCTACAAATTTTTTCTCATCCAAGCTGCTAAGATTCAGTCAACATTTGGTTTGTAGTGTAAGTTATTTTGGTACAGTTCTGAAAGATTGATATGTGATCTTGATAATTTTTTATGTAATGTAAAGTAACATAAATAAGAGAAGAACTTGAGAGAAGTTCTCTATCTCGGATAACTAAAAGTTTGTTGTTTGTTTGGGTTTTTTTTTAATAACAGATAATTATTGTCCTTGCTGGGAAAGCATTAGAAAAGTGGTGTGCTGTTTTACTACTTCACTAAAAGAACTTTGCACATGGTAGAAAAACAATAGGTATGCTTAGTTCCCTTCCTCTTAACTTTACCAGCCTAATGCTAAGGGACTGTGTCAGCCTGGAAATTGCCAACCAAAAAAGCTGTATATTGTCCAAGTAACTTGTGGGGTTTGTTAGTTTGTAGTGAATTGCTGTCAGAAAAGGGCATGTCTTAGGTGTAGAGTTAGTCATAAAGCACATGGTAATTTTAGTGTGAAAGTCTTTTGCTTGAGAAATCTGTCTGCCAAAATATAATAATTCCAGAAGTTCTGATTGTTTAGCATAGTAGGTCAGCTTTCCTTAAGGAGAAATATTTTTATTCCATCTTTCACCTCCCTTCCTTTCCTCCCAGCTTGCCTTGGTGACCTGGAGAGACTGCTTATTCAGGCCATTAAATAAGCAGGTATGTATATTTGTATATAAATATATTATTACTGTAGTGTTATTGCATAGGGTTAATTTTATATATTGTTAGTAACTGCTTCAAGGAGAATTTGGGGGACGGGAGGGGCTCAAACCCTGAAAATAAAGGGGAACCTTCTGCTTCTCCTTTGTGATGTTGATAAAGAGAAATATTTGGGGGAATAGGCCTTTTTCTGTGTGTGTGATTGAATCTTGATACCAAGACTGTTCTGTTGTCTCTTTGCTGAGAGAATCCTTGGGGTTTTTTTTAAAAAAAAAAGCTGAGGGGATTCATCTTAAATGAAGTAGCAACTTCAGCTGTTTCTAAGCCAGGCAGGAATCCAGGCATGTTTGAGAGTCAAGATTTCAGGAGAACACACAGCAACAGGCTGGGATTTTGGTCCCTTCTCATGTTACTGTGAATTGTTAAATTTACACTGATCCCTGGGAGATTCAGGCCAACCAAATATTTTAAATTAACGAATCAGCACAATATAAAACAAGACATTCCCTCACAATCTTTAGGTAGGTATGTATTTGATTTCACTTTCCAGAAGTTCATGATGAAGTAGTTGCAGCAGATTATTTGTGTAAAGAACAGATGGGTGGTTCAGCTCTTGCAACAAAGTTTTATTGTATTTCAGTTATAAAACAAACAGAAGTTTGGCAAATTAAAAACAAAAAAAGAAAAAATACCATATATAAAACCATATATACCTCACCACTAATCAGACTGTAATTCTGTTATATAACTTAAAGTTGTAGCATATTCTGTAGGAATTTTATGTGTTCAGATCTCCTTAAATGTTGTTCCCAAGGGGCTTGACTTGTCTTGAGTGTAGGAATACACTCCTTTTTAAATATTACTGTGCTTGATCTGCCAGCTGCTTTCTCTGTGCTTGACTCACTTTTAATCCCTGTTTTCTAAGGTAACAAATGCAGTGTTGAAGTTGATTGAGAAGGAAAGAAATGGTGAAACTATCAACACAAGGCTGATCAGTGGAGTTGTACAATCCTATGGTAAATGAGATTTCTTTAAAATTCTGTTACTTTCTCAAGAATAAATAAATATTTGTACCCTGTCAGAACTCAGAAGTCACAACCCACCTCCTTGGGTGTGCAATAAGGATTTATTTTTTTACAGTAATATAAATTTATTGTTTAACTTCGTATTTCTGCTGACACTTGATACAGTCACAGTTCATTACACCATGTTTGTAAAACTTGAAAGTGCAACTGACTGACAAGGGTGTTCATTGTTTACAAATCAGTTATTTGGCAGCTAAATCTGGAAGGGAGGGAAGTGGAGTAGTTTCCAAAAGTGGGGGTTTTTTTGCCATTTGCATGATATTGAGAGTTTTGCCACCCAGATTATTAGTTTCATTAATAAAAACAAAAGTGTATAATCTGGAACTCCAAGAGGAGAAAAATGAAAAGAGAATTTGAACCAGCTTTTGAGATTATAAAGTTTTCCAAATCCTATAATCCATTTTAGGAAGTGTATCCAGAGGTGCAGTTTACATGAGTCATGTCTTGTGCTGCTTATTTTGTAAATGCAAAATCAAGGTATATTTTTAAAAGTGGTGTTGACACAGTCCCAACCAATCACCTTCATCTAAGTCAGAAGGAGTGTAATTGTTTATTTGCAAGAGATCATAAAAAACAGTTTTGTCATGCTTGGTCTTTTTTTTGTATTTTTTTCGTGTAGTGGAGCTGGGTCTGAATGAAGATGATGCATTTGCAAAAGGACCTACACTAACTGTCTATAAAGAATCCTTTGAATCTCAGTTTCTTGCTGACACAGAGAGATTTTATACACGAGAAAGTACTGAATTCTTGCAACAAAACCCAGTCACAGAGTACATGAAGAAGGTAAATTACTTAATCAGCTTTGTGGAAATTTTTTTTTCCTGGATACAGATGTGTTTTAAAGTAATACAAATTCCAGGCTTTTATTATCAGTTTCTTAAAGTGGTGGTTCTTTGACAGAAAGTTAGCTCCTTTTTCCTGTAGTGATTTGCTTCTGTGTTTAGCTGGTGTGAAGTTTGTCTCCCTACTGCATTTCAGTAAGTACAAGGAAAGTTTGAAACATTATTAGTGGGCAAAACAGAAAATAATGTTAAAATAAATTCAGATTTTGTTAGACTTCAGGACACTAAAAGCCTGCAAATTTATTGGTCCTGTACTAGGAACTGTGTGTTGGAATCTCTTGCTGAGCAGCTACCTGAGGAAATACATCATTAATGAACTTCAGTTCTCTCAGAATATTTCATTGTGTTGAGCCCTACACAGAACTTATGACAGCAGAGACAAGATTTAAGTTCTAAACTAGTCTCTGGTTTGGGGCATCCCAGACAGAGCAACTGAGAGCAAATAGGATAAACATTGGCTATTTCCAGCCCAGTTATTGGGTCAGTCTTACTGAATGTGAGACAGATGGGTCACCTTCCACCTTGCACAAGTGCTGCTTTATGTTCTTTCTTCACTTTCTGAATTGCTGCTTGTTTTTTCCATTTCAGCTTCAGTTAAAAAGTAAGAGAGCTTTTTGAGTGTGTGCAGATACACATCCCTCCCTGCAGTATCCTTTGCATGATGCTTTTTACCACATCCTTTCTTGACTCTTGGCATTAAAGTCAATGGATTACCCAAAAAAAAAAAAAAGGGTGGGGGAGTGCTAGAAATAACACAGTGAAACAAGTCATGCCTTTAGTCTGTTGGGAGAGTTGCCCAGTAATTACCAGACCTACTTATGTTTACTCTTGTGCTGTTGAATTAATTATTTTTTGCTACTTCCCTTTTGATTTCTTGTCTTAACTTTAATATATGTATAAAAAGAGAGTGGTGGAATTTCAGTCATTCATAACCTGAATGCCTGGCTCATGCAGATTTCCTTAGTACAGGACAGTAAAATCTGTCTGAAGGTCATTGCTATTTCAAGAACTAGAGATTAGTGACAAGTAGAAATAACTTATTAGTGCCCCAAACAACCCTCAAGGCTTCAAAAATCCACAAAAGAGCAAATCACTCTGCTTGAAGCTGATGTTGAAGCTGAAAGCACTTCTAAGGTTGGCAGAAGGCAGGGGAAATCTCCAGCAAGAGAATGTGTAGCCTTAAGTCTTTGCTCAAATTAATATAGTAGAGATGTATAAAGGCTGTTTGGACAGTCTTGGCATCTCCTGATAGACTAGTGAGTATAAGATCTTGAAAATAATCTGTTGGAAGCATGACCTGTGACAGAGTAATCTGCTGGTGGTGCACTTACATGACATTCTCACTGTGCACTGTATTTAGTTCTGACTGGGGATAGGGAGCATTGGAAAATAAAAAGAAACTTGTTGGAGTGCCATAGTTCACTCAGCATAACATCAGTGTTAATGTTAGAGTAGAATGGTGGGTATTTCTTGTAGAACACCCAGTGAAGTCTCAGTCAGAATTAGGGTTTGTGTATATAGTTATGCAGGCAGCCTTACTGAGTCTGGAAGGATTGTGAATTTTTCTTCTAGCACAGCCTGATGTGCTGTAGGGAAAAAGGTCAGTATTTCTTAAGACTGTCCCTTGAAATATAGTCTGAAACTGAACTGTAGATCATTATAGTTAGAACAGGTCAACATGCTTTGTGTGGACTAATTATTTTTCCCATTTTTCTGCAATGTGACTTAAAAAGGAAAATGGAGTTAGAAGAACACCAAAAAATGAGAGTATAAGTAAACATGAAGTGAAGAGTAAATCTTTCTTTTCGTAGAGGAGCTCAAAGTGAGAGTCGACTGTTAACATTAAAAGTGATGGTCTAAGGATATTTCAAGAAGCAGCAGAATTTCCTGAACTACAGAAATACAGAATTGCTTAAAAGTAAAATCAGGAGAACTACTAATCCCATTCCAGTTCCTACTGTTCATCAGAAAGGTTTGCTTCTATTTGCTGTCAGTAAGGAAGTTAATTGTTAGTCCTTACTGGTAAGGAACTGGCAAGTACTTTGAAGCAGGAGCTTCTATTCCTTCCTAAACTGTGGATTTAATTTCCTGTATTTTGATGAGTACTGGTTTAGCTCTAGGAAACGTTAACCCAGGATCATTTTACAAGAACTTAAGTACAAAATTGTTACCAAAAGGAGTGAAGTTAACAGTAAGGATATTTAAAGCTGTCTCCATGTGTTGCAGTGTACTTGCAGTGGAATTGGTCCTTTTTTACTGTCCATAATGTGATATCTTTCATGCTTAGTCGATATTCTGACATACTAGGAAAGTGCATTAACCTAATTTCATTGCCTTGGTGGCATTAATTTAAATTATTTGGACTGGTAAGAGGAACATACAGACTTACTCCCTAATAATGTGCTGCACTTACAGATGGCTTGTAAAGCGAATCTTCAACACTTTTGCAAACAAAATAGAGAGATTTGTTATATAAACAATTTCAGTTTCACATTTTGGTGTAGGTACTATTCCTCGAGTGACATTTAAAATTTTAGTTTGCCAGGAAGATGTGCATATTGAGCACTTCATATGCCAAATTAAATGCTAGTATACTTAAATTATTGTAGTTTATTGGGAAGCTTTTTCTGTGTACATGAGATCATTTCAATGAATTTGTCACAAGCATACTGGTAAATTGTAGTCCTCTGCCTCTTGGTTTTGTGGGAGCATGAAATGTGTTCAGTTCTGGGCCCCTCAGTTGAGGCAAGAGATTGAGGGGCTGGAGCGGGGCCAGAGAAGAGCAACGAGGCTGGAGAAGGGACTGGAGCACAAGTGCTGTGGGGAGAGGCTGAGGGAGCTGGGGGTGTTTAGCCTGGAGAAGAGGAGGCTCAGAGGTGACCTCAGCACTGTCTGGAACTGCCTGAAGGGAAGTTCTGGCCAGGTGGGGGTTGGTCTCTTCTCCCAGGCACTCAGCAATAGGACAAGGGGCACGATGGGCTCAAGCTCTGCCAGGGGAAATTGAAGTCGGAGATCAGAAAAAATTCTTTGCAGAGAGAGTGCTCAGACATTGGAATGGGCTGCCCAGAGAGGGGGTGGATTCCCCATCCCTGGAGGTTTTTCAACTGAGCTTGGCCGTGGCACTGAGTGCCATGATCTGGTAAAGGGACTGGAGTTGGACCAAGGGTTGGCCTTGAGGATCTGGGAGGTCTTTTCCAACCCAATCCATTCTATGATTCTATAATTTAAACAAAACTACCTCTGTCACTGGAGAGCTTTCTGATTCTAAAACTTCCAGCATCTCATGTCAGCAGATTTCTCTTTTTCTGACAGCAGATTTCCATCTGTAAACTTCCTATTCAGAAGCAATGGGCAAGCAGTCTTGCTGTGGTTCTCCCCCACCATTCAAATAGTGCATAGAGTCATAGAATAGAATCATAGAATCAGTTGGGTTGGAAGAGACCTCTGAGATCATCAAGTCCAACCCTTAATCCAACCCCACTTTGATTAGCAGATCATGGCACTCAGTGCCACGTGCAATCTCACCTTAAAAACCTCCAGGGTCGGGGAAGCCACCACCTCCCTGGGCAGCCCATTCCAATGCCTGACCACTCTGTAAAGAACTTCTTCCTGATCTCCAACTTCAGTTTGCCCTGGCAGAGCTTGAGCCCATCGTGCCCCCTTGTCCTATTGCTGAGTGCCTGGGAGAAGAGACCAACCTCCACCTGGCCAGAACTTCCCTTCAGGCAGTTCCAGACAGTGCTGAGGTCACCTCTGAGCCTCCTCTTCTCCAGGCTAAACACCCCCAGCTCCCTCAGCCTCTCCCCACAGCACTTGTGCTCCAGTCCCTTCTCCAGCCTCGTTGCTCTTCTCTGGCCCCGCTCCAGCCCCTCAATCTCTTGCCTCAACTGAGGGGCCCAGAACTGAACACAACACTCAAGATGTGGCCTCCCCAAGGCAGAGTCCAGGGGAAGGGTCACTGCCCTGGGCCTGCTGGCCACACCAGTTTGGATCCAGGCCAGGATCCCATTGGCCTTCTTGGCCACCTGGGCACACTCTTGGCTCCTGTTGAGCTTCCTGTCCCTCAGTCCCCCCAGGTCCCTCTGCCTGGCTGCTCTCCAGCCACTCTGTGCCCAGCCTGGAGTGCTGCAGGGCTTGGGGTGGCCAAAGGGCAAGACCTGCACTTGGCCTTGTTGAACTCCATCCCATTGCAATCAGCCCATCTCTCCAGTCTCTCCAGATCCCTCTGCAGAGCCCTCCTGCCTTCCAGCAGGTCGACACTCCCTCCCAACTTGGTGTCATCAGCAAATTTGCTGATGATGGACTCAATCCCCTCATCTAAATCATCACTAAAGATGTTAAACAGGACTGGACCCAACACAGACCCCTGGGGAACACCACTGGTGACCAGCTGGACACAGCCCCGTTCTCCAGCACTCTCTGGGCACAGTGTTATCTCCAACATAGGCATCAATTCCAAACGTGTGTTGTGATTTCCAGACAAACCACTGCTTGAGTAGGTGGTCCGTAACCCCCCATTAGTGGGAGGTTTGTTGTCTGTCTTTCTCTGGATGAACTTGGTGCTCAGTCCCCTGTTCTCTGTCTTGCACAAGGTCTCACTGTCCCTCTGTCCCGCAGGCCGAGGCTCGGCTCCTGGAGGAGCAGCGCAGAGTTCAGGTGTATCTCCATGAGAGCACACAGGATGAGCTGGCACGGAAATGTGAGCAAGTGCTGATTGAAAAACACCTGGAGATCTTTCACACAGAGTTCCAGAATCTGTTAGATGCTGACAAAAATGAAGGTAAGGAGATTGTGCTGGTTTAAAGGTAATCCAGCAGGAGAAGTGAACACAAAAGAGATTATAAGTCAGAATCACAGTTTAATAACAATATTACAATAAATGCAATGGCATAAAGAGAAACTTGTTTTAACCCACAAAACTGAGAAGTATGACCCAGCACCCTGGGGTGCAAACCCCACATGGCTCCCCCAAATCCAATGTAAAAGGAAGCGACAAACCTGTTGGTGCAGATGATGACGCAGTCTGGTTGAGAGTGGTGGGCTCCTCCTGTTGAGGTTCTGCTCCTCTGGATTCAACAAGTGGTTCCCCAAGTCCCCACACCCCAAGATTCTCTCCCCTCAGGTGCAGGTGGGAGCCCCCAGTCCCTCCCCCAGGGCAAGGAGTTCCACACTGGGGGATCTGACTCTGGCAGTCAGGAGGGATTTTGGAATCGTTGCTGGCTCATGAGCAGAGCTGAGCCCTCAGGTGGGTATGGAGGTGCCAAGGAGTCCCTGCAGGGCAGTTCTCCCAGCTCCTCTGCCAGGCTTCTTTCCCAGCCAGCTCCCAGCCTGAGGGCTCAGCTGTGGCCTGGGCAGCTGCTGCCAGTGGGCCATTGGGAACAGTTCCTGGGAAATGACTAGAGGTTGTAGAAGCCACAGCTTTGGTCACACCCACACAGTGATAAATTGGTCCCACCTGCTGAACTGGGACAGAGATCCAAACGTTGGCTTTAGGCTCAGAGTTCTCCTCCCTGGTGGTTTGTGAAATCTGGTGCTGGCTAAAAGTGATTATATCAGTATTAGTTTGAGAGAAAATGGTCACTGAAGTGATTGGCAAACAGATTTTGATTAATTGGGGATGTTTGTGGTACTGCTTCAAGAAGCCTCTTCCAATCCCAGTTATTAAGGCAGAACATCACTGGTTTGATTTCTGTTCCTGTGATTGGAAGAGCTCCAAGAGCACTCCAGCCATCCTTCCAGCAGGGGCTGGGGCTTGTGTGAGAGAGATGGGAGTGACAAACACAGCAGTGCTCTCACCAGCTGGGGCAGTTTAATCCATCCATCCTTCTGAGTCAGCAGCGAGAATTTTAAATTCCAAAGTGTTTGGAATTATGCACAGGAGATGCTCAAGGAGGAATGGAAGCAAAGAAGCAGCTTTTAACGTAGAGTATATAAAATACATAAAAGAGAGCACAAAGAAAGGGTGGAAATTTTTAATTGTTGAGTTAATTTTAACTGTAAAAATGAGTCTCAGGTGTTACTAATGGATCAAGTTTATGCCATCGTTGAGAATATGCAGAATAAAGACTTCTTCAGCAGTTCCTCTAAAATGAGATTATTGCAGTTTAGGTGTCTTTAAGGAATGGCCAGTTGTATTGGCTTTTATGAGTTTCTTCAGGAGTTATTACAGAGCACAAAATAAATCAGAACTAGGCCAGGTAATTCCTATGGATTGTGCAGAGGATAAGGGTGAATGATGTGTCTGATTTTTTCAGCTGGGGAATAAATTAAATCTGTATTTGAAGTCAGAGTAAGGCTGTATAGCTGAAATACTGCTTTTAAGAATTCAAGGGAAACTATGATCAAGTTACTAATGATGATACTGTTCATTTGAGAGTTTTGGATTGCAACTATGACTGTCACATTATACATCAGTCTCAAAATAGCAGCTATCAATTATTACTGTAATAGTCACGTTGATAACTAAGAGATGATTCAAAATTGGAAAGGGCAATTCAGTGTGATTAGTAGGCCACAAGTTGGCTGATTCAAATGTAAATATCCTGTTTATTTAAGAGTCACGTGTTTGTAAATATTTACTTTGTAATTGGAATAAACAGCTTCATAAATGACTTCTGACAATCAAATAGAGCAAACAAAGTATTTTTTTTTTTACTCAGGAGGCCTTTCTGGGCTTTTTTCTCTCCCCATTTATCAAGCTCATGGGTAGTCATTTACTGTAGTGATGCAATTCCATGAGTTTGTGAGGGTTCAAAAAAAAGAAAATTATTTTATGTCTAAGCACTGTCTAATTGTATGTTTCTGGTTTTACTTTCATTTGTGTTATTTCTAAGATTAATTAGGCCTTTTAAAACACTTAATTTTTTTCGTCTTTTTCAAAATATTCTATTTTCTCTTATTTGGCTTCACTTGTGCAAATTACAGTAGTTCCCTGGCCCTCCTTTAAGTTTCATGAAATCTCAAGCTTAGAAACATTTATTTTGAAAGATTGTCACTGTAATCAGCTCCTTCTCAAATTTGTGATGTACTATCATAGCCTTTTATAGACTATCCTAAACTTATAATAAAAACTTGCTCTCAATTAAAATATTTATTGCTTTCCTCTTCAAAGTATGATGGTTTCAAGGTTCTCCCATGTGTGTAAGTGTGTGGTATTACTGGCCACTCCTCCTGGTGTTCTGTAACTTTTTAATCTCATTGTGCAATTAATGTATGGAGGACAGATCCACCAGCAGCTTGTTATGTCCATGCCTGGCATTATTTTCTATCTTTGTTTCAAAATTCAGTATGGTATTCTTAAGTTCTTATAAAAGTTACCATCAGGTTGAAATCTTGGTTTTCGTGAGAAAAAAAAATGTTTAAGCTTGACAAAGTTCTGAGGAACAGAAAATGTGACACGGAAACTGATGTGAACTGAGATGTCATCACTTCAGTATTAGAAGGCACCAAACTCTGTGTGACATTCCAGAGTTGGGCAGAGCTCTGGCTCCTTTATTTTCGTGTTCTGTTTAATCTCATAACCCTCCTGTGGTAACAAGTTGCTCATAAGCCCTTCAGAGAAGTCACAGAATCACAAAATCACAGACTATTCTGAGTTGGAAGGGACGCACAAGGATCGTGGAGTCCAACTCTTCCTTACCCTTTAGCAGAGCTGGATGCACTGACAGCCTCAAGGTGGATTCAGCAAGGTGAAAGAAATACCCTCATTAGTTTACAGTAAATAATCTGATTGTTTACTGTTTCATTGAGTGCCTGCTCAGTCAGGACAGGATTGCAAGAGGTAACTGCAGGTTTGTGTACCTGTCTGTGGCCATATCACAGTTTGCCTTTTATTTTAAAGAGTTCAACACTCTGAAAGTACAAAGCATTTCCTCTGTTGCAACTGAATAAGAAAAGCAAAACCCTCTTCAGTGTTGGACTTTCCAAAATTACCAATAGGTTTGGAAAGTGTTGGCTGAAAACTGGTGAGATTTTAATGTGAAGCTTTGACATGTGAAATGACATCCAGGTTATTTTTGCTTCTATTAATTTTTTCCTATGGTAATGCTTTTCAGAACCTCTTTTCTTTTTCCAGGTACATTTATTTCTACTGGTAATCAGTCACTTAAACCTTTTTTAAGAGATGTCTGTTATTAACAGCACTTTATGGAAAGAAATTTGATTTATAACATTTCAGTTTATCTGCTCAGGTCACATCAAAGCACAGTGTTCTGCCTTAAATTTCCAACTATTACCACTGAAACTGCCCTGAGTAAAAGAGTTAATGTACAAAGGGCTACAGGTGGTGTCAGATCTCTGAGAACTCCCCTGTTCAGGTTAAGATTCAAAGGACTCTGGTCAGCTGGAGAATGTTGTAGCACAGCCAGCAGTAACAGGACAAATGGGCTCTAATTCATGGTAGCACTTCAAAATCTTATATAAATAACAGTATTTTAACACCATTTTTAAAAGTCATTGCTTTGAATCTATGAAAACTAGAAATCAGAAGTAGATTTTCTACCATTCAGCTCGGGTTTTTTTTAGTCTTCAGATCTGTCACATGGTAAAGGTAAAACAGATTGTTTTTAACTGGTGTTACCTGTCCAGGTGAGTGCCAAGGTTTGCTATACTGTGTATTTTTTTACTGCAGCTTTTTTCTGGCATTTTACAGGAGCAGTTGCATGTATGTTTTTGTTGGCAGTGGGTGTTTAACTCCTGTTGGCAACTTGTAAATGAGAAATCAGAGTCAGAGCCAGTACAGATGGGAGATGTTCCTTTTCTTTTTTTGTTGTCTTTTCCAGACTTGGGGCGGATGTACAACCTCGTATCTCGAATCCAGGATGGCCTTGGGGAGCTGAAAAAACTCTTGGAAACCCACATTCATAATCAGGGTCTGGCTGCAATTGAGAAATGTGGAGAAGCTGCTCTAAATGCAAGTACCCCATCAAAATGAGTCTGTGTGTGGTTGCTGCCACTTTTACATTAGAGGATGGTGAATTCCCAGTTTGCTTCTGTTTTCCCTCTCACTAATTTAATTTTGTGAGGACTAGGCAATGCTCAAATGTTGATTATAGTCTTAAAACAAGTTACATCATATTGTTACTGCTCTTTGAGCTTTGAGAGGCTTTTGGGGCTGTGTTTTTTAATTTCATTTGACCTGATGGGAGGGGATTTAGTGTGGATTTTTAGTTTTGTTTTTGGGGAGAAGGGTGAGTTTCCTTCTGAGTTTTAGCTCTGTTAGGATGTCATGGTGCTTGGAAAGCTGGCTGTGCAAATACAGCACCCAGCACTTACAGCACAAATGCACCTGAGAGTCCCCTGTTTCAGGAAGCATTTTGTCCAGTGGGCTGTATTTTATTCCATCATCTTGCAGCATTCTGACTTGGGCAGGACAGTTTGGGGAAAGTGCCTGTTGGTTTGAGTTTTTTGGTACATGGCTTTCTTCTGTTTAGAAAAGAATGAGAAATACAAGAGGAAGAAAGAACTAAAATGATTAGGAAGGTCACACTATAAAGAGCAGGTCAGCTCTCTAGAACTCTGTGCTTGATTAGCCATGTAATTGTCTTCTTTCATTTTTGTCCCATAATTGTAATTTCAGACTTTTGTCTAATACTCATTTAGTATTGACCAGGGTTGCATCTCAGCAGCATGAAGGTGCTTCAACCCTTTGCTGACCTTTTTGTCTGTTGCTCATTTCTATAGTTTTAAATTCAGAGCTTTTTAGCTGTGTTGATCTCTTATGGATCATCAAGTTGAGGCAAGTTCAGGAATCTTCAGCTTCATTTGTGGACATCACTTTAACTTTTGAAATCACAAATGCCCTGTGCCTGACACATCCCCCTGGTGGTCATCACTCCTGGATTTTTGCTGTTTAGGCCTTGAAGAGCTTAACAGGAAAAAAAAATGAAAGCTTTTTCTCCAGGAATTAGTTCCTCTTTCAGAGAGGGAAGGCCTGAAATTTGTGTTAGTTTTTTGGCTCTGGCCATTTACAAAACTCTGCCTGCTCATGACACTTTTCCTTATTTTTTCATCTTTCTCTTTTGTTCCTTTTCTTATTCCACACATCTGTTCTTCACATTCATAGCAGTATCTTTGGCTGTTTCCCTTGGGATCCATCTTGCCTCTTTTTCCAGTGTCCCTCTCTCTGCTGTGCTGCTGTTCATCATTGCCTTGTTAGCCACAATCCTGGGTGGGATTGATTCTGCCCAGCTTCATTTACCTGAGCTGAATCTAAACAGAATCTTAGAATGGATTGGGTTGGAAAAGACCTCCCAGATCATCAAGTCCAACCTTGGTCCAACTCCAGTCCCTTTACCAGATCATGGCACTCAGTGCCACGGCCAAGCTCAGGTTAAAAACCTTCAGGGATGGGGAATCCACCCCCTCTCTGGGCAGCCCATTCCAATCCCTGAGCACTCTCTCTGCAAAGAATTTCTTTCTCATCTCCAGCTTCAATTTCCCCTGGCAGAGCTTGAGCCCATCGTGCCCC
The DNA here is from genome assembly GCF_047495875.1 of Pithys albifrons albifrons. Lineage (NCBI taxonomy): Eukaryota > Metazoa > Chordata > Aves > Passeriformes > Thamnophilidae > Pithys > Pithys albifrons. The sequence continues at coordinate 55,701,295 of NC_092464.1, forward strand.
CTTGTCCTATTGCTGAGTGCCTGGGAGAAGAGACCAACCCCCACCTGGCCAGAACTTCCCTTCAGGCAGTTCCAGACAGTGCTGAGGTCACCTCTGAGCCTCCTCTTCTCCAGGCTAAACACCCCCAGCTCCCTCAGCCTCTCCCCACAGCACTTGTGCTCCAGTCCCTTCTCCAGCCTCGTTGCTCTTCTCTGGCCCCGCTCCAGCCCCTCAATCTCTTGCCTCAACTGAGGGGCCCAGAACTGAACACAACACTCAAGGTGTGGCCTCCCCAAGGCAGAGTCCAGGGGAAGGGTCACTGCCCTGGGCCTGCTGGCCACGCTAGTTTGGATCCAGGCCAGGATGCCATTGGCCTTCTTGGCCACCTGGGCACACTCTTGGCTCCTGTTGAGCTTCCTGTCCCTCAGTTCCCCCAGGTCCCTTTCTGGGACCAGCTCAGCAAATGCTTCTCAGAGGTTTCTCTGTAGTTGGTGCAGAGAAATAGTCACACCAGCTTGACTCATCTCACCTATTTTACATCTGTACTCCAGAATGAGTTGTTAACACAGTTAATAGAGATACAGCACAAGGCTGCTCTTCAGCTGAAGATTGCTGCTTTTTGTGCCTTGGTTATTTTTTTTCTCTGAGTCCTTGTAATCAGTAGATGCTTTTCTGAATGTCCTTCAGATCCACTTGCATTTCTTGTCTGTGAGGTTCTCCATCATCTCAGTTCTTTATCTCAAGCACGGTGTTAGATTGGTGGTCCACACAGTCTGTGTCTGCCTTCAGTGGCAACAGGGAGTGTTTTTCAGGATTCTGATAAAACCCTACCCATATTCTGTCATTTCTTGCCAGCATCCAGGACTCCTACTGACAGATAGGACTGTTACAGGACTAAGTCCATGCCTGGTTGAACCTCCTGATCTGCTTCCAACACCCTCCTCTGGCACCACGTTCTAGAAATCCACTATTTTATATGTAAAGGTGGTTTTTATCTGTCTTAAACTTGTTTCCTATCACTTTCATCCAATGCCCAATAGTGGCAAAATGTGGCTTTTAATGATAATTCATCTTTTCAGTCATACTCTCTTCAAACTTCCTATCTCCAAATTGAAGACTTCTAGACCTTTTAGTCTGTTACAGTCACTGTCCTGTTGTTCTACTTGCTCCTCACTGTCCCTGTTCCAACTCCACTCCATCTTTACTGAGGTCCAAAGATTAGTAATTGCACATGGTCTGGGAGTGCCATAAACTTGATGTTTTTTGGCATTTGGCTGCCATTGAGTGTAGAGCAGGTAATTTTTAGGAGCTGCCAAGGACTGAGATCTCTGTCCTAAGTCGTACCTGTTACATTCTCACTACAGAGATTTATTTTGGAAAGGTGTTTTTCTGCAGCAGCTGCCATTTAATGATTGTCCAGTTCTCTCAGCTCTAATTCAAATTGAGCTTAATCTTTGAGAATGTTTGCAGTGGTTGAGTAGATGGGGTTTGTTTGGCTTTTTTATTTTTTACACTCTGGTTGCTGTAAATGAAAACTTACACTGATGTCAGTCAGTCCTGGACACAGGACCTGAACCAGTCTGGGTACTATTTTACCTTTAAAATAGTTCTAATATTGTGGACTTCCTCCTTAAAAACTTGCTTTGGCTGGTGAGTAGCTCCATTTTGGAGGAAGTAGAAAGCAGAACGTGAACAGGATGTAAAATCCATTCTCTCTTTATTGCAGGATCCAAAAATGTATGTACAGACAGTGCTGGATGTGCATAAGAAGTACAATGCTTTAGTCATGTCTGCATTCAACAACGATGCTGGCTTTGTGGCTGCACTGGACAAGGTAAGTGTGGGCAGTGCCACAGGGGGAGCTTCTCTTTTTTCATTTCCATTCAGTCTCTTGTCTCCCAAAATTTCACTGTCTTCTGTTATTTATAGGCTTGTGGTCGCTTCATAAATAACAATGCAGTGACAAAAATGGCTCAATCATCCAGTAAATCCCCAGAGCTACTGGCACGATACTGTGACTCCTTACTAAAGAAAAGGTATGTCTTCAAAGAGAAATCATTATTTCATGTTGGCTTTGGGTTTAAAATATTCTGTCATGTGAGGTTTTACCCTGTGTCTTCAGAAACAGAACTTAATGATTCAAGAAATTAATTGCGCTGAATTCTGGATGCAAAACTTTCTGTACAATCATTCCTAAATGTTATGTTGACTTGGCTTTTCTTTTTTTAAGGAAGAGGAGGGGAAATAAGAAAACCTTTAATTCCTTATAGGAATGTGAGTTCTGCTTTTTAATAAAACAGAAGGAGGTTTTTCCCCCCAGAAGTTTGAGTTGGGTTGTATGTTGTAAAGAAGAGACGCACATTCCCTTTTTCCATTAAAACTCTTGCTTTCTTCCTGTTGTTTCCTCTATACCTTCTTCCACTTGGGTAGAAATTGAGAGCAAGAACTGCTTTCTAACCTCTCACAGTTCATATTTTAATTCAAGGTATTTGGTTTCAGGTGATTCAGCAGCTCATACACAGTTCAGGTCACCCTGGATTGGTGTCTAAATGTTTTGGAGGAGTAAAAAACCCACCACCAAACAATGCAAAAATGGAAGAACTTTTTGACTTTTCCCTTCCCCATCCCCTCCTTCCTTGAGCAAAGGATTTATTTTCTCCTTTATAAATACTGGCTTTCTGCAGGGTGGATTTGGGGTGTGCCTGTTGGACAGTCATGGAGGGGAACAGTCACCTCACCCAGTCAAGTCCAAGCTTTATGAGCTGTTCTCTTCTCACTGTACTATCCGAGATAAGAAATACAGACAGCCTTTAACAGCAGGAAAAGGCACAGATCCATGTTTAAGCCCATAAATCTTGAGAAGTATCAGGTATCAAGAAGTCCTGAGCAGCTGTTGGTCCAGAACTTCAACCTGTAAAAATTGTGTCCTTCGGAATTGCTCACAGGTGGAGCAGTGAAATGTTCATTTCATGGCATTGTTTTCTCTTTAAAGAGTCTGATCCGACAACTGCTCAAATCTGTGTTCCTTTACTTGTGGAGTTTCCTTAGACATCCATGTGTGGATTTAGTTCTGCTGTTTGGGGACTCATTAAAGATGCACTTCTTTAATTGCAGCTCAAAGAATCCAGAAGAAGCAGAATTGGAAGATACCCTCAATCAAGTGGTAAGATGTCTATAAGTCCAGTTCTCTTCTGTGTAAGCTTTGACAAGTTAGTAACACTCAAGTGTCACACAAGGCAGAGAAAAGAAATATTTTTGCACATTTGATTTCATTCCTTAGTATTTAATTTAATTTTTTGAGTAATAATAGTAATCTCTGTGTGGCTTTTTAAAAATTGTTTTATTTTGTGTATTAATAAAAAGCCCTTTACAGCAAATTTAAAGGGGTTATATTGAAGCTGTGCTTTTACTTCATCTTTATATACATATGTAATATATAGATATAATTTCTACAGTATCTTTTACATGTATATAAAAGGCTGCACATGTGAAATACGTGTTCATGTGTTTAAATTGTATCCACATGTAAAACAAACACACACCACCACTCCCTTCTCCCCCTCCCAAAGAAAAAGCCAAACAAACCCCCCTCACCTTAACAATTCAGGTGCAAATGAAGCAGCTACTGCTGCAGCTTTTTCAAGACAAATGTTCAAATATTGTTTTCCTTACAAACTCTATTGGCTTTTCCAGATGGTTGTCTTCAAGTACATTGAGGATAAAGATGTGTTTCAGAAATTCTATGCTAAAATGTTGGCAAAGAGACTTGTGCACCAGAACAGTGCTAGTGATGATGCTGAGGCAAGCATGATCTCAAAATTAAAAGTGAGTATTGCATGGCTGTCCCATCACCTACTGCCTTGCAGGTCTTCAGACTGTTTTGGAAAGAATTAATGTATATCCCTTCATTTCTTTATTTTTTTATACAGCAGAAAAATACACAAGATCTTTATTTCTAGCCCTTTATTTCTAGCCCTTTATTTCTAGCCCTTTATTTCTAGCCCTTTATTTCTAGCCCTTTATTTCTAGCCCTTTATTTCTAGCCCTTTATTTCTAGATCTTTATTTCTAGATCTTTATTTCTAGATCTCCATTTCTAGATCTCCATTTCTAGATCTTTAGATCTTTGTTTCTAGATCTTTATTTCTAGATCTTTATTTCTGCCTTTTTTCTTTTTTTTAAGTAATACCAGCTTGGAATACATATCTGTCCCTTGGAGTTAAACTTCATTATTCTTATCCAAATGAACGACATGGATATATTTGTTCAGGGGAATGACTACTGAAAAGTAGCTTTATTTCATTAACTCTTGTTCATGCAGAGTCAAGCAAAGTATGGTCTAATACCCTTGGAGAATTCTGTTTCCTTGTGTTTTGCTTCATTGTTAAACAAAATTTTCTTCAGTTTTCAATGACAGTTGAAGAGCTTATCTAGTTGAGATCAGTACTTTGAGTAAGGGAAATAGGGAAATTTCCACATCTTTTTAGAAAATAAGTTCTGATACTTGTTCTTCTCATTATCCCATGTCAAATATGTGTCTTGTTGATATACCTGTGCTTTCAAACTGCAGCAAGCTTGTGGTTTTGAGTACACCTCCAAGCTGCAGCGGATGTTCCAAGACATTGGTGTGAGCAAGGACTTGAATGAGCAGTTTAAAAAGCACCTGACCAATTCAGAACCACTGGATTGTAAGTAATACATTCCCCTAAGTTACTGTTGCCTAGTTTGGCTTCCCCTTATTTTTACAGAGCTAACTATGAGGGAAATACTTGCCTTAGCCATTGTACTGCCAGAAGTCACAGTTAGTGCTCTGCTGACCAAGATAGCCAGGAGTGTAAAGTTAGTCTTCTAGGCATGTGCTTTGTCTTCTAATAGCACTTTCTGCCTTTTGTGGGGAGCCCCTCTTGATTCTGCAGCTCATGTTAAGATATGTAAGTAAATTACATTGAATCCTGGCTCTTCTTTTTTCCTTTTTCTTTTCCTTTTTGAATTTTTGATTGGAGAGATGTTTTTCTTGAAAATGTTTTGATTTTGAACACAACATGGCTGAAGTTCAGACTTGTGTGAAAGTATTCACTCAGCAATAGGACAAGGGGGCACAATGGGCTCAAGCTCTGCCAGGGGAAACTGAAGTTGGAGAGCAGAAAAAACTTCTTTGCAGAGAGAGTGCTCAGGCATTGGAATGGGCTGCCCAGAGAGGGGGTGGATTCCCCATCCCTGGAGGTTTTTAACCTGAGCTTGGCCGTGGCACTGAGTGCCATGATCTGGTAAAGGGACTGGAGTTGGACCAAGGGTTGGACTTGATCTCTGAGGTCTTTTCCACCCAATCCATTCTATGATTCTATGAAGGAAAAAAGTATATTGTGTCCCAGGTTGTTAGACAGCCCTGTCTCTTTTTTATACATATTTTTTAATTGAAGCACATTGGACCAAACTCTATCAAGAACTGGTAATTATTTCTTGGGTTACAGTTAGAGTTGGGGATTGTCAAGCCTAAATTTTACTTAGTTCTTATGTTACTCTTACTTGACCTGTCCAAAGTGCCTTACAAATATAAATGTGAAAGGTCTGTTCCAGCATTTGTGTGACAGTAAATGTTTACAATTTTCAGAGTTATATGTTAAAAGGGAAATCCATTGTGGGGATAGAAATAGGGTAGTAACTTCTCCAAAACAGAGAAAATTGAGTGCCTGTCACAGTAAATGTAAAGCTCTCCAACTGCAGTGACATCTTTCAGGAGTGTCTTTAGTTTATGATCTGAAAAAAATACATTACTTAATGATATTTTTACCACAAGACAGAACCATTTCCAGTTTGTGCTGGGACTGGGACTGTGTTTGAAGAGGGGGTAGGAACGAGGGCAATGATGCAGCTCAGCCTGTTCCCCTCTCTTGCAGTGGATTTCAGCATCCAGGTGCTGAGCTCTGGGTCGTGGCCGTTCCAGCAATCCTGCACCTTCGCTCTGCCCTCTGAGGTGAGGCTCTTTGGGTTCAGCTGACATGGAATCATCCTGAGAGAGACTTGTTTTAGCAGGCTGGTGTCTCCTCCTGTCTTGCTGTGTGTCAGAGAGGGCTGGGAGTGGCTCTGGTAGTTGCTTATGAGGGTATTTGGAACAACACAATAATAGGAAAGAACTGTGTGAATTATGTATTTTTTCTAGTCGTGCTTATTGTATTATAAAAAGGAAGAATGAAACTTCAATGCTGGTTTACATTTATATTGTTAATGATACTTTAAAGAAAGACCTTGTCACAAAGGGAAATTTTCATCCAGTCTGTGGTATTTGAATACTTTGGATTTCTGTTTGTGTTGTTCAGAAAAGGTGGTGTTTGAGGGTTGTCCCTGTGTTGCTTGTATTACATGTTCTAGTAATGGTAAACGAAGGTAAAGAACATCATGTATTTATTTATTTATTGTTGTTGGTTTTCTACAGTTAGAACGGAGCTATCAGAGATTTACTGCCTTTTATGCCAGTCGTCACAGTGGAAGGAAATTAACGTGGTTGTATCAGCTGTCCAAGGGGGAATTGGTCACCAACTGTTTCAAAAACAGATATACATTACAGGTGAGGACAAGGCCATGCCACTAAAACACGTGGTGATTGTTGCATCCAGAGCACTGGCTGCAGCTGACAGAACCCTTGTTGTGCATTTGTTTTATTTACTGTACTGATACTTAAGAAAATGGACTTAGAAAAGGGAGTACCTTGCCCATGGTCTAAGCAGGTGTTGAGTTGCACTGTGTGAGGTAACTCCAACCTCTCTGCGTGGGATCTCATGAAAAACATTTTAGAGAATCACCTGATTTTTACAAAGTAAACCTCCTTTCTAAGTGCAATAGAGCAGAACTGATTGGATCCATTACAGTAATATGTTATTTTCTCTAAGAGATATTAAACTTCATGAATTTCCATCAATTCCAGTAAGGAAAAATCCTCTCTGGACACACAATGCACACTTGGCATATAAGTTGAACATGGTTCCTGCTGGCTCAGTCAAAACAAGATTCCTCTGGTAGAATTTAAATATCCCAGACAAACTGTTTTCAAAGTTTAATTCTCACTGAGGTTGAGGCAATTGCCCTCTATTGTCCTATTAGTTCACCTATAACACATCTTCACTATTACAAAACCAAAGGTATGCAATAAAATTTTTGCAGGACAAATATGATTGCAGTAAGAACTGTCAAATTTTTTAATTTGACAGCTTTTTTTTTCTCCCAAAAAGCAGACAGAGGAGGAGAGTTCACAACAGTCAGAAGAAACAAGATAATCTCAGTTTGACCTTGTCATCAACATATGTTAACCCTGTGGTGATACCCACTGATAACCTGCCTTGTTTATGAACTTGGTTTCATTATTCTGGAGTTGTGAGGATGAATTCAGTAGTCTGTGTAGGTTTTAATGAAGATTAAATGGGTCAGGGAGGGACAAAGAAAAATAATTTTAAACTGTATTAGCAAGTAGGATAATGCTTTGACACCATAATAGATAATAGGATGAAGTGTCTGCAGGTAGCTGAATGATCATAGTCCTGGAGTTTATGGTTAGGTAATACCAGAAGGTGGAGTTCCAGTTGTATAAACAGCATCAGATTCTCTGATTGTGTAGTGATTAGCACTAGTTGGGTATTCTCTGTTGTCCAGATATTCCAGTTGATGTGTTTAAGTGTTGAATTTCGGTCTGTTCAAATTCAGAAAGTGTTGGTTCACTCTCTGATTCCCCCCTCTCCCCTCCTTTCTCTGTGTTTGGCTCTGTCAGGCATCCACATTCCAGATGGCGATTTTACTGCAGTACAACACAGAAGATGCCTACACGGTGCAGCAGCTGACAGACAGCACTCAGATCAAAATGGTAGTGACTTTGCACTCTTTACCACACTTGGGAACAAGTCTCTGGGTCTTCTGCTGTCGTAAGAAACTGGGATTGCATGTGCTGGAAGCCAGAGGCATTGTCTGTCCCCAAGGAGACAGATGTGCTCTCTTGGTCAACTTATTTCCTGGTTCACTTCCCTGTAACCACAGCCTTGGTGTGTGTGCGCTCCTGTTCATGACTGGAGTGAAGTGTCTGTGTCCCTGCTGAGCTCTGGGAGGAACTTTTCAGTGTTTCACGCTGTTATAGTTTGAGCTGGCAAAATGCCAACTGCCTGGTACCCAGTCAAAAAGTCCACTCCCACAGCAGGAGAGTGAGGGAAAACAGCAGAAATGAGGCTTTAAACACAGTGAGGTTTTTATATTTATACAGAGAATAACACAGAATATGAAATAGCACATAGTGACAGGAAACAACAACAGGCTCACCGAGGTCGCCCCAGCTAACAGGTGAAACTCCAAACCAACCAAACCCCCTCCCCAAAGGAAACCTCCCAGCAAGAGGGAAAGAGGAATTAACAGGAATGTGCTCACGTCCCCGGCTAAGCAGACGTGCCGACCGGCAGGAGGGCCTGATATCAGCAGTCAGGGAGCGGGAACCGTCCTGGTCAGAAGCATGGACCGAAGAGCCCAGAGACTCCTCCCACCTTGCTTGTTATACTCCCCGACACTTCCTGATGATGTCAGATGATATGAAATACCTCTATGGCTGCTTAAGTCAGATGATACCTGTCCCCTCTAATCTGTGTCACAACCTTTGAGGCCTGCTAAAAACTGAGGCCTAAATGGGGACCTATGCTGACTAAAGCCAAAACTACTACAACGTCCACCCCTTATTTCATATCATATGACATCAATGGCCCATATCCCACAGTAATCATTCTTTTTTTCCCGTGCTTATATGCATATATGTATAGTCCGTATGCAGTCTTTCGAGGCAGGTGGCCTTTCATCAAGGATCAGCACCAGCATCAGTTCAGCTTGGGTCCTTTGCCTTTTGGTTAAAGTCACAGTTCCAAGTTCAGGACTGGTTCACAGGTTAGGGCTGCCTTATCGTTGGACGTCATGGGATACCAGTATCAGCTTTGGGTCTTTCTCATCCGGTGTCTGGTTTCCTGCAAAACACAACTCAAGGCACACAATTAGGTTTTCCCCAAGGCTAGGTTGCCTTGGGGCACGCACTGGATCTCAGCATCTTGTCTCATCACCCACCAGGTATTCCCAGGCCCTTGGGCAAAAACAATCCCACGAATGGGTTTGCTTTCACCCGAGGGAGAAGTAACCCAAACAGATTTCCCTAACATGCCTCTCAGGTGAATTGCGGGAACTTTGTCTCCATCCACCGTGTGGAGGGATTCTGTTTGGGCAGGACCAGCTCGATTGATAGAGCCTCTGGTGTTAACCAACCAGGTGGCCTTGGCTAAGTGCTTATCCCAGTTCTTGAAGGTTCCTCCACCTAGTGCCTTCAGAGTTGTTTTTAACAGTCCATTGCACCTCTCAACCTTCCCAGCCGCAGGTGCATGATATGGAATGTGATACACCCATTCGATACCATGCTCCCGTGCCCAAGTGGCCACCAGATTGTTCTTGAAATGAGTCCCATTATCTGACTCAATGCCATCTGGAGTGCCATGCCTCCACAGGACCTGTTTCTCAAGGCCCAGGATAGTGTTCCGGGCTGTTGCATGTGGTACTGAATAAGTCTCCAACCATCCGGTAGTCGCTTCTACCATGGTGAGCACATAGCACTTACCCTGGCGGGTCTGTGGCAATGTGATGTAGTCCACCTGCCAGGCCTCTCCGTATTTATACTTGTCCCAGCGTCCACCATACCAAAGGGCCTTCAACCTTTTTGCCTGCTTAATGGCAGCACACACGCCCTACATTTTAATGTTAAAAGACAACACTGCAGCAAAAAGAGAAGCATTGTCCCTAAATGATTGATCTGCCTGTCTGGCATTCTTTTATACATGGTAAAATCATTGGCTAACTCTCTGCTGTGGAAAAGGTTCCCTCTTTGTCTTTCCAAGTGGACTTTATGGCCCACAGTTTATTTGGCATCAGTGACCTTTAGTAGTAGCTTTGCATCAAGCCTGATCCACTTCTGGAAAGTTTGGCAATCCCTGGGTAGTGAGATCTTATTCTTCTAGAAAGTTATTGCTGCTGATGGTTTACAGCCAACTCAGAAGTCTTAGGGGGTTGCCCTTTATTACTGGTTTGCAGAGATACATATATTTATGTCAAATAAATATTTAGCCCAAATTATGGTTGGATCAGGAAAAAAACCTCTTTATACAGCTGAAAACCAACTGCCTGGATCCCAGAAGGTTTTCACTGTGGTGAAATAGCAGCTTTGCAAACCTGCACAGAACATTGGCAGGAGCTGTCTGGGTGACTGACCAGCAACAGCAACCAGAACAGATCCCTGGTATAAGACAGAAAAGAAAAATATGTTGATCAGAAAGCAGAGAGTGCTTTTATGGGATATATATATTGGCATGGTTTGGGAAAAATGTTTTCCTGGGCTTATAAATCTGCTCATTGAATAGTTCCTAAACCAGCAACTAGAAAGATCTGTTGTTTGGAGTTAGTCTTTCTTAAGAATTTTATATTATTTGACTGACCACAAGGGGGATAATGTCACAGAACCCAAAAAGGCCCTTTTAATGTTTTATCTCTGTGAACTGTATTTTTGCTGCTTTTATTTCCCTTTGGTTTGCAGTCTGCACTCATTAGTTCTTAGTCTAAATATATGCATTCCTGTTCAAGTTTTTAAGCTGGAGAAAGGTGCTGTCTGTCTGTACTGATAATATTTTCTGTAATTTTTTAGGATATCTTGGCACAAGTTCTACAGATACTTTTGAAATCAAAATTGCTTGTAAGTACTCTTGCTGTTTTATGACCTGCTTAACAGGCAGTGAAGTGTGTTAATGACTATCTATTTATTTATTTGTTTGTTTATTTCTTGCAGGTTTTGGAAGATGAAAATGCAAACGTGGATGAGGTGGAGTTAAAACCAGATACTTTAATAAAACTCTATCTTGGTTACAAAAAGTAAGGAAAAACTTGAGCAGCAAACCTCACTTATGTATAATGGGTAGCATCATCCTGCTTTTAAAATCTGGGTAAAATTTGTATACCTGGGGTGAAACTTCAGAGCCCAAGTGCCAATTCCAAACAGATCCAGTGTGTACTAAGGAGAGGGCTGGCAAGGGAGGGATGGGGAAGATTTTGGCTGTCTGACTTTGGCATAAAGTCTGTCAAGGCTTGGATGTATTTTCAGTGCCCTTTTTCTTCCTTGATTCTTGAATGATTTATTTCTGGTCACTGCTGCTGTTTGACTCGTGTGCACTGAGCACAGCACTTGGGATTTTATGGGGTCACAGAAATGCTCAGTGCCCAGCAAAGGGCACAGCTCTGTGTTCATCCCCTAGAGCTGTCAGGCTCATTTTAGAACCACAGAAGGTACAGTGATTTGAAGACTTAAAAAACATGATTTTCAGTAGGTTTTATTACCTACTTTAGCTAGTCCTGTATTTTAAGCTGTTTACAGTACTGTGGTGACTTTATCATGCTTACCAGAGCATGGATATAAACACACATAAATTCAGTGAGGAGTTCAGTACTTCCTGAAGATAAGATCCTAAGTGAAAGAAGCATTTTAAAACCTTTCCTTGTACCTCACTCTTTATCTTTCATCCCCCTTAACCCATGATGAAAGGTTTGGGAATTCATGGTCAGCAGTGATGGGAACAGCTCGGTGTTGCTGCTGTGTGCAGTGTGGTGGTACCAACACAGGATGATGCCCAGCACTGTGCAGAATCACTGACAGCAGAGCCCTGTGCACCCTGGTGACATTTGCTGACATTTGTTCCCCACTTGTGACAGTGCCTTGTCTTGAGGCTGTGGTCACACCTGGTAGGGGGGCTCCCCTCAGCACAGCCCTCGGCACTGGAGAAGGCAGAGTTACAGAACAAATGGATTTCTCCACATTGTGGTCAGAATCCAGGAAATCAGAAAGGTTTCCACTGACTTTTCTGTGTCCTGTTCACTGACTCAAAGCTTCTTACTAAACACAGAAATGTTTCAAACCCAGTGTAATTGTACAGACCTAGCAGATCATAGCTGGGTTCAGTAAGTCAGGAAACACAAGAACATCCATCAAAAAGGTATTTGGGCATTTTGGTTATAGTTGCAGGGTTTTTTTCATCTTGGTTTGTTATGTTTTGTTTTTTTAAACTTGAATGGCACTGTCTAAAATTTACAGAAGAGCCAAAGCCCTCTGTTGTTGTAAAGTAATTGTGATGGTGTAGCTTTTATTTTGGACTTGGATTTTACTCAGGGGTTTTTGTTTCTTTGATTGTTTTTTAAATAGGCTAATTGTTTTATGAACTTCTGCTTTTCTTTACAGCAAAAAATTAAGGGTAAACATCAATGTGCCAATGAAGACTGAACAGAAGCAGGAACAGGAAACTACACACAAAAATATAGAGGAAGATAGGAAACTACTGATTCAGGTGAGTTGTGTTGCAGAATGATCTCAGAATTAGAGCTCTGTAATCCTTTACTGGGGCTTACTCTGGGCTTTCTTAATTTTTGTTACAGGACAACATGCCATTGCAATGCACTGTGTTAGGAGTTAAAAGTGTGTTTAAAATGCCCTTAAATGTGATTGGAGTCTGTAATGGGGAATGGGGGAAGGCATTTCTGCAGGCAGGATGTGTTGTTGATGTTTGTTCTAAGCTGATGGTGTTTGGGTTCCATGGATAAACACGCTCAGCAGACCCTGTCCTGGGTGAAAAGGAGGGATTGGAGTCTGTAATGGGGAATGGGGGATTGGAGTCTGTAATGGGGAATGGGGGAAGGCATTTCTGCAGGCAGGATGTGTTGTTGATGTTTGTTCTAAGCTGATGGTGTTTGGGTTCCATGGATAAACACGCTCAGCAGATCCTGTCCTGGGTGAAAAGGAGGGATTGGAGTCTGTAATGGGGAATGGGGGAAGGCATTTCTGCAGGCAGGATGTGTTGTTGATGTTTGTTCTAAGCTGATGGTGTTTGGGTTCCATGGATAAACACGCTCAGCAGACCCTGTCCTGGGTGAAAAGGAGGGATTGGAGTCTGTAATGGGGAATGGGGGATTGGAGTCTGTAATGGGGAATGGGGGAAGGCATTTCTGCAGGCAGGATGTGTTGTTGATGTTTGTTCTAAGCTGATGGTGTTTGGGTTCCATGGATAAACACGCTCAGCAGACCCTGTCCTGGGTGAAAAGGAGGGATTGGAGTCTGTAATGGGGAATGGGGGATTGGAGTCTGTAATGGGGAATGGGGGATTGGAGTCTGTAATGGGGAATGGGGGAAGGCATTTCTGCAGGCAGGATGTGTTGTTGATGTTTGTTCTAAGCTGATGGTGTTTGGGTTCCATGGATAAACACGCTCAGCAGATCCTGTCCTGGGTGAAAAGGAGGGATTGGAGTCTGTAATGGGGAATGAGGGAAGGCATTTCTGCAGGCAGGATGTGTTGTTGATGTTTGTTCTAAGCTGATGGTGTTTGGGTTCCATGGATAAACACGCTCAGCAGACCCTGTCCTGGGTGAAAAGGAGGGATTGGAGTCTGTAATGGGGAATGGGGGATTGGAGTCTGTAATGGGGAATGGGGGAAGGCATTTCTGCAGGCAGGATGTGTTGTTGATGTTTGTTCTAAGCTGATGATGTTTGGGTTCCATGGATAAACACGCTCAGCAGACCCTGTCCTGGGTGTAAAGGAGGGATATCCAGGTAGTGTGGCATTAACAGGGGTTTTATATCATTCATTCAGAAGCCACTTGAGAAGCAAAGAGGCAGGGCAGGGAAATAGGGATGTACTGCTAAGAGAGCATCACAGTGTAATTGATTAACTCAGGCTCTTTCCTGGTAACCAGATGTAACTAGGGAGGGGCTTGTCTCCTTGGTATTCCTCACCCATTCTTTTCCCCTCCCACGGGATAGCAGACAGGACACAAGCAGTTTAAATAAATACAGAAGGCTTTTTTGTTACACAAGTAGTTTCATGTTGCTCTTGGTACCAGTTGCTGCCGTTGTTATGACCGACCGTAAGCAAAGCCCTTAAAATCCATGTCTCAAACCTTGGACCTGACACAAACCCACTTTGATGCCCATGTGCTGTGCAGAACCTGAGCTCTCAAGAGCTGTGTGAGTAGCTGGCATTTGTGGGCACACCTCTCCCTGTCTGGCACTCAGGTTTGCTGTGGTGGAGCTTCTGCACGACCTGGTGTGATCTGCCAGGGAGTTAAATGGCTTTGTCCAAAAAGACAAGTATCTGCTCCTAAGCACCCCTTTGTGACTTTGCTGTGCAGGCTGCTATTGTGAGAATCATGAAAATGAGGAAGGTTCTAAAACACCAGCAACTGCTTGGAGAAGTGCTAACACAGCTGTCCTCGAGGTTCAAGCCACGAGTTCCTGTAATTAAGGTATGTGAGAACCACATCTCTGTACCTGTTCCAGGAGCTGAGGAGGGTGTAATATATAGACAAAACACGTGTTCCTGCGTTAAAAGGAAAGCTAAGGAGATGGGATGGGTAAGGACAGATTTTTGGAGTTGTAAGTAGGAAATGTTTTAACCAGAAATACCATTTCCCTTAGGGTAATACGCGTGTTTTGCATTGTTGGCAGTGGTAAAATAGTAGCTTGGTTGCATCTGTTCACATCAGTTCCAGCTCAGTGTGGCCTTTGCTCCAGGCTTACCTTTTGTTCCTGCTCTGCCAGCTGTGGGAGTGCAGCCAGCCTTGGGGTTGGCTCCATCTGACAGCTTCCTGATCTCCTTTAGGATAAAAATGTTGGGATGGGGCGCATTGTATTTAATTATTTACTAATAATTATATTGATTATATTAATTACTAATTAATGTCTCTTAATTTCTTCATCAGATTGTTTAAGTGGGCTCACCTGTGGTTTTACACCCACAGCCAAGGGGGTAGGTGGGGCAAAGAACAGGCAGTTGCACACACTGGCACAAGTGCAGAGGCTCCTGCTCAGATGGTGCCACAGGCAGCTCCTTCCTGTAGTGACCTGTGTGAGCATTCCACAGCTTGGTTAATTCTTTATTTGATGTCTTGCTGTGAAGTTTCAGCATACTGATGATGGGTTGATCTCCCAGTCACTCCCCTAGAATAGCATCAAGTAGGTATAACTGAGTTTAATGGATTAGCAAAGTCCTTTACTTGGATGTGGTTGGGAACAGGAGAGGGAACTGCCGTGTTTGTGCCCTTTGCCTACTCCTGAAATCACTCCCTTTGTAGCAGCCACACTTTTCTGCCAGTGCCCCACCACTCCCCTCTGTTCCTCCCACAGAAATGCATCGACATTCTCATTGAGAAGGAGTACTTGGAACGTGTGGATGGTGAGAAGGACACCTACAGTTACTTGGCTTAACACTTTTATTAGCAACTCCTTGACTGTGTGACACTCGGCAAATAGGTATGTGATGGAAAGAATGAAAGCAACAGAACTTCATAGCAGCCACTGCTGCCATTTGGACCTCCCTTTTTAATACCTGAGACCAGGACTCCCATCAGCCAGTCTCAGATTTGCATCAGAACTGCTCAGGATTGATACATTTCAAGTATGTAAATATGGACACCAATGCCATTTAACCTAATTTAAGAACAGAGAGGAATCAAACCCTTCTCCTTTAAGGGTTGCATGCTACTGCATTTAAATCAATACATTGGCTATATGGTAAACAGCTGCCATCACAGGCAGTACTTATACATGTTGGCAGCACTTGGAGAGCGAGTCTGAATGGACCCATGTGTAATCTGCTATGAAAAACCATTTGTATAGTGTGTTTCATTTTTTAATGTGTGATAAATAATAAAAAAAATTAAAAGATTTCTGTACAAGTTGCATTTGGTTTTATTGTTTTAAGTTTCATTAATTATCTTTCTAAATGTAAATAAAAGGTATAATGGTTATGAAAGCTGTTAGAAATTGGTTTTGCTTTTCCTCCCTGTTTTCTGGTGATTTAAGCACATTTTGTTCTCTGAAGAAATTGTCATCTATAATCATCTGTGGGCATGTTATTTCTTTTTTAAGAGGAAAAGTCTGCACTTTGGAAATAGAAGGAAGTTGTGATGACTTCACAAGATCTGCAGGACAGGAAACACTTGGGATATATGTGGGCAATGGCCATCTGAAATTGGAGCTGGTTTTAATATTGCCCAGTGTGCTATAAAATGCATCACCCTTCCTTAAATGCTGCCTGGAACAAGGGAGGTTTAGACTGCCTGTGTCTTTGACAGGAACAGAAAACTGAGCGTGTTCCCAAAGATTTATTCCCATTAAATGCAACCTGTGATGGGAATTAAAATACTTTTGAGTGTTGCTTCTCATACATTGATTGACCAGGCTCCATTCTGTTCTTCTCACAACATTTTATGAAATGAGTCTTGGCTTTCCACATGCTACAAGCAAAAGGCTGCCATCCTTACAAGTCTCATTTTTGGTAATTTATATTTTCTGATCGTGATGGTGAAAAGAACTTTAATTCTGCAGCCAAGCACTTTTTTCCCTTTCAAATTTGTGATTTGTTTAGTGTTTTTTCTCACAGGAAGAGAAAGGAGCCAGGTTTGATGTTTCTAATATTTGTCTCTTGAGGGAAACTAAACCTACAAAAACATCTGCGTTTTAAAAAAAATTTATGGAGCAAAAATTTATGTGATCCAAAGTGATTTGGAAAAGGGAGGAGGAAGGTTCATCTGCACCTGAGAATTTGCAGTCTTGCTATTCCTATTCTGAATTAATTTTAATTGTACTGAAGACTGCCAGGATGGGGAATAGAAGCATCTTGCTGTTCAGTTTTAAAATTGCTTTTGGAAATTGAGAAAAGTGGAGCTTGTGATGCTTTCTGGGATGGCTGTATTGTAAAGTGCTGTGTTGTTTTGGTGAACAATTCTTGCTGAAATTTCAGGGCAAGACTTTTGTAGCAGGATGGAAGAGTGGTCTGATGACAGAGAAACAGCCTGAATTCTGTTCTCAGATGGAAGGCCACCTGTTCAAGCTGCCTCTCACAGCCAAGCCTAACCCAGGGCTGGTTGAAGCAGTGCTCTGTATCCTGCCCCTTCAGCTTGACACCAAGAGCCACACTCTCCCCAGGCATGGAGAAAATAAGTGTCTTACCTTTGGTCAGAGCTGAACAGAAGGGACATGCTCACCATGGACAGGATTTCTGGAGATCAGTTTTGCCTGCCCTGCCTCTCCAGCTGCTTTGACTGGAGAGTTCTGTTCTATGTCCCATCAGCCTGCAGAGTTCCCACCCCACAGGCAAGCAAAATAAATGTTGGGTAGCCCTGTCCAAGACCCAGACAGACTGTAATCTAAATGATCTAAAAACATATATATTAAAAAAATTAGGATATGCAGAAGAGAAATGCACAGGTAATTACTGTTGCAGTCCCTTATTCAGAGAAGCCACTGCTGAGGGCATCTTGTACCACAGCTTTGTCTTGACAGTGGTGTTTGTCACAGAAATCACAGCTTTGTCTTGACAGTGGTGTTTGTCACAGAAATCACAGCTATTCTGGATTATTTTTGGGGGGGACACTTTTTCCTTCCATTAAATCTACTGATAATGGAGAGAGCCCTTGTTAGGACTAAGGACTGATGAAATGCAGTTGTTCCTGTGACAAAAGGTGAGCTGTGGGATGTAAAGGTTGAGTGCAGGTTTCTCTGCAGCAGCCCTTGCTCCAGAGAACATGATTGTAGCTGGCATGGCCAGGAACACAAACACTCTCAGACCAGGTCTGGGAGGTGCTGCTGCACCACAGGCAACCTCCCTGATGTCTCCTGCACTGTTTGACTCTTCCCCTGAATCTTCAATGTGACCTGAAGTAACAGTGTCAGAAGGGGACAAGGATGGAGCTGCCTTTGCTCAGAAGTTACAAGTTAAATTCACGCTGCATGACACAAAATTCCAACTCAGTTCCAGTAAAAATGAAGAAGTTCAAGTATCTTTTATTCAAGGTTGAAAAATGTACCACACCACATTATTGCAAAAGTTGATAGGTACAAAACACTTTGCAGCTGGTGAGAAGGCAATAAAAAGTTGTTTGTTTTAAAATTCGTTACTATAAATTACTGTTACAGTACTTTGCAAATACAGAATTTCAAATTGCATCATTTTTTTTTCTAAAATTGCCCACAGTACTAGAAATTCCTGAAGATAAGGCAGCTGTTTGTTTAAAAGAAGAGGTAGCTGGTGTCAAGGGATTTCCATTTCTCTTTCAATGCCCACGTACTTAAGGGCATCAGCTTGGCTATATCTGAAATTTAAACAAACACAAATAAAAAAACAGTTTAACAGAACATTTCAGCTTCATTGTTCTGACATTACAGAACAGCACCACAGACTGGAATAATCTCAGATTTCCCACAGTTTCCTCACCAGCTGGAGCCTTTCCTTCTCCTGTGAATTTGCAGGTGCAGAGCAATGCTGGCCATGCAAGAAACTACTTTTAGAGGAGTTTGATCGAGAGGAAACAAACCACTACAATTCCACACTTTTTCACCTTGAATGTCACAAGCTGAAGTTCATTCCAGCAAGTGGAAAGCAACTGCATTTACATGGTATTGTCACTGGACAGCTTAGTCTTCTTCAAGTGGGATGATTTTAGAGGTCAGTATGAACATTCTTACCAAGCACTTCTCTGAAATAACAGTCAGTACTGAATGATGGGACAGTCAACCAATACCAGCCCTAGAGAGCCCTGCCTATTACAGTCTGCTGTGCAGGTCTGTCCCCATTGGTCACTGAACTTTACAAGCTGCTGTTCCAAGTTTGCTCAAGTCAGTTCTTACTGTGACACCTGGATTAAATAACCACAGGGGGCTGTTGAGACCTGAGGCTGCAGGGACCAGGCAGGCACAGGAATTAACTGTGAGCTGGCAGAGATACTGAAAGCTGCTCCAGTCAATGAAAGAAGTGACAAAGTCCATCTCTACCCACCTGTAGTCAAAGAACAGTTCTTCACCAGTCTGAATGGCTCTTTTAGCAAATATTCCTATTCTGTGGTCGCCATTAACCATCATAACTGTTTGAAAGAAATTTAGCCTTATGTTAGTACAAATACCTATAAAATGTGCACACTAAATAAGTACCCCACAACACTTCATGTGCTGCTGACAAGCAAGTAAATTTAAAACTTACCTTTTGCATAGCAGTTGGGATTTACTGAATGGTTTGCAAATCTAATTTTGTTGCCCTTGCGTGTTGCATCAACCACAAAATCTGGGGGTGAAACAAACAACAAAATCCACAAATGATGGACAAGTCACCTACAAACATGTTTAGTGTTTAATACTTAGTGTGCTTGGATTTCAGCAGCCGCAGAAGAGAACTGCACAGCTTCCTACATGGAGGAGCTGGCCCAGCATCCTACAGTATTCCTGCTGCTCCACTCCATTTCCTCCTGCCACAGCGGCACCGCCCTCACCTCTCATTGGAATCATGGAATCATAGAATGGATTGGGTTGGAAAAGACCTCCGAGATCATCAAGTCCAACCCTTGGTCCAACTCCAGTCCCTTTACCAGATCATGGCACTCAGTGCCACGGCCAAGCTCAGGTTAAAAACCTCCAGGGATGGGGAATCCACCCCCTCTCTGGGCAGCCCATTCCAATGCCTGAGCACTCTCTCTGCAAAGAAGTTTTTTCTGCTCTCCAACTTCAATTTCCCCTGGCAGAGCTTGAGCCCATCGTGCCCCCTTGTCCTATTGCTGAGTGCCTGGGAGAAGAGACCAACCCCCACCTGGCCAGAACTTCCCTTCAGGCAGTTCCAGACAGTGCTGAGGTCACCTCTGAGCCTCCTCTTCTCCAGGCTAAACACCCCCAGCTCCCTCAGCCTCTCCCCACAGCACTTGTGCTCCAGTCCCTTCTCCAGCCTCGTTGCTCTTCTCTGGACTCGCTCCAGCCCCTCAATCTCTTGCCTCAACTGAGGGGCCCAGAACTGAACACAACACTCAAGGTGTGGCCTCCCCAAGGCAGAGTCCAGGGGAAGGGTCACTGCCCTGGGCCTGCTGGCCACGCTAGTTTGGATCCAGGCCAGGATCCCATTGGCCTTCTTGGCCACCTGGGCACAATGGTGGCTCCTGTTGAGCTTCCTGTCCCTCAGTCCCCCCAGGTCCCTCTGCCTGGCTGCTCTCCAGCCACTCTGTTCCCAGCCTGGAGCGCTGCAGGGGGTTGAAGCTTCTCTGCCTTTAAATATGCTAAGTCAACACTGACATAAAGCAGCATTTTTTGCCTCCTTTCAACTATTTTCTGGTATTTCATGCTTGGCACAGTGCAGTCTGTATTTTTCTCTTCTCATGGCAGTAACCACATACCACATATCTCTGCTTGAGTTTTTCCTCCCCCCAGTGTAATTATCATCATCACTTACTGCTGATTTAAAAAGCAGAATTATTTCAGACAATACCTGGCAAGCCTTCTAAATTCTTCAGTCTACTTAGTGCCTGCACATAATTTTACTCCATCAAATTCCACTCATCTTACATAGTTACTTGTGTAACAGGCTCCATGACTAATCTACTTGAGTAGCATTTGGGGGGGAAAAAAAGCACTGTCAATATTGGGAATCCACACATTGATAGGGAAAGATGTGCAGAAAAAAATCTCAGTGTTTCCTGCTGTCTGCAAAATACAGGGCTGAACAAAGTGGTGAGCACACATCTTTTATTTATGCTGCAAGGGTTGCAAACTGATGCATACATACCATTATTCAAGTTGAACAGAAAGCTGCACATGTATTTGTCATACACTTTTCCTCTTCTGTCTGCCTCATCCTGAGAAATAATCTGAAAGAAACAGTGGGTTTATAAAACAGAAAACTCTTCCCTTTTCTAACTGTAGCTTGAGTTCAAAACACCCAGATATTCTGAAAGACAGGTGGAGGGGGTTTTTTATTCTCTGGGATTGAAAGGATTCCCAAACATAAATCCCTGTTTTCAGCAAGCATTCTGCATTTACCAAACATCCATGGTCTACTCTTTGCATAACTAAATCCTTTCAGAGCAGAAGAAGAGCAAGAATTGCTTCTCATCTCAAGACTGCACACCTGATTCAGGGTTCTATTGCTACAGAATATAATTTAATGAAAGCACCTACTGACTTTTAGTACTCTACTAAATGATGTGGCACAAAATTCCAAGCATGTCTGAACTGAAATTACATCTCAGATAAAAATTCTCACAAAGAACCTGTTTCAAATTTGTGTGACATTTCAACTGTAGCTCCTGGGTTTGAGCCTCTGACAGCAGCATCTGCACACTCAGTCAATCACATCACCCTGGCTAAACCTATACCAGGTTACAGACAATCTGTTGGTCCCTGTCACTGCAAAACTTCCCCAATTAAGCTCATACATAACCAGTGTCCTCCATCCTTACCTCACCACAGTATTCAGAGATGAATTCATTCTTCTGTACAGGATCTTTGATAAAAATTCCCCAGCCTGCCACATCTGAAGGCGCCAATAGTAAGTGCTGGGGGGGCAGAAAAAACCAAAAAGTTTAGACATGCCTGGCTTAGATTTGAGTTCAGGCATTTTTTTTTCTATTTTGTTTTGTATCACCTAATGAAATGTACATGAAGGGACTCCAAGACAGTGGACACACACAGACTCTTCTGGTTGCCAAATGCACACTGAGCTTGTGGATCAGAAGATGTAGATAAAAGAAAAACGACCTCAAGTATTTGAAAACCATTAAAAATTTTAGTTTGACCTGGAAATGAGGGTGTTACATAAAACCACATTTACTAAAGATTTCAAGCTAGAGAAGTCTGCAGACAGAAGCTCGTGACTGATTAGCTCAGTACTCAGCTAGTTTGTGAGATGATGTTCCAGAGTAGAAATAAACTTTGATTGATTGATTGATTGATTGATTTACCAGAGCTGAACGGGCTTTCAGGGTGTCTTCAGTAGACTATGTAAGTTTGTGCATTAGAATCAAAAACTGAACAGAGAAACAGCTGCTGTGTCTGGGACAAACTTCCTTATGCTGATGCAGGCAAAGATTGCTGAGGTATCACTTTAAAACAGCAGCCGGTTTGCACATTACAAGCCAAGTATGAATGGGGAAAAGCAGACACTGCACAGCAGTGCTACACAGAAACACTAATTGGTACATGGCAAAACCTACCAGAGCTTAACAAGCTACTAAGTGACAGCCACCTCCCTTGTTGTTCTGTTTGGTTTTTTTGTTTTGTTTTGTTTGACATCACGAAGGCAAAGACATTCCATTCTCTGCCATGAAAACAGAAAACCACCCCCAAACGCTGGCAGTAGCCATGGAGCTTTGTAACCATCAACATACTTTTTTGGATCCTCTCTGAATGCTGCAGTTCTTGCAGGAGACATTTTTGCTGTCCCAGTGGTCGGCTGCCCCACAGGTGAGGCAGAGGTCGGGGTCGCACTCGCGCACGGCCAGGTAACACGGGCACTGCTTGGTGTTGCACTGGGCTTTGCAGCGACAGCCGGGGAACCGGTTCTGGCCTGCACAGGAACAGTGGAAACCAGAGAGAGCAGGGGTGAAACAAGTACAGGGTCAAATTCAGACTGTGCAGATTATAGCACAGCAGGATAGAGATGGGCTGATTCCAATGGGATGGAGTTCAACAGGGCCAAGTGCAGGTCCTGCCCTTTGGCCACCCCAACCCCCTGCAGCGCTCCAGGCTGGGCACAGAGTGGCTGGAGAGCAGCCAGGCAGAGGGACCTGGGGGGACTGAGGGACAGGAAGCTCAACAGGAGCCAAGAGTGTGCCCAGGTGGCCAAGAAGGCCAAGGGGATCCTGGCCTGGATCCAAACTAGCGTGGCCAGCAGGACCAGGGCAGTGACCCTTCCCCTGGACTCTGCCTTGGGGAGGCCACACCTTGAGTGTTGTGTTCAGTTCTGGGCCCCTCAGTTGAGGAAAGAGATTGAGGGGCTGGAGCGGGGCCAGAGAAGAGCAACGAGGCTGGAGAAGGGACTGGAGCACAAGTGCTGTGGGGAGAGGCTGAGGGAGCTGGGGGTGTTTAGCCTGGAGAAGAGGAGGCTCAGAGGTGACCTCAGCACTGTCTGGAACTGCCTGAAGGGAAGTTCCGGCCAGGTGGGGGTTGGTCTCTTCTCCCAGGCACTCAGCAATAGGACAAGGGGGCACGATGGGCTCAAGCTCTGCCAGGGGAAATTGAAGTTGGAGAGCAGAAAAGAATTCTTTGCAGAGAGAGTGCTCAGGCATTGGAATGGGCTGCCCAGAGAGGGGGTGGATTCCCCATCTCTGGAGGTTTCTAAGGTGAGCTTGGCCGTGGCACTGAGTGCCATGATCTGGTAAAGGGACTGGAGTTGGACCAAGGGTTGGACTTGATGATCTCGGAGGTCTTTTCCAACCCAATCCATTCTATGATATTAATACTAAAACAGTCATGGGACATTGGGATATACTGTAATTCTTTTCTCTCCTGGTTTTAATTTAGTCTTCCTCAGTTTTAAGGCTGAAGACTCTCTGACTTCATGCAATGGCTAAATATGAGGGCCAAACTGAACTGACTGTGTGCTCACACTGTTTGCCATGATTTGCTGCTCCTGCAACACTGACTGCAGTATGGACTGTCTGCCAGTGCAGAGCCAGGTGATGGGACAGGGAGAGAAATTTATAGATAACTTAAATGTTTTACTTACATTCAGAGCTGCACTGACAAAACTTCTCACAGAAGTTTTGAGCAATTACACAAGGGCATGAGCTATCACAAGGCTGACGTGGGTGATCACATGGCTGATAGTTGTAAACATGATTCGATGACCCATCTGAATAAAAATAGCAACATTTTGTAAAGTTGAAACTTGCAACCAAACAATATACAGTTCCCCTCATTCTTCAAGGCAGACATTCCCTTTTAGTCATTCAAGAAAGTCCCAAATGTGAACAAAAAACCCAAACCCACAAATGAGTGGGGTTAAAAACCCAAAAGACACCTAAGCAGGACTGTAACACTCTTGGGGTGTTTGACACCACTCCCTGCCTGCTTCCCACTGCCCTCCACTCTGCCCATCCCTCAGCTGCTTCCAGTATTCAGAGCTGAAATCTCTTTACTGTGAAAAACTGAAAAACCAAACTACAGTGGTATCACTTCCTGTGTGAACATGCTCTAGAATAGCACTGGTATTATTCAGCACAGTAAATTTGCTCAAACACCCAAAGTAATTTTTTAGTGTGGAACAACAGTCAGCTATCAAACAGGTTACCACTGGCAACATAATACCTGGTTATTATTATACCCCTGTGCCTTCCCAAGTCAATTTTCCAGCACAATGCTGAAGTCTTCTGGACAAGAAAGGAAATACCAGGGCCAAGTGTAGAGCTTTACCTATAGAGCAGCCAGGAAAATTTAGTGCTATATAAATTATGTTTGCTGTTAATGCTCCTGAGCTTGTGTTAGGTTTATGTGAATTTGTAAAAGTGCTCAAGTTACCAATTAGCAACAAAAAAGGAGTGAGAAAAATTGATCTATTGTTTATGTTGCTTGAAGTCCTAACCATTCTCAACAAATTTGCAGAACACTATTTCTAAAATAAGATGTTTTAAAAAAAAAACACACACATGTCCTTTTAACTGCAGCTCCAACTATTAATACCACTTTTACCTGTGCTTGAATACTGAAGAGATTGTAAACTCAGCCTGCTTTCCTTTTAATTGAATTATACAAAGCTCTTCCAGTTATGTAAACCAAAGAGTGCCTTTTGTCCCTACAATATTTGAAATGAGAGCTTACTTTTTTTCTTTTTATTCCCCTACAATCTCCAGCTCCTCACAGAACTTATTGAATGGCCTAACATTAAAAATACCCCAAACAACAAAAAAAAACTCCCATGAACACAAAACCCCCGAAAAACAAAACCAAGAAAGCAATAGTAGAATCTCAACAGTTCAGGACATAAATTGAATGGAAAGATGCTAACCCTTTTTCAGCTGTATCTTTCTGCAATGAGCAGCCCACAACCTGCAAAAACACAAAACAAACAAGAAGGTTGACAGGAACCCCTCCTGCAGTGGGCTGGGAAAGGTCGCTGCTTCTGGCACCCACACTTGACTTATGATGGGGAAGTTTCTGGTGACATGAACATCTGCCAACTGCACACAAGGCAGAGGTGGCTGCAGCAAAACACCCTGTCCCAGTCTCTTGGAGTTGAAAAGACCAAAGCTCTGCAGGCTGCTCCCCCCTCCCCACACCATTCCTCCAGGCCCAGGATCGTACAGACAAGCAGTCCCACCCAGCCCAGGCTACAGAGATGCTCAGATTCAGATGGCCCTGAAGGAAAACCTGCAGAGAGCAGCTGCTGGAGCCACTTCCAGCAGGCAGAAGCAGCAGCAGAAGGACACGGAATTGCAGATGTGAAGGGTCATGTCTAACTAAGAGAGTGAAGGCCTGGCAGCTGCTTCCCAGCACTCAGCCCCAGCACCACCACGCTGGTTGTCACCTACAGGTCACAGCTGTCCTTCCCCTGGTGAGCTCCAAGTGTGTGACAGCAATGATGGCTCTGCCTGGCACAGCCAGAGGGATGTGGCCTTGGCATTTCTTCTAGCTGGACACATTTTCCCCTAGTTTTTCTGGCTGGGGGTGCTGCACTAAGCCTTTTCCCTTCTGTTTCAAACTCCATACACCTTTCTCTTGTGTCCTTACAGTTTTCCTTCAGTGTCCCCTTTCTCAGCCAGCTCAGCAAAGCACACCCTTTGCCAGGAGTGGTGCTTTTGTTGTGTGATGGGGATTTATTGTTTGGATTTGTTGGGGTTTGCGTTAAGAATAACATGGGTTTGGTTATCATAATGTAACTCATTATACTTTAACATGCTTGGAAGTTACAATTACTCCTTCATTTTGTATCCATTGCAAATTGCAAATCATTTGGGCACAGAATGTCAACTATTGCATAAACAGCATCTCTGACACAATCAAGCAAAAACACCTGTCTGAACCTCAGCTACCAAAAGGAAAACCAGACTTTTAATTTCAGTAGCCTTAAAGGAGAAACCAATTGTTTTATTTTGCTTCAATTCCACGAATTTTAGTTAGCACTTGTATTTCAGTGAACACATATAATAAAAAAAATTAGAATAAGGATTTTCAAAGTCTATACATCTTGGATCAGTGTGTCATACAGCAACATGAAGACAATGCAGGAGCAGCCTCATTCCCTGGCCACTGCATTGAGCCACCTCACTTCCCCTGCATATTCACTGAGCAGCCCAAGACACTCAAAAGGCACTCAAAACTCCCCATTCTGCCTTTCAGTGAATGCAACACTCAGGAGTTTGCACTCTGAGAAAATATCTCCTGCTGTAACTACTTAAATAGGACCTTTTAGCTCCTATTTCTTTCACAAAAGCGTTATCAGTTTCTATTTCAGCCCCACGGTGTGTTGTGCCCCCCAACAGCTTCCCACAAGTAAGATCCTCTATAAAACTGTCCTTTCAAAGATTTAACTAAACAACCAACTTCCTTACAAGCATTTGAAGGAGCCCATACTTGTTAGAAACCCACAGAGGCAGATTGGTCCCAGTAACTGAGGTTGAGGGGAGGGAAAAACCCAAATACTCTCAGCATTACAGAGCACTGTAATAAATAGGTGATATTCCTATGAAGAGTGACTCACCCTACAAAAACAGGCAACCAACATGTACTTAACAACTATGAGACTCTTTGTAAGAAGACAGCTCCCATATAATTGAAAGAAGGAGTGCAATTTTGACCTAAATTATTCTAATGCACATGAAACTACTTTCTCTCTTGTCTGTCTGGTATTTGGTAACATAACAGACCACATTTTTGAAAAAGTCTTTCACAGAAAATTTCTGTCACCCCAGAATAATAAGGACCCACCAGTATACCAAAAACCCTTCTAGACAGGTGGGTAGAGTTCTTAAAATATCATTTCATTACCAGTTAGTGGGGTTTTTTCCTAAGGTAAGTACTGTCCTAATACTTTAAGGGTGAAACACCACCATCAACAGAGCAGTGGAACACCACCATCAACAGAGCAGTAACAGTATCAACTCAAAACAGAAATAAAACCATCCATGCAGTCAGGATGGCAAAAGCATGTGCTCAGCCCCTCTTGTGCAGGAGTGCCAGGGAGGAGGAGAGCCCAGAAAGGAGCTGGAGGCACACAGGGCCAGCAGGAATTGCCAGGGATGGCAGAAGACAACACAAAGTTGCCAACAGTGACCAGCTCCACAGGAGCTTTGATGAGAGCTTGCATTGGCTTTCAACTTTCCAAAACTGCCAGAAGCACTGCAAGTTCTCCCAGTTAGGGCACAAAGCTGAAGACTGAATAAGTACCATACTAAAGGTGGAGTCTGCCCCATAATCTGTGGTCTCAAAGAGAAACAAAGGGCAAGATCTGGTCCCAAGCACCAGGAAGCAAAGGCAAGGAAAGGACAGAAAGTTGAGAAAGCACTCACAACTTGGAGCTTCATTAAAGGAAAGCAAACTGGAAACTCAGTGGCAGGTTTCCAAGCAAGCCAGTGGATTTGTACATCTGGTTGCTGACATCTCCAGGAGAGCCAGCTTAGAAAACAAGTGTTTCCAGGAGCATCATGACAGAAGCTGTCAAAAATATTGTTCTCTCCTAACAACCTACCAGACTTTGCCAGTGGTTTTAGGAGGCAGCAGTATCAGCTAATAAAGCAGTAGAAACACATTCTTTGGAAGAAGCTACACTGCCATTTCTTGCTCTGCACAGGCATACTCTGCTATCAGAAAGAGCACTGAAAATTCAAAATACACGCCAATTATGTCAAATATGTAGTTGAGTCTTTGCAGTGTTTGGTTTTCTGGCATCACTCAAGGACTTTAGTTTCCTAAATCACCTTATCCAGAGCCTCCCTGCCACTCCAAGACTCAGCCTTCCAACCAGGTGGCACAGAAGAATACCTGTGCCAATGCCTCAGCTGCACCTTTTGCCTGGTGAGACTTAAAATCCATACAAAAAGGCATCCTGAACTCTTGGCAGAACTCCATAAGCTATTCCAACACATGCAGTGAACAGCAGCCCAGCAGAAGGGAGGGACAGGAGGAGGAGAATCAGAAACTAGGGAAAAAAAGGAAAATATTTTCAAATAAAAGTTACTAAGTGGCATCTGAAAAGGGGATGAGGGGGAAGAGGAAAATAATCAAGAAGCAGCTTTACATGACCTTACAATTAGTAACAAATCTTTACCAAAATAGAGGAAGGAGTGCTGATTAGTTAAACCAAATACAATTCAGCTCCCAGCAGTGGAAGAAAAGAAAAAACAGCCCTGAAGTGCTCTCCCTCCAGCACACATCCATGCCTTCTGGAATTCTTTCCTGGTTCAGATTTTTTATTGCCTTCTATGCAAAGTACTTACTCCTCAGGAAGGCACAGTTTGCCCCAAAGTGCCAGGTTAACCTCTGATACACAGGAGGGGCTCTGGCACCTGCTGGTTCTCCAGAAAGCAGCTGTATTAAAGCCTTCCTCTCTCATTAATCAGCCCTGTTATGGCTATCTAACAAAAATGACACAGGCACGAGGGACACAGTGTGTTTCACCACCCAAGAGGGGTGCAGTCCTGCCAGGGAGCTGCCCAGTGTGCCAGTATGGGCACCACAGTGAAAAACAGGCAAAGTCTTGTAAGAAAATCTGCCATCAAATCAGCTCCAAGAGGCCATTAAAAGCAACCTCCTGCTCCTGCTTTTCCCCCTCAGTGAATGCTGCTTTTGCCCAAAGTGCTACACACACACACATGGAGATGCTGCAGACTGGCAAGACCCTCACAATGGAAAAGAGCAAAAGGAAAAGAAGGACCTTCCCAGCTCTAGGATTGGATTTACTCTCAGAGTGAGTAAGCTCAGCTAAAAGAAAGGAAAGAAACAGAGAAAGACTTCCAGATGTTTGTCCCAATTGCTAGTTGTGTCACATCTTTAGAGTGCTCAGACTACAGACATATGTAGGCAGGCTAAATTATTTTCCTTTTTTATAGGATTGCTGCACAAGGAAGAATGGAGACAGCTTGATTGCCACATATTCTGGGAAATAAAAAATTATCTCCTTCCTTCAATGAGAGTTAAAAGAATTAAAAGGCATTTCAAAACTAGATTGCTACCATAAAAGTTTTTATATGGCCAACTAATAAAATAACATCACGAACTCCCATGAAATGGTGTGTGCTTTTATTTATTTGGGGAAAAAAAAACTAAACTAAAAATCTCAAAACTCCTCCAAAATAATGTCAACCTGGTAACCACACAAGCCATTCCAGCTTCAAAATGCATTTGAGCCCTTCAGTTTTAAACAGATGTAACAACACCACTTTTATAGCAACTTGTATGAATCTGACAACAAGCAAATTCCCAGCTGCATATTCCAAGCCTGCACCAGGGCTAATAACCTAATTTTAAACAGCCAAGCCCACCAAATGCCCAAACAGTTGAAAACTGTGCCAAGAGCATTCAACTCCACAGCTTTTGCAGAGAACAGAATCTCTTCCAGATGCTCAGTGGATCTTTTCCTATTCCACGTCAAAAGCATCTCTGAGCCAGGATCAGGAATTTCACTGAGCCTGGAAAAAATAAATATGCTTATCCAAGCTAAGACAGAAGCAAGAATTGATGGGAGAAGACCTGGAGTAACAAACTTGGAGGAATAGAGGTGAAGTTAAAGGGAGAAATAGGGAACTATATGGAAAGAAGTATTCTTATTTGTTGCTGAAAGAAATGCTTTTGGTAATTTTCAGTCAGCTTTTTATCTCCTATGTTGTTATCCCTGGGAATAAAAGCAATCAATGCAGAGTTGCATATTCCCAACCTCGGTATTTTCAAAGAAAAACACATTTCACTGACAGACAGCAGCTACCAAGTTCAACATTTCAACAGAAATGGTTTCAGATGGTCTTCATGGCTCCAGCAAAAAGCTTGATTTTGTTCTTCAAAGCAGCTTCAATTCAAATAACAACTTGCTAGCCTGGTTCTTGCTAATGAAACTGGGGTGCTACAAAGGAACAGTGTCTCCTGAAGAAAAAAAGGGCAACCCTTCTAGTTTGCTATAATGTTCTTGCTTACTAGCCATCTGAATCTTACTGAAATACACTTCACCATAAAAAAATAGGAGTTTTAATTTACACAATAGCATATAATCATTATTGAGTCCCACTGTAATGCTTTCAAATTTCACGTTTATTGCTGCAAACAAAATTATACCACACTATGTTGAATGCTGCATCAAGCTGTGTAGGGTATTTCTAGTCTAAACTGAGTTTTGACTACTTGCAGCAATACACCTACAAGAATCTCCTAACAAGACTCTGGCTGTTAAAGAGCTTAAAAAGAAGAGAGAGAGAAAGAGAAGTGGAAGGTGACATTTGCCAAGGCATTAAGACTTTTGCCTGAAACCAAAACACCGTTTTGTTTTATTGCTGCACATTTTGGTTTTCGAAGCAAAGGAAATGCTGCACGACTTTTCCTCCAAAATACTTTCTGTTCTGATCCCCTGAACTTTCAATTTATTGTTATGCTAAGGTTATTTAGTAACAGATTTACCTGTGTTTCCTTTTCTTCTTTCTGGGAGGAGTATCAACATCTTCAGCAGGGACTGGTGCAATAATACTAGATTCCTTTACTCTAAACTCATACACCTAACAAGAGATACCATAATACATCCACGATAAATCTCTCACTAGTAGAAAGTTGCTCATTTTCTAAGTTAGTATGATTTCCTTCAACCAACAACTTACAGATTATATCCAGTCATAGTCTCTTTTCAATACATTTAAAGCTGATTATTTTTGTTATTTAAGAACTGACAGGCTAATTTAAACCTCCTGTAAATTTAATTTTAAAACAGTTTTAAAACTAATTTTTATGTATTTGTGGCATGAATTCTGGATCACAGAATTCTTGGGAAGACCAAGAAAATTATTTCATTTTTCTCTTTTAGTAATCAATACTGGTATTTCTACACTTCAGTTTTAAAAGTAAAAAGCTATCACCCCTAGCAAGTATCTGCCCTTCTTACCTGTCTGCACGTTTTGGTCCCAATCAGTCTGGCAATTGCACAGAAGTTGTCATAGTAGGTGCCAATAAGAACCCTGAACATTGAGGCTTCTGCACCACTCCATTCCACATTCTCTGGAGGCTCAGTATTTGGCTTCATCTTTATTGGTGTTTGACACCTGGAATTTGCTTCTGTAATAAATAATTGAGAGTAACATAATTTCAAAAATTTTACACAGCCATTAAAAATTTCAAATCATTAAGTGCAGTTAAAAATATCCCAATTTGTTGTTGTTTATTCCTAAGTGCCACAAAAACCCCTGCACTTTTCACATACCTCTTACAGAAGCCCATAGTAACTATTCAAATTACATAATCTATACATAATAGGACAAGGGGGCACGATGGGCTCAAGCTCTGCCAGGGGAAATTGGAGATCAGGAAAAAACTTCTTTGCAGAGAGAGTGCTCAGGCATTGGAATGGGCTGCCCAGAGAGGGGGTGGATTCCCCATCCCTGGAGGTTTTTAACCTGAGATTGGCCGTAGCACTGAGTGCCATGATCTGGTAAAGGGACTGGAGTTGGACCAAGGGTTGGACTTGATGATCTCAGAGGTCTTTTCCAACCCAATCCATTCTATGATAATTGAGACAATGTGGACACCTCCTTATAGGGTTTTGTTTGATTAAACTCGTATTATTACTCTGTCTTTTTACACTCAGTTCCATACATTCCAAATACACATTTTCTAGGATCCCATGGTTCAACTTTAGCTCAGCTGGTGAAAATTTGGTTGTAATAATGCCAAGGTCATGGGTTCAATCCCCTGTGTGGGCCATTGACTGAAGAGTTGGACTCGATGATCCTTGTGGGTCCCTCCCAACTCAGAATAGTCTGTAAATCTCTCACCAGTCTGTCTGTGAAACTTGTTTTGGTGGGTTTTGTTGTTGCTGAGCTTTTTCCACAGACAGAGTTCACAGACTGTTCTGAGTTGGAAGGGACTGACAAGGATCATCGAGTCCAACGCTTCAATCAATGCCCCACACAGGGGATTGAACCCATGACCTTGGCATTATTACAACCAAGTTTTAACCAACTGAGCCAATCTCTGGTTTGGTTTGGTTTGGTTTGGTTCTGTTTTATCTTCCCAAGCACTACAGCTAATTGACTAAAGAGCATTGACAGCCGTACCAGAGGAACTGGATGTTTCATCTTTCTTTTCTTCTTCTTCTTTATCATTGTTTTCTCCCCCAGTTTCAGTCCCAGCTTCCCGATCACTGTCTGTGTCCTTGGATTCCAGGACGTTGATGGTTGGTGTGCTGGGCCTGCTGGTGTTGTTGGGGAGCCTCCCCCTGCGGCGCCCGCCCGGGCGCTTCGGCGGCGTCTTGATGCGCTCGGCGGTCAGGGCGGCCGCAAACTCCTTCGCTCCCTCCTGAACACAAAATGTGACAATTTGCAGCAAAATAATTCAAAAGCATTTTCCCCCGTGGCCAAGGCTTGGGGGAGCACAGTTCTGCTTGCATTCTGTGTAACTTTGTGTTATGCTATAAATAATCACATGCACAGAAATTCCAGTTAAATGAACACCAACCCTGTGATCCCACTAAGAAGAACCATAAAATACTTCTGATGTTACCGTGAAAAAAAAATAAATCTACATTTATAAAATACTCATGTCAGTATTACAGTTCTCCCTTTATTTTGGCTGCCAAGTGGAAAATAATTCAGTAGTAAATTTCTGTTCTTCCAGATGACAGAAAAAATGAGAATTTCCTGCAGAGGATACCTGTCAAAATACAGGAACTCTTCTTGCATGTGGCACTTCAGCAATTTTTTAAAATTCCATTTTTTAAAATGCAAGCACTGGTAATTTGTTTTCAGGATGAAAGGGGTATGATGTATATCAAGTTTTTAGATTGGAAAAATCACAGTTTCCCATACTAAAAATTTAGGGGAATTATGGGAGAGATTTGGAATTTTATTACTGAACTTTACACCTTATTAATTTCCATCTTTTTCCTTCTTAAGAACACAAGTCCTGGAAGGAACCTGCCTTTGACAAACTAAAAAACCTTCATAATTTTCAGCTGTGATATAATTTACAAGAGAGCCAAATCTGCAGCTCCTTGACTAGTTTGGACATGAGAGCAGCAACACAATTATTAGGAGGTGATAATATTCCTTCCCCACAAATATCTCAGGCTATATCTAACAGATCTAAACCTATTCCTGCTTAAGAAAATTGGAAGTTAAATCCTTTCTTTCAGACCCACTGAAGAAAACCTACTTGACTGCAAGAGACCCATGAGTGTCTGCACTATCCTAAATCCAGCCTGTCCTTGTATTAAGTGTATCTATCCTGCCACACTGCAGCTGGCAGAAGCACTCAATGAACTGTAAAACATAAAATTATCTTACCAAATGTTGGTAACAGTGGGGTCCACAAGGCTTATTATCTAATGCTGTTTCTGTATTCTTTCGTTTGTAAGTATTGGGAGTTGCATGGAATGCTGTTGAATCAAAACATCACATTTTTAAGTTTTCATATAAAAATACATTAAATATCTAACAGTATTCAAAACAAAAGGTTTACCAAGACTTTATTAAAACCAGAATAAAAACATTAACAAATGGAAAAAAAGCACAAAATAAACCCCATGTAGTGACATCTGACTTACCACTTAAATACACAGAGACAGCACATAAGAAAGTTTCACACATCATGGAATGGTTTGGTTCAGAAGGGACTTAAAAGATCATCTAATTCCAAACCCTTTGCCATAGGCAAGGACACCTTCCACCAGACCACGTTGCTCCAAGCCCCATCCAGCCTGGCCTTGGACACTCCCAGGGATGGGGCAGCCACAGCTTATCTGGGCACCCTGTGCCAGGGCCTGCCCACCCTCACATCAAGAATGTCTTCCTTATATCAAATGTAAATCTGCCCATCCCTTTCAGTTTAAAGCCATTTACATCAGCAGAGATAATCATCACATTTATATCATCTATCAAGGAAGATTTGCTCTATTATCTCCCTTCCCAACAAAAATACAGACTTAACTTTGTTGTCGTGTTAAACAGAATTAATCAGAGCTTCTCCTATTAATGCAGGATCATCTCTTCAATCTGTCAGATTCAGTTGTTCAATTTCTACCTTGTCCAATAATCCAACCTCATACACACTTTGGAAAGGTAATGAACCCACTTTATATTTTCAACAATGAGGAGGAGACACATGAGCATTTTTGCTCTATTAGTTTATCAGCACTCCAGCTAAGCTGCCAGGATGTAAGAGCTCAGTTCCTGTATCCCAGCTGCAGGTAAGAACAAGCCATCATTGCACAGTCACTGTGGATCAGAACAACCACAGTCAAGTCTGCAGCTCGTGGAGAGGCGTCTGCCCATGGATCTGATGGACTGTAACTCTGCACAACCTGCAGAGCAGAACTGGGTATGTCACACATGCAACATGAACACCTTTGTAACAGCACTCTCCTTGCCAGAGCCTGCTCTCCTCCCAGCAGGATGTTTTCAGAGAGACTGACTTTCCTCTTTCCTCTCGGTCTTGCCTCTCCACACTAGTTACTTAACTGAAGCCTGGAAAACCTGCCACTAGACTCTCACCCAAACCCATATAATTATGCTCCCAAATTACTTTAGGAGCTTTCTGAAACACTATCCTTGGTGTTCTGTAATTTTCTTTAAAAAAAAATTCTTTAAAGAAAAAATTATTTTCGTTTTTATATATAGAGACAGATATGCATCAATAAATACTTTGCCCCTCTAGATGTGTTAACAGTGGCTACAGAACTGCAAGGAACAAAAATGGAGAATGCACGAAGTTCATAAGGTAAAAAAAAAGAGATTACTCAGTGCTGTCTGTTTGCTAATGCTCCATGAAGGCCTAGAAAATGTGCTCCTCCAAAAATGTGTGAATTCCAAGCTGTGTAAAAGCACTTATGCTGCAGTTTTACCTCAGCTGCAGTGAGGCAACTGTTCCTGACAGTGAAGTTTTTAAACATGCAGTGAATTAAAAGTGTTAATGTTCAAACTGGAAGAAGAAATCCCTCCCCTCTTTCCCACATTGATCTAAAAGGGCTGTTCCACACCAACTCCACACACACCCTGCTCCTTCATGAACCACCACCACAGGCTTTCCTACTCAGCTTCTTTCCAGATCATGCACGAGGCTTCTCTCTGTGTGTCCACTGTGCTTTCAGGACTGACCTTTCTAAATCCAGTTCCTTCCCTTTAGAAGACTGAGGGCAGAGCCCAAATCTGTCTTCACAGGCAAAGTTTTTAAAAGCAAATTTCATTTCAATGGTCTGGTCTGCAGCACAGCTCTGCAGGCACATTGTTTTGGCACCAGTGGTGAGCACTTCCTAACAGAGCTGCTCTGGTGAAACCACTCTGCCTTGGAACCATCCACCATCCCTCCATGCTGCCCTCCCACAAAGGAAGGCAGGTTGAAAATCAAATTATAAATTCTGTAACACTGTGCCTGTATTAATGACAACACCACATGGGGACCCAGTGAAGCAACATCTTCTTCCAAGGCTTTCTTAAAATGGTATGAACAATATAAAAGCATCACTAATTAAATATTGCATCCCTTTCTTCAAAAAAAGGTATTACATTTTATAAGTCTGGGAACACAAAAAAGCTTCCATTTTCTATGAATGGGCACATATCTATGTAGAAATTATTTACAAGTATAGGAAGGTAATTTATACACTCTTTCTTCCCCGAGATTCCAGTTAAAAGCTTTTATGTGGTATGTCCCTCCTCATGTTTCACATATCCTTGCAGCATTCATACATTCCCTAGGTCAATATGCTAAATAACCAGAAAAACCAGCAATTAAATGCCCAGTTATTCCCCATTTTTCCAGCTTTTAACAATGAGATGATGGGAGCCCCCCATACAAAAGTGGAGGGGGAAGCCACCCCATTTTTTAACATTGTATCTTTAAATTTACACATTACACCATTTCATTCTGGGTTTTTTTCCCTTCTCTTCATACCACAAGGCAAATAATTTTACATCAATGCAAAAGAACAGTAAAACATTTGCAAGCCATGATCCATATCAGAGGCTGTGCAGAAATCAAAACTATTCTTTTGACATGTCACCTGCAGATGCAAACATTTCTCTCACAAGTTCATTTTTTGAGGCCCTAAAATGGCACTTTTTCAAAAATTGTTTTCCTTTAGGCAATCAAGAAATGCTAAGTCTGCAATGCAGTGAAACAAATCAACCTTTGATACTTATAAATCAGCCAGACCTCAAAAGGAGGCTGTATCTGATATTTAATATTAGTCTCATATCTTGTATTCAACTATTTAAAAAACACCCAGCACAGTAAAGACAACTAAAGCCAAAATCTACCACCACTGTTGAGAGGGATGTTTTTTTCTGGGGGGGAAGCTTGTTACAAAGAAAGGATCCCAAAGTATAAAACTATTGGTACAGCTGTTTTAATTTTTTTAATATCAGTAATAATAATTACTTTCAAAAAAACCACGGAAGACTTTGCAGGGTTTCCTAAATAACTAAAGTCCGTATTGCTTTAATAATTTCCTTCAGAAAATCATTCTAAAACTGCTTCACTGAGCGTACTTTTGGTCTTTGAGATTTATTTATCTGTCTCATCCCCAATGGGCTCGACTCTCGTGTATTTCATAATGTGAAAGTACACAGGCAACAGGTTAGCCTGAAATGTACACCTGCTTCACAGTCAAGCTATTTGGGAAATTCTCCCTACCTGATACTTTTCCTTCTTCTAAATTCTTTGTTAGTCCAGACATTTAGGCATAATTCCTTGCTGTCAGCAAATGAAGTCGGTACACAAGTTTTTTCAGTACTGTCATCACCTGCACATAAAGGGATTGCCAGGTCGTCAAGGGGACTTGACATGTTAAAAATCTAATGATAACTTTTCCTACATTCAACTCAAACGTTCTAGAACAAAGATTGGAAACTCCATAAAACAAGGATAATCTTAACAAAAGTGGAATCTAAGCGGGGAAATTACAAAAAGCAAGACCAGATCCAATAGAATTCCTGCTTTTTTTTAATTCTCTATGACTTCTACAGAGATTTGCACCTTTCAAAGTACAAATCTGATCACTGTAGCCCACCACATTTCCAAAGTAATTCATCAAAAATGCCATCTGCAGAAGCCAGGACGTCATCAGTTCTTGGCAAGCGCATGAAGCAGATCAGAGGTAACTGTGGACATGTTATCAGTTTTTTTCAAAAGTTAAATTGGTAAATTGTTGCAGAGACACTGCAAATTGCTGGTGCAGATTTCCATTAGCCAGAGCAGCCTTCTTATTTTTGATGAGTTACTTGTTCTCAGCAATGAGCCCAGTGAGTTTGGACCAACAGTCTTAGAATTTCACAGGAAGCAAAGAGGTCACACAACTGACTCTCTGAGCTTTTAACAGATAAATTCCCAGCTCTGGACAGACACGCAGACAGACAGACACAGACAGGAAACAAAACTCTCTCTGGCGGTGCTATGGACAAAAGCAAAAGGAAGCGATGCACCCAAAGCAGTGAGCAGTCATTGTTGAGGTGAAATTTGGGTATGTTTTCAGGGAATGGTGACTGAAGCATCAGTTCCCTACATTCAGTGTCCAGAGAATGTGTCAGTCGAGCTTCAAGAGATCCCTTTGCAATCCTCGAGTACCAAACACATCATTATCAGTGACAATACATGTGCTGTCATGAAGACTATTCTCATAACCAGTGATTTCACACTCCATCCTCACACAAAGGTACATCTTGAATGCTTTCACAGTGAAAGAAAGTGCTGTTCATCCCTCTTTCTGCTAAGGCCCAGAAATCCTGAAGGGATGGCTTAAGTCTGGCTGCTTTTTAACTACGAGGCACAGTTTGAACGAAGCCTTGGACATACACCAGGTTGGACAGAACACTGACTTCTTTAAGGGACATATCAAAATTCACCAGCAACAAGAACTTGGGCCATCCTTCAGCATAAACACTTTGTCTTCCATCTCAAGGTTATGAACACAGAGCTTTTGGCTTAAAGGAGCTGCTGCTGTGAGAACTGAGTCAGCATTTCAGCCAAAAACTCTGGACTTTCACATTGGCTGAATGTGGCACTCAAAAATGTGTCAAAATGTACAATACTATGAACCAACCTTTCCCAGCACCTAAAGAATAGAAGTCTCAAAGAGCTGGTGTCTCAAAACTGTGAACTGGTAATACCAGGCTCCCCAGAGTAGTAGGAACCAACTGATGGTCAGTGGAACCTTTCAGTTCTACCTCTGTCAAACTGCAAAAATGAACATGAAAGGCAAATCTACATAGACTAATGAAATATACATGTATTTTAGAGAAACCCACCACATCTCCACTGGAAAACTCACACAAGTTTATAAAATCAGTGAGAAAAATGGCCTAGAAACACTGCTGCAGAAATACCTGAAGTCTTCCAAGGTGCCACCAGAGTTTGTTCTCACTATGTCCAGACAATGCTTTTTGTTGACTTAAAAATCAAAATCCTTTTAAACTGGCACTCAATCTCTCCACTGAACTATTGAGACTGTCAAGAACTCATGTAACCCCTGCCAGACAAATGGATTGCTGAGAGGCAGCACACAGTTTCACTTCCCTGCCCTACTAAGGCTGCACACAGCACTTCTTGGAATGAGTCATCCCAGAGAATGAGACACTACAAACCCTCCAGCTTCACAGAACCCATCATGGTGAGACTGGCTGGACAAGGCAGCAGCTACACCTCCACAAACTTACTGTTCTTGAACATTATTCACGAGTAAGAGCTTCCTTTTATATTTTTCCTGGTATTTTCAAGCAAGTGCTGTCAACAGAATATAAGGAGAAAGTGAAACTAATAGACCTGACTCCAAAAGGCACAAATATTCCAGGAACTAGGAACGTGAAAAGCTTCCCTCCTGCCCACCATCTGAGAACAACTCCAATTCCTCCTCAAGCTGAAAGGCAACTGAGGGACACTAAAAAGCAGCAGCACTGTGCAAAGCCTTCGGTGTGAAGTACAAACACAGGCAGCTTTTGCATGTGTGCTGGATGAGGAGCTGCTGACAAAGCACAGAGATCTCCAAATGAACAAGCATGCACACTCACAGTGGAACATGCAAATGAACAGCTCAGTCAAAAGAGAAAATTACTTTGAGGGCATCAGAGTATTCCACTACACATCAAAACCACTTCCTAATTGAACTGTTCGTTTCTCCTTTACATTTGAGTGCTCTCTGAGCAAAAACTGTCTCAAGTAGCACTTCAGAATCTCTTTTACTCTTCACACTTTGCAAGTGAAAACTAACATCATTGCTAAGCTCTGGTTAAGTCCTTCCCCTGCAAGAATGGGGCAACATGAAAGCAATTCAGTGGAAAGGATATCACAATTTTAAACTCAACTCTCTCAAACAATTCTTCAAATAACCAGATTCAAGGAGAGTGGCTGGAAAGTAACTTTAGATAATAAAAGATAAAACTGTTCAGAAGTGTTCATTCTCCCTACTGGAAAATGAAGCAAGTTTGATAAATAATCAGGAATTTTTATGGAAAAATATATTCCATTCTCGATGCATAAACTGAGAAAGTGTAAGACACAAATAGTAGAAAATAATGTAGTTTTATTGCAGATTATAAAAAGAGAAGTGATGCTACAGGTTGGTCCAAGGTAGGAATTCTATATGAAGTCCTAAATGAAAAAAGGATAACAAACTACCCCACAAAGGTGCATTTGGTTTTTTGAGGTATAGTTTTCACTGCAAAATAATGTCAACATGGACAAGCTGTTTTCACAAAGTTCAGAGATACTGATGCTTTTATTTCTTTCTTCTCTTTCCTTCCCACTGCACTGTCTTATGGTTCTTTTAACTTTCCTGGATTGCAAAACTAAGCTATAACCAAGCACCCTCCAGTGGTACTTACGATGCAGGAAGCAATCATATTTAAAACAGCGCCTACAGAAGAGTGTGTGGAAGGAGTGCAGGCTTTGCTCCCTCTGAACAGATTTAGCATTTGGTCCATCTATGTTGGGTGTGCACTCAGGAGGAAGAGCCCCGGGAAGCTGCTGCTCAGTCAGTTCTTTGTATCTTTAAAAGAAATACAAGTTATTTATTATCTCTTTTTTTGAAAACCTATTTTTTATTCGAGCATTTTCTAACAGATTTTAAAAAAACCCTAAGAAATAAGTGCCAGTTAAAAAGGTGAATCTGTTAGTGACACGACAAGTTATTCATTCCATATTCATTAATACAAATATAAAATTGGCTTGGAAAGAATGGATTGGTTTTCTGGAATATCATCTTTTCACACATATTACTCACTAACTCCAAAAAGGAGATTTTTTTTAACAAAAGCTTTTATTTTACCACCTCAAAAATAACATAATTATTGAAGACACACAAGCACCCACTTTTCTATAGTTTAAAGGGAAGGCTAATGAACCATTCATAGAATCATAGAATGGATTGGGTGGAAAAGACCTCCGAGATCATCAAGTCCAACCCTTGGTCCAACTCCAGTCCCTTTACCAGATCATGGCACTCAGTGCCACGGCCAAGCTCAGGTTAAAAACCTCCAAGGATGAGGAATCCACCCCCTCTCTGGGCAGCCCATTCCAATGCCTGAGCACTCTCTCTGCAAAGAAGTTTTTTCTGCTCTCCAACTTCAATTTCCCCTGGCAGAGCTTGAGCCCATCGTGCCCCCTTGTCCTATTGCTGAGTGCCTGGGAGAAGAGACCAACCCCCAGCTGGCCAGAACTTCCCTTCAGGCAGTTCCAGACAGTGCTGAGGTCACCTCTGAGCCTCCTCTTCTCCAGGCTAAACACCCCCAGCTCCCTCAGCCTCTCCCCACAGCACTTGTGCTCCAGTCCCTTCTCCAGCCTCGTTGCTCTTCTCTGGCCCCGCTCCAGCCCCTCAATCTCTTTCCTCAACTGAGGGGCCCAGAACTGAACACAACACTCAAGGTGTGGCCTCCCCAAGGCAGAGTCCAGGGGAAGGGTCACTGCCCTGGGCCTGCTGGCCACGCTAGTTTGGATCCAGGCCAGGATCCCACTGGCCCATTCTGTATTGTTTGACTCTGCAGGAATGGCCCTTCAAGTATCACTTGCAGCAGTTCCAAAACTGCCACAGAACCTGCTGCAGGGGGACTACTCCTCATCAACAAACATTTAATGAAGTTGAGGAATCTTTGTTTCATAAAGCAAGAGTAATACACCATAAGTAACAATTTCTTACTTCTCTTTTAATTCTTCTGCTGTACCCTTGTCTGGAAACATTGAGGAAATGGCTTCAAATATCTTGTCAGAAGGAAATCTCCGGGGTGGGTGACTTTCTTTCTCTGTCAAGGAAGCAAAATATTTGGAAAACCAAGAAAATTATACTTCTACTCTTTCCTACCTCAAGAAGGGGGACTTCATCAAAATTGTAATGTTTAAAAGAAAGGAAGAAAAGGCTTTTATTTCTAAATCAGAGAAAACTTAAACCAGGTTAAGTGATCTTTCCTGCCAAGAGACTATACCAATAAAATTTGGAGAAACAATTATTTCACCAGCAGATGGAGATGGCAATTCAGAACAACTCTGCCTACTTTAGAATAATGATATTTCAATTTTTGAGGAGCACTAAAGCATTTATTAGACTGATACCTTACTGATTTTTGTTCCATTTGACTGCCTCAGTACACAGGCAAACAAAAATTGGAACAAGTTCCCTTTGTAGTATTCTCTGTACAACTCTTGAACTAAATGACAAAGGAAACCATGAAAGTCATGCTACTTTAGGCCTGAAAATAAATCTGATATAGAAGGGTTTGAACAAGTTTTGAAAAAGTTTTGGTTTTCATTTTGCATACAGACATACCCAGCCTGTTCCCTTCCCGATCTTTTTGTTTGTCATCTCTTTCCTCAGGATTGTCATCTCCATCATCATCATCTTCATCATCACTGTATTGACCAAGGGCATTGACCAGCTCAACAAAGATTTCATCATTGATAAATCCACATTCTGAAATTCAGCAAAACTGGGAGTCAACACAAAAGCACAAGGTATATATGAAGTATTTTTAATCCTCCCCACACTTTAATTAAATTATGGAAAATGCTGCCATTTATTAAAAAAAAATCGTATTTTCCCCCTCTTAGTTTCAGTGTATGAACAAGGATGAGTTTAAAACACTCATTATTCAACTTTTAGACTGACAACTGGGAAGGTGAGAAAGAAATTTGTGGAAATTTTTCCTTTCCAGACTCTCTGTGCTTCATACCAGCACACCTTTATAAATCTCTCTTCCTTGGAAGATAAAAAGATACTCCTAGTTAGACTACTGAGGAGATCTTATACCAGAATCCCCATTACAACATGGCAAATTAAGCCAGCCTGGAAATACATGCTAATTAGTCTATAAAATAACCCTTAGACAGCTGGGGAATCTCCACAGAGATTGTTGGTTGGCAGTTCCTCAGCTTCCACCTCCCCACCACAGATCCCTCTGACAGGGGGATAGAAAAACAATTCAGTTATACACAAAAAAATCAAGAGAAAAGTGAAGGATACAATACTGCATATATCTTATTAATTAATATTAGGAACATTATAAAATTATAGTATTAATATTAGTAATATTATGAAATTATAATATTAGTTCATATTCTGCTGTGGCATTCAGAGGGCAGATGAGGTTAAACAATAAGGTATTTCTGCACACAGGAAAAATGGTAGTTAATGTTAACAGAGGGTGGTATTTTTCAAAAAATAACCATGAAATGTGTAGGATCTGTAGTGCTCATCACCATCCTTTTGAACCTGGACTGGGGTTAGATGCCAAAATAACTTGACAGAAACTAATAGTTTTATTACTAGGTAGACACTGAAAACACCACTTGGATGCTTCAAACAGAACACTTAATACACACACAGGTTGCTACAAATTTCTCTCCCAAACATGCAATTATAAAGCTGTTTTAGAACCCTGACTCCTCTGGATTACAGATTCCCACAGCATTTACATTTAATTACAGTCACTCAAGAATATGAGTTATTGCAAAACTAAAAGAAGTGCTTCTTCTTTCAATATATAGTTTTGAAGAACCCATAATAGCAAAAATTGCCATCACAGCTTGGGTTTCAAGATATTCACACAGGATTAATTTTAAAGCCAGACTCCTTTAATAATAAATTGATAATTGAAGACATTTACTACTAATGCCATAATTTTGACATAACCAGTTCTCTGACAGGGATATCAGCAATCAGTAAATCTGTAAAAACATCCAAAGGCCAAAGCCCATGGAAGAGTTCATGTTCCTTATGGAATACAAAGGCACCAGCTATCCTGAGCACATCAACAAGTCTAATGTAGGACTAAGTAACATTTATTATTGATCTCAGCCTTAACATTCATGAGCAGCACCCAATGAACTCAGAAACTTCCCTTAGTCATTAACATCATTAACAGGAATACAGTAAATGCTAAGAAACTACTCCCTGTTTGAGTGAAGAGGTGGAGTAGGTGGGTAATGTTTCTGTGAAAGGGGAACCAGAGCAGGCAAGAGAAACCTTCACAGCTGTAAAGTTCAGGTTTGTATGAGCCAGTTCTGAGTGAGCACAGACCAAGCAGAAGGTCACTCCTTCACTGAGACAATAAGCCAGTTCTAAGTGAGCACAGACCAAGCAGAAGGTCATCCCTTCACTGAGACAATAACCCAGTTCTAAGTGAGCACAGACCAAGCAGAAGGTCATCCCTTCACTAAGACAATAACCCAGTTCTGAGTGAGCACAGACCAAGCAGGTCATCCCTTCACTAAGACAATAAGCCAGTTCTGAGTGAGCACAGACCAAGCAGAAGGTCATCCCTTCACTGAGACAATAACCCAGTTCTAAGTGAGCACAGACCAAGCAGAAGGTCATCCCTTCACTAAGACAATAACCCAGTTCTAAGTGAGCACAGACCAAGCAGAAGGTCACCCCTACACTGAGACAATAACCCAGTTCTGAGTGAGCACAGACCAAGCAGAAGGTCACCCCTTCACTGAGACTTTAGCAAACCAAGAAACAGATGCCATGGCATTCAGTGCACCTCCCACATGGGACAGGGGGTGAATTACACCCCAGAATAAACATATACAGTCTATCAACAGAAGGACACAGCTTTGCTCTAAGATGACTTACAGAGCTGAGGAGTTTAAATAGCTAAAAAGTTCCTTAGAGGAAAATAAATACAAAAACCCCCACAAACCTACAAGAGGTTATTCTATTGGACTGTAATTGTCATTATCAGAGTTTTGCATATGTCTCCTGCCACCTTCTGCTGGGCAGGACATGTAGGGAAATTAAACTATTTTATTCCAAAACTCTGGGCACAGAACTGAATACTAAGAATTACTGTATGGTATAGAGAAAAATTTAATGTGTTTAATTTCTCCATACTACTACCTTAACACCCAGCCTTATGAAAATGCAAAGCAATATATTTAAAGAAGGAAGTCAGTTATACCCAATGTTTACAGAATGCAGAGATTCTAGAGATACATTGCAACAATCAACCCTTAACAAGCAACACTACAACAATTACTGGTGTAGGAAGAAGTGATTGGTATACCTGAGTGTTTGGGCTCACCTCTGTCTCCATGCACTTTCCCATCATAGTTCTTGATCAGTTCTTCAATAAAGGTCCCATCCTGGTCAAGCACTTCATCTCCCATGTACGGAATGTTGTGTAAAACAGTTT
This sequence comes from Pithys albifrons albifrons, assembly GCF_047495875.1. Lineage (NCBI taxonomy): Eukaryota > Metazoa > Chordata > Aves > Passeriformes > Thamnophilidae > Pithys > Pithys albifrons. The sequence continues at coordinate 55,745,913 of NC_092464.1, forward strand.
CATCCTCTACCTGGGAACAACAGTCACAATGAAACTGTTTAAATTGCAGATCCAAAGGACCATTTCTGCATTGCCATTTTCTACAAGACAAGAGTCCAGTTATCACAGTTAACAAGTGGCTTCACTGCTTTAGGACATTTACTATTAACTGAATAAAAATGAAACAAAACCATCACTGATGTTCAACAATTTTTGCACTCATCATGACTGGCTCAAAATACTAATACCAGCTCCTACTCTCAAGGTTATCAGTGTTTACACAAAGCTTCTACTACAGAAACTCATTAAGTTACCTGGCTTTGGGAAGCTTGCATTTGATAAGTTCATTCACCCCTCCTTGGTTCTCTTCTACACTGATGCTGTTGGAAACCACAATGGAAACCATCCCTTCATTGTTTTGTCAGTGATAAGAAAATATGCCACAAAAATACACTAAATTCAAGTTATCTAAACAGCAAACAGAGAACCGTGTCTGACAATTTAATGTGAACTGCACTGTCTTTATTTTTGTCTGTCTAAACACTAAAGGCATTAATACTCCCATGTTTTATCAGTAGAATTTACGGACCTTGATGTTTAGCTGCATCTTCCAATACTACAAAAGAACCTTCTATTGTTGAGAAAATAAACATAAACTTTCCTGCTGATCATGATTCTGCACTAGTCCAAAATACCCAAACACTGATGAATTGAAAGTAAGTACAAAAATGTAGGGGGGAACTCTGTGCATATACTGATAAAAAATAGCTATTTAATTCACTATGTTACAATTATTATCACAGTAACCAATCAGCAAAGGTGATCAGATACAAAATGATGTGACAAAGATTTATAATAAGTTAAGCTTTTCTAGTAAGTCAAATACCTACATAAGAAATCTACTGCTATGGCTTCTACATATGGTGAAGTTAATCAGAAAAAAGGTTACACTCAGGTGCTGTATGAGAATGACCAGCGTGGGGGAGACTATTTGAGAATAAAGTTTCCTTTATGCCATAAGAACTACTATTCTGCCACAGGTATGTTGGTTGATTGTCTACATAAAAGTATTCACAGCCCTCAGAAAACATCTCCCATTACACTAATTATTTACTTTCAAATAAATCAACAGTTGGAAAAGGCCACACAAGACAATAGGTCACCTGAATTAAAACGAATTTCCAGCAGGATTTTAGAGATAACTCAGGTTCATTGAGGACAGAGCTTTAGTTTGCAATCAAAGTTACCTTTTTCTTTATTTTATTGAGGGAGGGGGTTAATTTCTGATTATCACTGCCTCGTTACCACTACCAAAGATAGAGAGGGTAATTGGCAATAGATTGTTCCTGGTTTACTTCTAGAATTAACACCTCCCTTTTCTCCCCACGTTTCTCTTGCCAGCACTTGTTTAAACTCACCATAAAATTCTGCTGGAGGGGAGACCAAGAATACATTATAGGCACAGAAGCAACAGCATTGAGAGTCTTCAGGGGGATGACTTGCTTTGGAAAGTCTATGTCGCTGGTAACAGAGCACTGAAACAAGAGGCTGAAGTTACAACATCAGAAAAACAGCAAACAAAAATAAAACACAGAACACTCCACAATGTACAAAATTCAAAGAGTTTCTCAAAATTACCCATATCAGCCTTTGAAAAATGCATGATTTTTTAGGGTGTAATAGCACACATAGTTTTAGCAGGAAAAAAACTCAAGAGTTATTTCTATGTCAATACCTTTGCTAATAGATCATTATGGGTTTTTTCCACTTTTTATTAAGTGGCTGTGATAGTGTTTCACTCAGACTGCTCAATCTACGATACAAATTGAGTTTTGTATCTCACAACAGATTTAGTACCTGTTGCTGCTACACTGATGTCATTATTTACTGAAGCCACCTGAGAGCCAACTGAATTCCCTTGGCTTCAGATCAATACACTGCAGAAATCATGTATTATTTATGTCACAAAACTAAATAAAATACTACTTTAATGCCAGCAAGACACCTTATGTAAATAAAACCTCCATATGACTTGCTAACTCCTGCCTTGTTTTCCCATTATTGTCTGTTTATCTTCATCCTATCCTCAAGCCTTTCATTCTGATCACTGCTTACAAAGGAAAAATGAAAATTAAATATGCAACTCTGGACATGACAATGAGATTTTCAGCTACAGGACTTTTGTCCTGGAGATTCAGAGATTCATGGAGCCTCCAAAGGATAAACAATCCATAGAAATACAGACAACATTAGGTTATTCTTTCATCTAATCAACAGTTAACAAACACAGGTCAACTTCTCTCAAATACCTGGACAGCTGCATGGAGAACTCTGGAAAAAAAGTTAGAAACAAAAACAGACAGAAACATCCAAAGCCAGGAGAAGAACGACAAAAGGGGGGTTGGAGATAAATAAAACAAAGTTTAGAACAGCTATCATAGGTACCTGAAAGGGAAAAAGGAAGTGGTGACAAAAGATCTTTCTCCCTTCCAGAAGGGAAAGATGAACAGAGCTTCACATTTCTAAAGAAATACACAAAGTAATGTAACAAACAGTATAAAGAGACAGTACTCTGGAGAATGACAAAAGCCAGATTTATTTCTTTTCTTTTTAATGTGCAGGAAATGAAATTAGATTTCTGCTGTGCATATTAATATTCAAGATTCTATCCTATGTTACTGCTGTAACATTCCAGGTTAATGTTTCATTTTCTAGCTAGCAGCCATCTAGCATATTTTTCATGTATTTTTAAAGAAAAATAAAAAAGTTAAAAAACTAATTACTTTTATCTTTGGAACTAGATGTCTCAGGCTGACAAATGGGCTATGTCAAAATGACTCAAAATGTTTAGCACTGAGTCTCAGCCATGTTGCCCTGTTGTTTGGGGATGGAACTCAGCTCACTGTTCAGGACATGTTATTGTCACTGGTTGAAGGCTCTCACAGAACCTTTCCAGCAAGTCACTGAATTTCTAGCCAGTGTCTTACACAACTCTGAAGAAATTCAGCATATCACAAAAAGGAGATTTTAAGGTAATCTTTTAAAGTCTGCACCATTTCTTTGTCTCACTTTGTCTCAATTATGGCAAACTTAAGCATTGGAGCGACAGAGCCTGGATTTGAATGCAGCAATTAACAGGCAGGAAATTCACATAAAGAACAGTGAACACCAAGCTTACAAAAAAAGAGAAATGAAAAAAGAAAGGAATTGTGAGGAATGATCTTCTATTAACAAAAAAAAGCTGAAAATTGGATGTGTACCTGTGTCAACTATTATCAGAATTTCTGATCCTACAGTGCCATTTAATACTGACAGAGCTGTACATGTAATTGCATATTCAAGAACATTTAAAAGAGAACACACAAAGGTCCTGTCTGCTTGAATTTGAACAAAAAGCACAAAAAATGCACCTTTGTGACACACTCCTGTCCCCCAATTCTCCACTAAATTTTTAGGAACAGGAAATTGGGCAAATTTCCTTGAAGATAAAGCAGTTTGGTTTGATTTTTTTAACCTATTCTCATTAAAGTCTTTTCATTCTCATCCCAGCTTTTCAGACTACAGATAAAACAACTTCATACTGGCTTAGTTTGAAGAAGTGCCCACAGAGCAGCTGAGCATGAAGTTAAATTAACCTGGGCTGAACACAGAAAGTTGGATGGGGCTTAAAGACCTGCTCAAGCTCCCAACATGACACAGTCCTGGGTAACCAGCTCAAGGATGGCCCTGCTTGGGCAGGGAAGTTCTCCCTTCCAACCTCACCCATTCAGTGAGTCTCTGACAGCCAGTTTAGGTGCTCAAACTGCACCAGGATTACAGAAATGCTTTTCAAAAGTCAACTTCCAGTCTGCTTGTGCAACACAAAGGTTCATCAACCTAACTCCTTGCAGGATCTCTGTGGTTTAACGACTTTAATTAATATAAAGACGACTTTGTCAAGTGGGTGTGCTCACAGTTTTCATGTGCTTTAACTCAGTCAGAACCAAAGGAACCACTCGGTGGTGCAACTGAGGGAAAACTCCAATAGGTGGGAGAATAAACTCCCAGCATCACAGAGACAAACCAGTCTGATTAAAGGATGCTGATCCAAGTATTACCAGAAATAAAGAAGTTTCACTTTCGTGTGTCATTTAAAGCTCAGTAGCCTGCTACATATTTATTAGTTTCCAGAAGTCATATGATCAGAGCAAATCAGAAATAAATTCTTTAAGAGACTCATACAAAACATATTAAGCTACCAAGTCACATTATGCTGGAAAAGGAAACAAAAACAAGAACAGCTGATTTGCAGTAATAAAACGAGAAGGTGGTAAGAACCTTGTAAGTGGAATTACCACAACACATGTTAACCAACCTCCCTGGTCCCGCGCAATGAGCTCACAGAAGTCATGATGTGAACAGGCTGGATCCTGCGTTGTTTCCATTCTTGATTTAAGATTTCAGTTCTTTCCAGGATCTTCTGACGATTAGAATTAAACATACTCTAAAAATTAATCACAACATTACAAATAAATCAAAGACTCTAAAGTCACTTGCTGGCATCTTAAGGCATTATAACACTTACTAAAAAAAAATAAACAAAACCAGACATGTTAAAAAAAAAAGTGTTCAAAACTCAACCATACAGATTTTGTTTTAAATGTCAGTGAGATTTAATATGTTCATTATCCCTTTGATTCAAATCACGTTCTCACATTTAGAGACTCAGAGGTTTAGCATGAAACTGAATGCTGAAGAGTTTTGCAGCTAAAGAAGTTGCCATACTTGCCCTCCACAGTATCTTCTGATACTTCACATTCCCAATCCAATCCCATATAAACACACCATATCTGTTTATAAGACAAGTTTTCAGTAGGTTAACAAAGTACTCAATGAAAGTGTTACAGCAGATGTCAGCTGCAGGTCACCTGAGACTTCAGAAAAAAATCTGTAATTGTATAATTTCATCGGCAAGAGAACAGAAGATAAAGCACCTTTACTTCATCCGCACGTCGGAACCTCTTGAGCTGCCTCAGCCTCATATACTCCGATTTTACGCGTTTTCTCCAGCAAATTGGTCCCTTCTCAGATTTCTTTCCGGTTTGACCCATGATTATCCTACAAGAGACAATGGCACACTAACATTACCAAACCTGATGGCACTGCTTACTGAAAAAGTCAGAGTAAAGGTAGGTAGGACAGAGACATTCCTTTAATACCTTTCATATATATATGTATATGTATATACAGAATCCCAGACTATTACGAGTTGGGAGGGACCCACAAGGATCATCGAGTCCAACTCTTAAGTCAAGGGCCCACACAGGGGATTGAACCCATGACCTTGGCATTATTACAATCAAGTTTTAATTCCTTGCAATCAGACACTTGTGGTACCATTCCAATGCAACAGAAAGAAAAAAAAAAAGGAAAATATATTTAAGTGATAGACACTAGAAAATACAGAATTGTAATTATAAATCAGTGGGACCCTTCACACTTGCTTAATTTAAACACTTCCAATACCTCTCTACAGAAAGGTACCTGATGAATTTAAAGGGGTGAGAAAGAATAAATCAAGATTAGCTCAGTTGGTTAAAACTTAGTTGTAATAATGCCAAGGTCATGGGTTCAATCCCCTGTGTGGGCCATTGACTTGAGTTGGACTTGATGATCCTTGTGGGTCCTTCCAACTCAGAATATTCTGGGATTCTGAGATTCCCACTGCAAAGACACACATTAGAATCCTTGCAAGCAGCCTTGTAAATTAATTTCTGGAGATCTATGTCCATGGCAGACAAACATTTTCCTCCTTGCAAGAGTGGTCCTCTTCACTCAGACACCAGCTCCTACAATAGGCTTCTGAAGTTAACCCCAAGTACAAAGAGGCACCCCAAGCACAGTCCTCCTACCCAACCTCTCAAGCATTCAGAAATTCTAGATATTTAGACAAAGTTTTGAAACAGAATTAGAGACTTTGCCCTTTTCTCAAGTGTTCTATAAAACCTCAAACAGTCCACTGATTCTCCTTTTGCTGATCAGCCTCCTGGTGCCAACTGATTCAGTTCTGTGATACAGGACTGCTGGCACTGAAGTTGTATTTATTCATTACAATCCAAGCACACTGCTAGAATATGCCGATCTGCTCCGTATGTTTCCAGACCAAGGACCGTATGCTGTGACTGTGCTGGCAATGGCTGATTTGACAGAACCCTGACACCAAACCACCACATCAAGGACTGGCCTCCACCCGAGAGACACACTGCAACAACCTACAACATGTCACTAAACAGCTCAAAATATCGTTCAGAACAGCCACGGACGAGGAAAGGGTTGAAATGCCCAGGTGCCTGAGGTCAATACATTCTCAAACAAGTATAACCATTTTCTGCAGAAACAATTCCAGCCCTTCTAATTATCAAGGCAGGTCAACATGAAGGGAGGTGTCACCTTCAGGCTGGAATCAAATGCCCACTCACCTCCATTACTGCACACACAGCCCCCCTGGCAGTCATGGACAGCTTCATCCACCTTACTAAAAGATTCCTGCTCCATTTTCAGTAGCTGTGCACGGGTCAGACTTGAGTTCTGTCAGGTTTTATGATGGGAGGTGGGGAATCAATACAGAAACTTATTCTCACAATGTGCCCAGGTGGCCAAGAAGGCCAAGGGGATCCTGGCCTGGATCCAAACTAGCGTGGCCAGCAGGCCCAGGGCAGTGACCCTTCCCCTGGACTCTGCCTTGGGGAGGCCACACCTTGAGTGTTGTGTTCAGTTCTGGGCCCCTCAGTTGAGGAAAGAGATTGAGGGGCTGGAGCAGGGCCAGAGAAGAGCAACGAGGCTGGTGAAGGGACTGGAGCACAAGTGCTGTGGGGAGAGGCTGAGGGAGCTGGGGGTGTTTAGCCTGGAGAAGAGGAGGCTCAGAGGTGACCTCAGCACTGTCTGGAACTGCCTGAAGGGAAGTTCTGGCCAGGTGGGGGTTGGTCTCTTCTCCCAGGCACTCAGCAATAGGACAAGGGGGCACGATGGGCTCAAGCTCTGCCAGGGGAAATTGAGGCTGGTGATCAGAAACAAATTCTTTGCAGTGAGAGTGCTCAGGCATTGGAATGGGCTGCCCAGAGAGGGGGTGGATTCCCCATCCCTGGAGATTTTTAACCTGAGCTTGGCCGTGGCACTGAGTGCCATGATCTGGTAAAGGGACTGGAGTTGGACCAAGGGTTGGACTGGATGATCTCGGAGGTCTTTTCCAACTCAGTCCATTCTATGATTCGATGCATCCTGGGTACAGGACAGTTTTTTTGTTTTTTTCAGCTCTAATTTTTCTATAACCCATTTATGCACAAGTTTTCTTTCCACTCACTGTTTTTCTCATAATAAAAACATGACATTTAAAAAGCAATTTTTAGTTTGTTTATATATATTTGACTTAATACGTGATGTATATCCCACTGACTCCTGCACAGTATTATTATTGCTTTCTTTAGAACAATTTTTTTTGCTATAACTTGACATAAGCATCACTGCTTTTTATTTTTTTTCTATGAGTTGTTTTTGGTGCCTTGAGCAGTAAGTCATTGTCCATGTTGTGCCCCAGGTATAAGTTTGAAAGTGGTGGAAGAGGAGTGTTCCTTTAAGTCATGTTTATTTTCAGATGAATGGCCTGAGTGTTCATGGGTTATGCTGTTTTAAAAAGAAGTATTAATCTTCTTGTGAACTGTTATTTTTTAAGCATTTTAATAAAACAGGTAACGATGATGTTCACTACTGGAAAATTGAATAGTTTGGATTTTTTAATGCAGTGGAGATGTACTTCTCTTGGGTCTTAAGTCCTTCTGGTGCCTTCTCGAGGTTGTATTTAAATTGTATGAAAGAAAGATGGAAATTCTGTTGGGTTTTATCTGTTTTGTTGTTGTTTTTAATCCAGTTATATATGATTTCCATATAGATCTGCTTTTGATGAGAAGGGCTTATCTGGCAATTTAATTTCAGTTCAGAAAGCTTTTTTGAGCCTGAGTAATTTGTTATTCTGCAGGAAACTGGAATAAGAAGGGCTGTGGTTGATGCAGTATTAGAGTAAGTCAATGTAATCTGTTTTTGTTTTATGGACTGTGTTACTTCAGTGTTGTCAGATGAGCTCTCATTATCTTCTGAGTTCATTGGTACCATTTCCATGTCTTTTGGCTGAATCACAACTGAAGCAATTTTGGTGTTCTGTACTGCTTATGAATTGAGGTTGCATGTTATATAGTGGCACTTTCTCTATGCCTAATTTATTTCTAGTTAATGGGATGTTTTTCCATATTTTTGTTTTGCTTAGTTTAGCATATAATATAATGTATTTTCTGCACTTCATGGTGCTTTTATGCTGCTCTCTAATCAATGTCACAATGCACTTTGAGTCACTTTGATTGACTTGGCTGTGTTTAATATGAATGGTGCAGGGCTAGAACTTCCCTTCAGGTAGTTCTAGACAGTGATGAGGTCACCTCTGAGCCTTTAAATTTTGAGGGGTTTCAACATTAATGTGTTAATGAACTCTCAGCAGTTTTTCAAACCAAGTGGACCATGTTACTGCATTTCTGGGCAGCTCCACATGACCAAAGCAGAATTACAGCATTGCTCACATATGTGCTAGGGCAGAAGGCAATTGTTGTCCCATCCCAAATCTCAGAAGAAAGTAGAGAAGAAAATAAGACCAAAAAAAAAGAACAAAAAACCCAAACCCCAAACCAAACAAACCAAAAAAAAAAAAAAGAACAAAACAAAATAACAACCAATGCAGGGGTAGGACAGGAAGATGTATCCATAGTGGACAGAGTTAATTCCCACAGTGCAATTAATCCATCATCTTCACATCAGGACTACAGACAAGAGCCATTGGCTATTTCCAATGTCAATTCAAAGGTTGTCCCCAAGACTCACAATTAAGAAGCTAAACCTAAAAAACGAGGATAAGAAGTTTCACAGGCAAGGACAGCCTATGCTGGGGGAGCAAAAAGTGAGACAGAACTACGACCTCTTAAAGAGGGGTGATGGACATTTGGGGTGAGGGACATTTGGGGTGATGGACATTCCTTCCATCCCTGCAACCAAAAGTGATCTGGAGAATTAAAAGACCTCAGGGAATCAGCAACATCAACTGAATCTCTGGGGCAAAATCAGGATTGTTCTCTCAAACCTACAACTGGCCCACTTGCACCAGTACCTGTGTGTAAGAAAAGCCCTTCCCAAATCTGGACTGGAGTTGGACCAAGGGTTGGACTTGATGATCTCAGAGGTCTTTTCCAACCCAATCCATTCTATGATTCTACGATCTCTTACAAATGTGAACAGTAGAAAATGATGAAACTACTCTGAGCTGTAAAAAATACACAGTTTTCACTTTGCTAGGCAAGAAAAATCCCTGTACATTTTCCTTAAATTGTGTTGTTTGGGAGTCAGCTACGACTGCAGAGCAGAGAAGCCACTGAACGTCAAGATCAATTTGTAAGAAACAACCAACTTTTCATACCAAGTTCCAAAATATCCCCCACAGTAGCCCGAGTGGCACAAGCCAAATGCCAAATGTCTTAGAATAGTTAAGCCTGTCTTAAGACTGCACAGTGTTAAGGGGTTTGCATTTAATAAATCAAACATGATTCTGGATTGTCTCAGTGCAATGATCTGACCCCGAGAGCCTCCAGGCCTTGTCCTTCTTCTCTGCCCCTCCTGAACCCTGATAGATGTTTCTATTGTTTAAAAATTTTATTCTTTCCCAATTTTTTTTTATCCTTTCGATAAAAAGGGCCCACAGAAACCACCAAACTGCCAAAGATCCCAGCCCTGAAAAGTTTTATCCAAAAGAAAGAAACTGTAGCAGCCAAGTCAGTAAATTCTGGGCAGATTATGGCATTTCCAGCAGAGATACAAAGAAAGCAGGCACAGTTCCAAGGCAGTTTCTACTCATACTTGAATAGCTGAAAATAAAATAATAATAAAAAATAATAGCAGTGCCTTAAAGCATCTGTATTTGTGTTTTAAATAAGCCCTGCCTTGCATAGCTGAAAATAAAAAAATTAAAATAAATTTTAAAATAATGGCAGTCTTAGGGCATCTATATTTGTATTTTAAATAAACCCTGCTGAGAATTCCATAATTCTGCACATGATCCACATTCTTTACAGTGAGTTTTTAAGAAAATTCATGCCTGTAAGCTTCAATCAGCCAACATTTACTTCCAGCAGACAAATTGTGTACAACAAATCCAGGATTCACAACAAGAGATAAAGGAGGGTAGAACAATTTCAGCTCAAATTGCTCCTGTTTTGCCCACAGAACACAGAAATAGTCTTATTTAAAGACAACATCCCATTTTTCTTTGATCACTTTGGCAATATCCACCCGTGACAGACAAGCACACAGATAATTCTCTAAATTAGGCAGTCTATTCAAACAGTCACACGGCTGTCAAAAACCATATTTAAGCTGCTCTGGCTACTGTGCCAAAATTCAGAAAGAAAATAAATTAATGAAAATTTTCAACTGAAAAGCATGAGAGAACAAATGAGGGGGGTCTGCCCTTTGGAGAGAACACTATTAATTTGTAATTGTGCTTAATATTACACAATATTTTAAGCTGTAGAAACTCTATATTAATCTTCCCTCTACTCAGGATTCCTGTTTGGAGATATTTATGAATGAAAACATATTTTCTATGGTATAATTTATCAGTTCTTGTTTTGTTAATTAATCTACACTTATAAGGTTATTCACATACTTTAAATATATGGATAAGCTGCTAAAATGCTGCATTTCAGAGCACTCTGAACCAGCAGTTTCCCTGGGAGGACAGTGAGGATGGAGAATATAAAACACAAAAGACAAACTGCATGTGCAATCTGATGCAAACGGAACAATAAAATGAGCAATAATCATGCCCTTTGCTGCCTACAGTAACAGAACTCAGTAATGCAGGAACACAACCACCCAGAATGGGCATGGGCAGGTACAAGTGCTGCTTCCACCTCCCTCAAAGCCAAATGTTTCCACGTTTCCCTCTCAGAACCTCGAGCTGTCAGTTTTATCTGGAAAAGACATCACCTGTCCACTGTGTAAGTGGTCACTCATTTCCACTTCTACACATCCTCCTCTAATGTGAGAGCTTAAGTGCTGATGAGTCTGCAATCAAACTAGGTCAGGGAAAAAAAAATCTGTCTGAACAGCCCAAAAATGAACAGACTTGGGTTTTAAATACAATTTTTCTGCACAAGCCTGCTCAGTGAGCTACCCCACACTGCCCCCTGAATGCTCCCACCTTGCCCCCATCCCTGCCAACAGTGCCCAAGGGCACAAACTCTGAGCTGCCTTCATGAACTCTCACGTCAAATATTATAAACTTATTAATTTAGACTCAATACTAAATAATGAAGATACTCACCAAAGTAACTTCCTAAGCAGCGATGGTACTCTACAGTCTTAGAGGTGACCTCATCACTGCCTGGAACTACCTGAAGGGAAGTTCTAGCCAGGCGGAGATCAACCCAGGCCAAAAGGAGTTACATTTGCAGAGGGGAGACTCCTGATCAATCTGGACCAAAGGTTAGAATTCCTAATACCTGAGGTAGGAGCATTCCCTGGGAACATCCAGGCATGCAGGGCAGGGTTGTAACTGCATTAAGGGACTGTAGGCAGTTCTGTTCCATACTGGAGCAGAGAGTAGGGACAGTGAGTCTGTCCAGGGATGGTTGGTACAATGGCAGTGCCTGGGGAGGGATTGCTTTCTGCTGGCACATCAGTGTCTGCAGCCCTGAATGGTGTCTCTCCCCAGTGATTGTTCTCTCTGTAAAGACAACAACAGCATGCCCAGGTGGCCAAGAAGGCCAAAGGGATCCTGGCCTGGATCCAAACTAGCGTGGCCAGCAGGCCCAGGGCAGTGACCCTTCCCCTGGACTCTGCCTTGGGGAGGCCACACCTTGAGTGTTGTGTTCAGTTCTGGGCCCCTCAGTTGAGGAAAGATCTTGAGGGGCTGGAGTGGGGCCAGAGAAGAGCAACGAGGCTGGAGAAGGGACTGGAGCACAAGTGCTGTGGGGAGAGGCTGAGGGAGCTGGGGGTGTTCAGCCTGGAGAAGAGGAGGCTCAGAGGTGACCTCAGCACTGTCTGGAACTGCCTGAAGGGAAGTTCTGGCCAGGTGGGGGTTGGTCTCTTCTCCCAGGCACTCAGCAATAGGACAAGGGGGCACGATGGGCTCAAGCTCTGCCAGGGGAAATTGAAGCTGGAGAGCAGAAAAAAATTCTTTGCAGAGAGAGTGCTCAGGCATTGGAATGGGCTGCCCAGAGAGGGGGTGGATTCCCCATCCCTGGAGGTTTTTATGGTGAGATTGGCCGTGGCACTGAGTGCCATGATCTGGTAAAGGGACTGGAGTTGGACCAAGGGTTGGACTTGATGATCTCGGAGGTCTTTTCCAACCCAATCCATTCTATGATTCAATCATCCCACCCTTCCCAGCTCTTTATTCTCCCCCCCGTACTGACCACAAACTGGATTAAACTGAGTACGGACGAATACAAGCTGACTTTTGTGACTGTTGTCTGACACACAGAGGAGTCTGACGATCCCATCCACAGCTGTGGCTTCCTGTGCTCAACTCTAATGCAGGAAGGACTTGACAGAAAATCAGGCCAAGCAGTGCAGGCAACGAGACCACAACAGGCACTGGTTTATACACCAGTTTGCTCTGGAGTGGCTCTGTAGCTGTGAGCTGTTATCAGATCCAGACAGGTCTCTCAGCCTGAGCTTATGCAATCTTACTAATGGACAAATCATAAACCCTACCTGAAGTCAACACTGAACATCTTCAAGCAGCCATAGAACTTACAGAAAAAAAAATCTCAAAGAAAACAAACAAACAAACCCAAAGAAAACCAATCACCCTCCCAAACCCTTCTATGTTTTTTCACAAACCAAAAAGAAATGTTTGCTTGGGGAGCAGGATTTAGGACACCTGTGATGTTCAACTCAAAAAGTAAAATTTTAGCAACAGAAGAGATTAACAAGATTTTTGTCATAAGCCTACAAAAAAGTTCAGTACTTGGTAGAAAACAAACAAACAAAAAGGATTATGTATTTCAAGTATCAAACCCCAACACATTAAGTTTAGATCTAAAGCTGTTAACTTTCCCAAACTACCTCATAAAGTCTCAAATAATATTTTTTGCTACAGGACAACACAACACAATACAATTAAATGATTGTTCAACTGCAGCAAACTATTTTTCATGCTTGTTACACTAAACTTTACTGCTTAGAAACTCCTGGAAATTTTATTTTAGTGTTTTACTTCATACACCCTAAATGCAAAGCAAGACAATACTCTCTATGAATCTGTCCTAAATCTTTCCAGAGCAGGTGGTTTGCAACAGACTCTTGTTACAACTATCAAGAACCTGAAAATGAACTAGAAATAAAACAAATAAATATTGCCTACAAGTTTTGTAGTTGCTACTCTTCCTTTTGGATTTTCTAAAGCAAAACAAAATGTGGTTTCCTTTCAAACTTATCTATATAAAACAGCACATTCTCATTTCCAGGGGAAGAAAAATATCCCCAAGGCCAGTGTCAGCTCGAGTATTTCAGATACCAAACGAGACAAACTAACAAAAATATCTAGGAAACACAATTTTAGGAAATATTAACATAGTTTATCAATAATGTTTTACTACAAAAACAACTATATCACAATTAACCTTTTACAGAAATAGTCACAGAGAAATAGATGAGAGTAAACTGTGGTGTGTGATTTTTACTATTTTGTTACAGAAATGTGATATTTTAACTTAGTGCAGTTCAATGTATTTTAAAATGAGAAATACCTGAAAACACTTACATATGCTTAAAAATTTGCATAATGTTGTAATTCTGTTTGCTGAAGTGCTGTGTCACTGAAGACAGTTTAAATTTTGAGAGAGGACTTACACCAAATGCCGCCATCAGTTCAACCACCTTCCTCAAATGCTATTTGATGTTTTACCTGGAAAAGTCATCACCTGTCCACTGTGTAAGTGGTCACTCATTTCCACTTCTACACATCCTCCTCTAATGTGAGAGCTTAAGTGCTGATTAGTCTGTAACCAAACTAGGTCAGGGAAAAAAAAAATCTGTCTCTGAACAGCCCAAAAAATGAACAGACTTGGGTTTTAGAAACAATTTTTCAACAAAACCAGCTCCACATGCTGGTTTGTTCAGCAGCTACAAATTTGTTCAAGCCACGAATTCTTGAATCCACACAAGGCAGAAACAAGAAGCAAAGAACCAAAACTGGAGAGGGCAGCAGTTTAGGCTCCAACCGAAGTGTCTGTCAAACTGTGCCATCCCTCTGACACTGAGTTTTGATGGTATAGAAGAATTACTGGTGAAAACCCGGAACAGGAAACATTCACCAAGCCCTGCAGAGCAGCTGTGGCACTGCTTGGGCAGAGAAATGCCAAGAGGTTTGTGTTTGCCTACAAAGGCTTAACTTGTGCTGGGCTCTGTCTGGCAGGTTCTAAAAGAAGAGATTGGTGAGCTGATCTAAGCAGGCCCCTCCAAACAGCTCATCTGATTCCTCACCCTGACAGGCTTTGGTGGCTGAGCATGATGGAGATCAACAAACCACTCATGACCAACTCTTAACAACATTACATGTTCTGCAAGAATGTTCTGGATTAGTCAAGAGATGCAAACTGTCAGCAAAGCCATTGCCACAGACAAAACTATTAACTGTAATAAATTTGATGTAAGGAGGAGAACCATCAACAGCCTCAGAAGTATCAGTGCCAACCCCAAACTGAGGAACAATGACTGTGTGAAAGCAAATGTCCCTCTTTCAGAATATTTCCTCTTCCTCCTCTCCAAGTTAGCAGATATCTTCTGGCTTGCAAGTAGAATGAAAAACCTGTTTTGCAATGCTGGTAACAACTATGTCCAAGATATTTTGCTGTCAGCCCAGAGACCAGCACAGACCCACGACAGCCACAGGCTCTCCAGGTAATTAATACGGCAGCACCAAAAGCAGGTCTGCTGCTATAAACAGGCATGATATTAATTATAAGGAGTCTCCAACAACTAAACTTCTATTATTATGGCAGTTTGTTACTTGTACTTACTTTTTGCAACACTAAAATACATGTCAGTCAGTTAACATCCCTTTTAAAAGCAGCCCCGTCACTGCAATGTTGTGGGGTTGTTTATGCACCAACAACCCAAAGGCTTGGGCTCCACTGGAACAGCTGTCAAACCCAAGCTTCTCCCTGATGCAATCCATGGTTACTGGTGTGTTAGCAGTTCCCTGAACGAATTTAGCTTTGGAGAACAACATTTCAAAGTAACCGAAACTGAGCAGCGCATTGGCTGCTCAACAGGAGCCAACAGTGTGCCCAGGTGGCCAAGAAGGCCAAAGGGGATCCTGGCCTGGATCCAAACTAGCGTGGCCAGCAGGCCCAGGGCAGTGACCCTTCCCCTGGACTCTGCCTTGGGGAGGCCACACCTTGAGTGTTGTGTTCAGTTCTGGGCCCCTCAGTTGAGGCAAGAGATTGAGGGGCTGGAGCGGGGCCAGAGAAGAGCAACGAGGCTGGAGAAGGGACTGGAGCACAAGTGCTGTGGGGAGAGGCTGAGGGAGCTGGGGGTGTTTAGCCTGGAGAAGAGGAGGCTCAGAGGTGACCTCAGCACTGTCTGGAACTGCCTGAAAGGAAGTTCTGGCCAGGTGGGGGTTGGTCTCTTCTCCCAGGCACTCAGCAATAGGACAAGGGGGCACGGACGGGCTCAAGCTCTACCAGGGGAAATTTAAGTTGGAGATCAGAAAAACTTCTTTGCAGAGAGAGTGCTCAGGGATTGGAATGGGCTGCCCAGAGAGGGGGTGGATTCCCCATCCCTGGAGGTTTTTCAACTGAGCTTGGCCGTGGCACTGAGTGCCATGATCTGGTAAAGGGACTGGAGTTGGACCAAGGGTTGGACTTGATGATCTGGGAGGTCTTTTCCAACCCAATCCACTCTATGATTCCATGATTGTCTCACCTATTTGCTCTTGGAAGCTGATAATAAATACATCCTAGTGTACTTCTCAATTAAGACTGGGAAAGGAAGTAGGATCTTAAAAATGGCAGTAATTTTCTCTCTTCACTGTCTGTCTACACTGCTTTAGCATCTCAGACAGATTGTACATGGCAAATGTTATAAATTTGAGTTGTTCAGTTACATCAAATCATATCTTTTGTGAGCTCAGAAGAAGCAGAGTTTCCTAACTGGACTAAAGTTGTTCATGCTGGCACTATAAACATCCAATCTGGCAAGGAAGAAGAGGAACCATGAAACCAGAGTCCTGGGTAAGCAGTAAAACCATCACAGTGTATGATCTACTTATGTCAGACTGGAACACTCCTGTTCCACACCATGTAAAACACACTATTCACATCCTGGAGCTTTTTGCTCCTTACAAGACTGTGCACAATCAAAGCAGTTAATGTGTTAACTACTTCTGCAGGAGCAGCTTTCAAGAAGCTGTTTCCTGCCCTCTCTTGATCGACTAAAGATTGCTCTGAAAAGGCGCAGTGAGTGGCAAACAAGAGCAGAAACCATGTGCAACCTGTGACTGCAGTTGCCAGTGCAAGACTAAGGAAAAGCAACACTAGTGAAGATTCCTTCACTTCAGTTCTGCCTCACACATCCCACTACAGCCAATCACAGCAATGTATCATTGGGGTGTAATTCAGATAAATGGCCAACAAGTACTAGCACAAGCCTAAGGCTTCAAGGCATTTCTAGCTGCTCTTCCCGATATTCCTCTGGAATACCACGGGTGGCCTCCCAGACTCCTGAACACACTCTTAAGAACATGCCATGCTTTTGTCTGTTTCTGGGCCTTATCAAAACTGGACAAGTCACTCCAAGAATTTCAGCCACTACATAAAAGCACTAATTCCCTGAACAGCACATTTTCCCACACAACTCAGAACTAAACCCAGACTATCAGAGAACTTGAGCACTGTTGTAGCCCTTCCACCGAGACATGCTAATCTATGCCAAAGGAAAGTACAAGAGGCAACAGACAAGACTCAGCAAGGGATTGCATTTCAATATAACAAGAAAATTCTTCACAGTGAGTGTGGTCCAGTATATGAATGCATTAAGCAGAGAGGCATTAGAATCTCCACTCTTGAAAATGTTTTAAAAGTGGCCTGGAAAACACAATTGCAGTGTTTGCCTTACTCAAGTGGGAGACTGGATCAAATGGCTCCCAGATGTCCTTGCCAGCCTAAACTATTTTACAGGTCAATACAGCTCTCAGCTGGGCCCACCACCCCAAAACCAAGGACCACAGCATTTTCAAAGCTGATGCCATGGAGTTTGCTTGCCATTTACCTTCCAGTTCAGTATTTCAAAAGATGAAAACAATCACATTGCATCTTAACACTCACAGGATTTCGATCAGCTACAGGCACGATGTGAAAAAACTACTATTAAAGGAACAATAATTTGGGAAATAAAATGTTTAAGAGCTTCAGCAGACTGAAGTCTTCAGTTTGTGGGAAATCACTGATTGTAACAATCAGTAGAAACATTTGTAATGTCAGTAACATTTGTAGAGTCCACCAACAAGGCAGTTCACTCACTCCTTCCCACCACTATTTCATGTGTTTGTTCACCTGAAAGACACCTTGTCCAGTTGACAGCACAGTTGGAGCCTTCAGTTCTACCTCTTAGAAACCGTTATTAAAAAGGACAGATCGGGAAGCTCTTCACTAATTAAGAAAGCAATCTAACTAGAGTGCTTAAACTTAACATTATGCCTAAAATAAATAAAAGGGCTATTAATTCAAGTTGTGTCTTCTTGTCCTAATGGGGTTCTGCTTCTCTTACAGCCCGACCTTTGTGCCTTTGAAGTGTCTCTCTTCTCACACCTTTTACTTTCTGCCATTTAGTGGCTTCAGCCTTCCCTTGTACTTGGCATACTTAAGATCAGAAGCCTGATCTCAAACTTGGAACATTAAATTCTTGGTTGCCTTTTGGGTTTGGATTCGGGGTTTTCTTTTTTCCCCCTTTTTTTTTTTCCCATTTCTAAACTTAAGCATATTCTAGAAGAAATCATTAAGAAAGTCAAGTGGTGCACATGTTCACAATAAGCAACACTTCATGACTTGCTTTCCTGAAAGATGTTCCTCCTCCATTATTTCTTCCCAAACATAATGGTTTTTTGGACCTTGTTACTATCGCAGCAGCTCCTTAATTTAAAAGCTCCTAATTGACACTTCAAAATATTCAGGATTACTGAGATGCTTTCCTGTATGTTTTGAGTAAGAATTTCAGCTTATTTCAAAACCAGGTTAAGAGAAAAAAAGAAATCCCCATTTTGTGGCAAGTTCAAGCCTGGACATCACTTGTTACCTTGATCTGTCTTAAACAAAATGACTCTACACACCCTTTTCTCTCACAGCTGTGTATGAGTGGCTATCAGTGACCTCAGAGTGCAGTTTCATGACATACTTAATCTAATGAAACTTCTTATTTGTAGTAGTACTACTATGAAACTACCTTATTAACTGGAATGACTGTATTTATTTGGCAGCCTAAACTTATTGGATTATTATAACACAGGCAATGCCTTGGATCTGAGCTAAGCAATGCAACAGAATTCCCCTCAATGGTTGATTTTTAGGTTCCCTGTGATGTCAAGGCTGATGCACCTCCTGCACACAACCTCTACGGTAACTTCTGGTGCAAATGGAAAACATAAACCAAAGATGACAGGGCTTTCATGTCACTAAATTATGTACATTTTCTGAAGCAGTTTCACGAAGGACTGCAAGTGCCCTGGCATTATGAAAAGAGTCAATGTGAGCACATATTTGATAAAAAACAAAAATAATTACAAATCAGGGAAGTCATAGAATCATAGAATGGATTGGGTTGGAAAAGACCTCCGAGATCATCAAGTCCAACTCTTGTTCCAACTCCAGTCCCTTTACCAGATCGTGGCACTCAGTGCCACGGCCAAGCTCAGGTTAAAAACCTCCAGGGATGGGGAATCCACCCCCTCTCTGGACAGCCCATTCCAATGCCTGAACACTCTCTCTGCAAAGAATTTTCTCTGCTCTCCAACTTCAATTTCCCCTGGCAGAGCTTGAGCCCATCGTGCCCCCTTGTCCTATTGCTGAGTGCCTGGGAGAAGAGACCAACCCCCACCTGGCCACAACTTCCCTTCAGGCAGTTCCAGACAGTGCTGAGGTCACCTCTGAGCCTCCTCTTCTCCAGGCTGAACACCCCCAGCTCCCTCAGCCTCTCCCCACAGCACTTGTGCTCCAGTCCCTTCTCCAGCCTCGTTGCTCTTCTCTGGCCCCGCTCCAGCCCCTCAATCTCTTGCCTCAACTGAGGGGCCCAGAACTGAACACAACACTCAAGGTGTGGCCTCTCCAAGGCAGAGTCCAGGGGAAGGGTCACTGCCCTGGGCCTGCTGGCCACGCTAGTTTGGATCCAGGCCAGGATCCCATTGGCCTTCTTGGCCACCTGGGCACACTGTTGTTGTCTTTACAGAGAGAACAATTACAGGGGAGAGACACCATTCAGGGCTGCAGACACTGATGTGTCAGCAAAGAGCTGTCCCTCCCCAGGCATTGCCATTGCACCAACCATACTTGGACAGACTCACTGTCCCTGCTTTCTGCTCCAGCATGGCACAGAACTGCCTACAGTCCTACAGCCCTGCCCTGCATGCCTGGATGTTCCCAGGGAATGCTCTTACCTCAGGTATTAGTAATTCTAACCTTTGGTCCAGATTGATCAGGAGTCTCTCCTCCACAAATGTAACTCCTGACTTTGGCCTGGGTTGATCCCAACATGCACTTTCCCTCATCCTTTACTGTTTCCAGTCGGTTTTTAACAAAGTAATCTCTTTAGACACAGTTCCCCATTACTGCCCAAACATACCAGACAAACGTCGCACTCAGCAATAGGACAAGGGGGCACGATGGCCTCAAGCTCTGCCAGGGGAAATTGAAGTTGGAGAGCAGAAAAAATTCTTTGCAGAGAGAGTGCTCAGGCATTGGAATGGGCTGCCCAGAGAGGGGGTGGATTCACCATCCCTGGAGGTTTTTAACCTGAGCTTGGCCGTGGCACTGAGTGCCATGATCTGGTAAAGGGACTGGAGTTGGACCAAGGGTTGGGCTGGATGATCTCGGAGGTCTTTTCCAACCCAACTGATTCCATGATTCTATGAAAACTGCAGGGAGGACCAGACGGCTTTGGCTTTCAAGGGTCACCCCCACTTCATGCTACAAAGAGCAGCCCTTTGACCTGCCCCTGGTTCCTGCACCTGTGCCATCACCTCCCCCCTGAGAGCAGGGGCAGTTTTGCAGCCAGACCTTGACAGAACAAGGGACTCCTCTGGCTGGAAGCATCTTGCTGCTTCTGGCTGAAGAAAAGTGACCATCCAGCCAAGGACACAGTGACCTGTGGCCATGGGCATTCAATTTTCAGCTCCTTGTGACAGAACTAAATGCCCAAGTCTGCAGATCAATTCTGGATGTGCTCAGTTCATACACTTATTAACTGAAATTCTCACCTCACACAGTAAGTCAGAGCAGTTCAGTCACTGACACACAAGACATGAAAGAAAGATGTCAACTCCAGGGCTCACAGAACTCACACTTTATTCAATCCCCATTTGATTTCGGGAATTTTTTAAATATAAATACCAGTTTCCCTCCCATAGTATTTTATTTCTCCCCTAACAGTCCATTCATGTAGGTAATTTAACAATATGATGCTTTAAAATTCTTCTCAGGAATTTCTATGACTATTATATCCACTGACCAGGCAAATATTAGAAACTCCCAAGGACAAGGAGGAAAGAAAGGGAAAAATGAGGAGTCAAGCAGGTCATGGATATTAAAGAGAAAGAAACGATGCTGCACTCCCCTTTCCTTCCTGGAAAAACATGAGAAATTTTAATTTATATTCTTGCTGGTTTAAAATGAGAATCTTTTATTTTTTCTGGGTCAGAAAACTATCAAAGCAACTGCCAGTGTTGAACATCCCTCACCCTGTCTGTAGCTGGTTAAAAACTTTGCAACTCAGAGTTCATCAGTAACTCTTGAACTTCCAGAAGTCCTTCAGAAAATTCAGTCAAAATTGTATCTGTTTATTAATAGCTAAAATAATTTTAATCAATTTCCTTCAGAAATTTAAATATAAAGAAACCCCACAAAAATTCATCTGGCCTTGACCAAACTCCTCGATAATTTTAAAAGTTTTTGGCACTAACTAGAGGTTGGTTCAACATGAAGTACCTGAGCAAGATTCAGCAGCAGAACTGCTCCAGAAATCAAACTTACTTCTGATTTTCTGTCAGACATAAAGGAGGAGGGCATCAGTTTGATGGTTTCTTTTTTCCCAAGGATTACACTGCCTCTGGATTTATTTTCACATCATCTCATTTAGTGGGAGTCCTTCATTTAGAACATTTACACACCAAGAAATAGTGGTGTGGATGTTTCTCACTCTCTTCAGTAGAGAAAAATAAAAGAGTTGCATCCATTACTGAGAAAATAAGATTCCAACACAAACAATTATATTTCCAATACATTTCCTTAAAAAAATACAACTGTAAAACAAAAAAAATAATGTAGCATAACTTATTTTCAGACAGTTTTAAAAGAAAAAGATAAACCCTCACTGGAGTGATCCTTCAGTCTGTAAAAGCAAACCTGCAACTTTCAAAGCTACTTTTCCCTTAAACCCCAAAATCTTTCCCTGTATCCCAACTTCAGGATTCAGAGAAACAAAAGCAGACATGAAATCATTACTGAATACCATGGAAGGAGTAAGAGTAACCCATTTCACAGGAAAAAAGTTACTAAATTTCCTATATTACCACTTTCTTCCAGCACATTTCAACATTTGATACTTTTAGAAAAATCCTGGTTTGGAAATAAAAATAAGAAGTTCAAGAACTCGTGCACTCGGGTGGGGGAAGGGGAATAGAGAGCAGGGAGATCATAACCAAGTATTTTATGTTAAAGACTAAACCAAAACTGGCACTAATTGAAATCTCTCCTCAGTCTGGGCAACACCAGCAGACCGACGTGCAGCAGGTAATGCAACTCTTTACTTTTCCCTTGGATATCTGTGTGTATAAATACTTTTAACTACATTTACATGCATGAGTAAGACTATTTGGCTCAAAAAACAAATCAAACCTTTCAAAACTTCAAACAGCAGAACAGCAACAGAAAGTTTCAAGCTCAATTTTTACCATACTTTTTACAAGTCACCATTAAAACGATCCCACATTTCTCACATCAGACCAAGCCTAGAAAAGTGAAGTTTTCTACATAAAACTTGAACTTCACCTTTGAATTGTTCAAAAGTACCTCCAAATTTGCCTCTTCACACCCATTCAGACACCCAGAGGAGCTGGATGACTCCCACGCACATTCCAATCCACCTCTTGTTGCCCAACACCTCCATCTCTTAAAAATTCAGCTTTTTGATATCCTGGATAAATCTGGCAGAAAAAGCAACACTTGCTGGGAGCACACAAGACGTGTCTGCACAGGTAAAATAATTTAGGATGTGAATTTGAAGTGCAGTGATTATTCCTCCTGAACTTGTTTTGTGGACACACCTTTTATCCTCTCAAAACCAAAATAGCCACAGGTTCTGCAGCTCAAACCACGCGAGCAAAAGCAACACACTCTCCATGTAGGGAAAAGCCTGACACGACAATTCAGCAGTTCAACAGTTATTCCATACTCTTTCCCTGCATAAACAGCACAAACTTTGAAATTCAAACATTATTCTTTCCATGTATGAAGAATTTACTGCAGAACAGTCTGGCAAATTTTGAAGCTAAACCAGTATTTGAGATTTGCCTGAAAAGTCCAAAATGAGCTTCAAATTATCAAAGCAGCCCTAAGAGTTGTTTACAAAACTCTCGTTTTCAAGTCCACAAAATAACAGGGTTTAATGTATGTTATCCTTATTTTATAAGGCATGTGGGGATTAACCCACCAGCACATCTGTCCTAGTTCAGCAGGAGGGACCAGCTAACCCTGTGTGGGGGTGATCAAAGCTGTGTATTCTACCCCCTCTATTCATTCCCCAAGGACAATGGGCCATTAGCAGCAGCTGCCCAGGGAGCCATTATCACCTTCACACCCAGCCTGAGGGGGGCGGAGCTGCTAATGGGCCATCAACAGCTCAACACCCCCTGGCTCCCAGAGTTAATCACCCATTGTGTGAGTCCCCGCCCAGGGGGAGGGACTGGGTGCTCCCTGAGGGTACATAAGTGGTGGGTAAGAAGACCTCGGGAACCTCTCGTCGGATCCAGAGCAGCAGCAGGACCTTGACAGAAGGAGATCCCCGCTCTCGCCCAGACCACAGCCCTCGCCTGCACCAACAGGTTTTTCTTTTCCTTTTGCTCTGGACTTGGGGGAACCACAGGGGTCTCAGCACAAGGGCAAACAAACCCCCTTGGGTTTGTGCCCCAGGACACTGGGTTATACTGCTGGGTTTTTGTGAGTTGAAAGCAATTTCCCTTGTGTGTCAGTGTTGTTATTGTAATATTATTATTAAATTTTAGGTCTGACTTACAATCTCTCTCGTGGTGAGTTCATTTCCCCTGCTGGTTCACCTTTAAACCAGCACAACATCAGATGTTGGTTATAAAGGGAAAAAACACAGACATTGCTTTTGCAGAAGTTTGATAGAAAACTAATGAGAAACGGTTTGTATTAAACACAAACAAACAAAAAGCCAAAACAAAACAAAACAGCAACAAGAAAAATAAAAACAAAATATAAAAAAACTCTACAACCTTCCAGCGAAAAGGAAAACATCTCCCTCAGACTGTGGAAGAGAATTGCAAATAGTGAGGTCTGAGGATTGATTATGTCTCCCACGAACTGAACATCAGTGATGGTTAAACTGCTTTAAGATTGAAACAACATTTATGTCAATCTCTTCTTCCAATAATTAGTGGATTGAACTTTGCACTATTAGCAATAAACACTCACTGGAAACACGGCACAAATAATGGACATACAACAGGAAGGAGTTACCACAAAGGACAAAATTTATGCTGTCCTGGTTATAAACTGTATAATTGAAAAAGAGATGATGATAATAAAGACTTTAATCCATTTGCCATGGTCGAGTTTCACAGGTAAATCAAACATCTATAACACACATTCACACGATTTCTGATGGAACAAAATTAATTTCAACTCTAGAATTTTTTGTCTTATTAGCAAGAAACAAAATCAGGCAATTACACACCAAAAATAGAAACCTTGTCAGAACCACTCACTCCGAGAAACATGGAAAGGAAACCAGCTCACAATAAAAAAAATTAAAATTATATATGAGCCATAAGGGTTGAGTTTCCTTCCTTTCAAATACTTTGTTTCTTTAAATTACATCCGATGGCTTTGGGATTTAAACTGAACGTGCAGGCTGAGAAAAGAGAAGGCATGGCAGGAAAAACTGAACTAAGCACGTAAAAGGCAGGATGGAAAGGAGCCAGACACAACAAAAACTGACAAGGGAAACAGGCCTGGGTTTAGATTAAAAGACAATTTAAAAGCATAAAGAAATCGTACCCTCCTGTAAAGATTTATTTTCAGTTCATATCTTAGAAAGCCCAGGATGTGGAGTGCAATTTGGGCTTGCACAATTACACACATAAGATTATTTAAGGAGGCACCACATGCAAATACAAAAAAAGAAAACTAATACAAATTGTGGAGTATTCACTAACTGTGTATCAATGAAGTCTTTATTGCACACAGGAAGGCACCAGTTTTACCTGTTTTTTTAATGAAATCATATATATATATCCCAACTAGAAGCTCTGGAAGTGCAGCATCCCATTTTGAAGCCAATGACAGCCCTGCTGATCCACTCCCATCGTTGCACCGTTATTTTTATCTCCAGCATTCAGGTCACGTGCAGTGTCTCATCTAAATTTCCAAATGGCCTTCTCACCTTAGAAGTGCTACTGATTTTACCACTAGACAGGAAGCACAGCAGGCATTTTAATCGTTCCAAGGCAACAGGAGTTTCCACACACACAGCAGAGGCACAACAAACGACAAATCCAGAGTTCAGCCAGGTAGCCAAAAGATTCCTGAAATAAGAGTGTGACCCACATTCATCTGGAGGTGGGTCAAGTTTACACATTTTTCTGGACACAGCAGGGACATTAACAGACATCCTCTTCTCTCTCAGTATTTTTTAAAATTACAATCAATTTACAAGCCTGCGGCTGAATAATTTGTTAAATATCTACACACTCCTTTCTTCTTTGCTACTTAAGAGAAGCTCAATTTATCAATAGTATACACAAATTATACTTTTCTTCATAAGAATTGTCTCTACCCAAGTTTACTCATGTTCCTTTATCATTTTAATTCAGAATACACATTCTGTCTATGACACTGGAGGTGGTTTTCTCACTTTTGCTGAGGATCCAGACCTCAAATCCACAGTCTGACCCATCCTAGTGGAAATCCAGGCCTACAACTAGAAAAAGACTGTGACAATTAAACTGCCAACTACCACCAGCTACAGAAAGCAGCATGTTTTAGAAAACTTCATTGTTTCTTGCTTGGAGCTCAACAGAACTTACTCCCTCCTTCACCAAATTTCATTTTTAGTTTCACCTCATCCATAATTGGATACAAACAGCAGCATTTTAAAGTCTTTAACTGATCTCTGTGAGAACAGACAGAATAATTAATTAATAATTCTGTACAGTTTTCCTTTTAATCTTTAGCTCAACAAACTCTTTGCATATACTCAGAGCTAAACAGAAAGTCCAAGTAACTGGTAGAGTTACCAACTTGTAACCAGTTTTATCATCCCCCTGTGAAGCTTTTCCTTTTGCAAACATTTTATACAAGATTTTACTGCTTTGGATACATTTTATACAAGAGTTTAATTTGTCTCACCGTTCCCAGCAGACTGAGCTGCTTCACTGAAGTTCCCACTTAAAACTTTTTCAGTGCTTGAGCAGCTCATCCATTCAGACATTGAGTTACCCCCTCCAGAACAGCTGTGCAAGTCACATATTTAGGTGTTCAATGTATAGATTTATGTATTTATTTACAGATGCTCTTCAATCAGAAACCATTCCAGGAGGCCAACACTGCTGACAGAATGAGCCAAAGGTTGGAAGCAGCTTTAATACTCAAATAAACCTTCTTTTACTCTCCTACAGCTTCTGTTATCAGTGCTCTTGTTTCCTATTATTTAAACACCTCCATCAAATCATTAAGAATTGTATGTACAGTATGAAGTTCGTTTCCCCCAAGTTGTAAAAGTCTGGCAAGCTGCATTTTGCTTGGATAAGTAACACTGCAAAAATTATCTGCTCAACTCAGTGAACTTCCTTGCTTAGCAAAGGCCAGGTCCTGTTCCTGGGATTTTCAGCATCCCTGCTGGGAAAAATGTGATTCTATTCCCTCTTAAGCTTCACAGACACTTCTCAAATCAGTGAAGATGCATCTGCAAGCACCAACTGCAGAATTACAGAACCTTTACACTGAAGTTTTCCACAGCACTTTTGCTCAAACACAACATAAATCAGACATTTATTAAGTGTGTCTTGTGTCAGTATTGCAGCCATTTTTAAAAATAACTCTCACTGCTCAATCACGTGAATATAATTGTTATCTAAAATTCTGTTATCTAAATTCTATTATCTAAAATTCTGTTATCCAAAATTCTGTTATCCAAAATTCTGTTATCCAAAATTCTTTTTCAGATTTAACATCACAGTTGTGAACTTATTAAAATGCACACTTGATCCATACAGCTAAAGAGGCTGAATCAGTGAGTGAATGGTGACAGGACACCTTTTTTTGACTAATTATGAGAGGAATTTTAGAGTGCACCAACTTTCCTGGGAACACTGTTGGACTGCACTGAATTCTAGACGTGGCTTATTCTGACCTAAGTTGCTTTACAGAAAGTGGTCATATATATAAATATAAATATAAATATAAATATAAATATAAATATAAATATAAATATAAATATATATAATACAGCTCATGCATTCAATAATGCACTACAAAACTTCTCTTCATCCCTAACCCAAAGTTTCTTTGTAGGCAAGAAGGACTGCAGGAATATTTACACTTCAGCCATGAATGCTCCAATGTTATGGAACAAACAAGAACCAATTTAAAGGCATATCTTCAAAGAAACCACCATATTTCAGCTCGTTGACAAGTCTATCAAGAAAGGAAGAAAACACAGCAGGGGGGAAAAAAACGGAGCTTGAATTTCAAGTCTCTGGCCTAAGTTTACACACCACCCCTCTGTAGCTCGTTTTAAATTGAGCAAACATTTTAGGACTTTTTGACAGTGTGGATTTTCAGTGTTTGCCACTTTTCAAGGTGAAATTACATATTAAAAAAAGTCTGAAAAAAATAAAGTTTTTCCCAATTTTTCTCCTAAGTTAAAATCTTGAATCCTTCCGAGTTTCAGACAAAAATAGCAGTAGGCATTTCATGGAACATTTTACTGACAGATTTCTCCACAGGTTGTTTAACTTTAATTGTTACTTTCATTTCTTATGGAGACAGAGGAAGGAAAAAGTATTTTTGCTCTTTTTTTTTTCTTTTTGTAAAGGAAACTCCACAAGAAGAAATGCAACGATTTTATGTCATAGCCAGTACTTAAGAAATAACTCTCAAAAACACACACCCCGTCGCCCAAAACTTGAGTCACATCTCCTAAAACACTAAAAATGTTTTCTGAAAGACTTTGTAGCTCTCAAATAATCGCATTTTAATAATCTATAGTCAGACTAGTACACTCTGTACAGGCAATACTCACCCTTCTGAAGATGCTTTATTGTTACCACAAATAAACATTCCCCGGACTCTCAATTTGATATAGACACTGGGGACAAACAAAGAACGGCCTTTAAATTTTTATAAATTGCACAAAATATCTCAATGTGCCAACCCCTAAAAAAAGGTGAACGTATCTATCTGAAAAATCCCGGTTTAGAAGTGAAGATCACACCAAATGTGCTGGTAAAAACTCTTCACTGAAATCTGTATTAGTAAAATCAAACTCACAACAGCTGAAAGTGCAGTTGCTGGATTAAAGAAAAGACAAACTTATCCTGCAATAACTAAATTACGTTCTTTAATTTGTTAAATGTTTCTTATCAGAGAGACCGACAATCTGAACTTCCAGGTTTAAAAAAGAAACAACTTTTCCCTTGTCCCAATAAAATCAGTGCCGTGCTTTGTAAGCTAGAAATAAGTATCTTGAGTAATGTACAAGTTTGTTACCCCATTCCCGCCGCATCTTCGCAAACACTTCTTTAGTCTATTAGTAACAATTTGTGAATCACCGCGAACACCCCACAGTGCCAAATACACGTGCGGTGATGCCACAACACATCGACTTCTTTATCCAACCTCCCGTTTGTTGCTCAGGGGCGGCTCTGCCCAGTGCCCTCCTTAGACAGCGTCCCGCACCGTCCTGCTTGGCCACCTTAGCTCCAAACCCCCACAATTACCAGCTCCTAATGAACTTTTTTGCGGCGCTCTGGAAGCTCGGGATCGCACGGTGCTCTTCCCGTTTAGGGAGTTCGCCGGGGCCGCCGACAGATTGCGGTGCCCCCCGGCCCCTCCTGAGCTCGGGGACGGGACCCCGGGGCGCTCCGAGGGCAACGACGGGACCCCCAGCCCAGCGCCGGGTCCCGAGGGCAGGGACAGGACGGGACCCCCAGCCCAGCGCCGGGTCCCGAGGGCAGGGACAGGACGGGACCCCCAGCCCAGCGCCGGGTCCCGAGGGCACGGACAGGACGGGACCCCCAGCCCAGCGCCGGGTCCCGAGGGCAGGGACAGGACGGGACCCGCAGCCCACCGCAGGGTCCCGAGGGCAGGGACGGGACCCCCAGCCCAGCGCCGGGTCCCGAGGGCACGGACAGGACGGGACCCCCAGCACAGCGCCGGGTCCCGAGGGCAGGGACAAAACGGGACCCCCAGCCCAGCGCCGGGTCCCCAGGGCAGGGACAGGGACGGGACCCCCCAGGACGGCGCCGGATCCCGAGGGCGCTCCCAGCCTGTCCGCCCCGGCTTTCGGGGGGCTCGGGGGGCACAGGGGCGACTGCGGCGCCGGGGGAACATGGATCTTACAGACGGATCTCACACACACACACGGGTCACACACACACACAGATCTCACACACACACACGGGTCACACTTACACGATTCACACACACACACATCTCAGTCATACACACACGGATCATACACACACACAGACACAGACAGACAGACAGACAGACAGACACACACACACATCCGGATCACACACACACCCGGATCACTCACACACTCACACACACACGGATATCTCTCTCTCTGTCTAACACACACACACGGATCACACACACACACACGGATCACACACACACACACACACGGATCACACACACGGATCACACACACGGATCACACAACCCCCTCCCGCCCGCCACGCCGGGGCCGCCGCCGACAGGAACGGGGCGGAGGGAAGGGAAGGGAATCGCGGGCTCTGCCCCCGCCCTGGGCTCCCTCTCGCCCCCCGCCCCGGGCTCCCTCTCGCCCCCCGCCCTTTGCCAGAGGGACGCCGAGCTCGCCCCCAGCCCAGACTGCGCCCCGCCGGGCGGGGATCGGCGCCGCCGGCCGGGCTGGAGGGAGCCAAGTTAGACAAAGGGCACTGCTGACTCCATGTCTCCCCCTCCAGCTGTCACCGGCCGGCAGCGCGCGTGTCCCCGCGGGGAGGGACGGGGGCGGCTGCTCCTCGGGAGCAGCTCCTCGAGACCCACCGTCGCTCTCATCCCTCCCTCCCTCCCTCCCTGCCCTTCTCCCCCGCTGCCGCGGCCCCCTCCCCTGCTCCCCTCCCCCATAACAAAGGACCGGGGTATAAATAGCCGCTCCCGCCGCCGCCTCGCCCCGCGAGGTGTCGCTCGCTCGCTCCTCAGCCCCTCGTTCCCGCACTCACCCGCCCCCCGCCGCCGCCCCGGCTCCGCTCCCGGTTCCGCTCCCGGCTGCACCGCCAGCTCCGCTCCCTCCGCCCGGTTCACCCTCCCGGACCGAGCGCCAACCGCGCCGGCCCAATCGCCATCGCGCTCATTGGCGAGCGCCGAGCGCCGCCCCCATTGGCCGGGCGGACGCGGCCGGGCCCCCGGCGGACCAATGGGGAGCGGCGAGGGGCGGGGCGGGGGCGTGTCCGCGGCGCCCACGTGCGGGGGGGCCGGTAGGGGCGGGGGGCGCTCTTTGTTCTCGCGCTGCCCGCGCTGGGGGCTCGCGCCGCCCCCCGCCCCGCGCCCCTCACGGCGCGGCCCCCCCGCGCTCCGGCCCGGCCCGGCCCGGCCCGGGGATGGGGCTGGGAACGGGAACGGGGACCGCGGCCGCCTCACGTGGGGACGGGCAGAGGGAGGGGAAACGGCGAGAGGATTGGCGGGCACCGGGAGGGGCCGCGCTCCCGCTCCCGCCCGGCGCCGCTGCCGAGTTTGAATCGGGGCGAGGGCGGGAGGGACGTAACGGCCGTAACGGTCCCGGCGGGCGGGAACGCCCCGGCCGGCCCAGCCGCTCCCCCGGCCCGGGTCACTCACTCCTGCCTTCCCCAGCAGCGAAACGTGACATTACCAGGATAAACCCTCCTAATGGGCGCTTTGCCCCCGCGTTGTGACCAGATCCCTTCCCTGCGTGTCCCACACTGAGCGCTGCTTCCGAGGTGCCCCGGAGCTTCCACAATGCCCGTCACGCTTCCTTACCGAGTATCAGCACCCGCTTCCTTGTGGATGCCTTTAGTATATCCTCAGGTGGTGAGGTCCAGAGCGGTAAAAGTCTCTCTCGGGAGAGAACTAAATCACAGGCGCACCCGCGTTCCCAGGCGATGGCCGCTGACACGTGGAACCTGCGGGCACGGGGCACGGGTGGGACACAGGGACAGTGACCGCGGCCACGGGGGGCGGGAGGCGGCCCCGCTCCCTCCGCAGGACAGTGACGGGTCCCGGGGCCGGAGGCGGCCCCGGTTCTTCAGCAGGACAATGACGGGAGTCCCGGTCCCTCAGCAGGACAGTGTCCGGAGCGGGAGGCGGCCGTGCTCCCCCAGCAGGACAGTCACCACGTCCCTGGAACCGGAGGCGGCCCTGCTCCCTCGGCAGGACAGTGGCCACGGCCTCGGAACCAGAGGCGGCCCCAGTTCCTTAGCAGTACAGTCACCACGTCCCCGGAGCCGGAGGTGGCCCCGCTCCCCCAGCGGGACAGCGGCTGGACCCGGAGGCGGCCCTGGTCTCTCAGCCGGACAGTGACCACAACCCCGGAGCGGGAGCCGGCCCCTGTTCGTTAGCAGGACAGTGACCACGTCCCTGGAGCCGGAGGCATCCCCGGTATCTCAGCAGGACAGTGACCACGTCCCCGGAGCCGGAGGCGGCCCCGGACCTCGGCAGCCCTTGGGAAGCCCCGCCGCTCCCCGGCGGATGTCTCGGCCCCGGCTGAGTCACTCTCCAGCGCTGCCGCCTCGTGTCGTGTGTCTGACCTTTGCTTGCCCAAACTTCACCGGCACAGCCGCATCGCCTGCCCCCGCCGCCTCCTCTCCCTACCACCCCCCCGCCCCCGCATCCTCGCGATTTCCCGCTGTCGTGGGGGTGTCGTCAATCGCAGCAGCGCGAGGTGCCTGCCCCGCACCGGGCTCGCATCCTGTTGCTTGCTGCGTTCTGTCTCCTGCTGTCATTTCCCCCCGTTTCTAATCCGTGAGCCGTGCTTGGCAATCTTGTTGCCGAGGTTGTATCTAAACCTGCACCTTTACTCGGCTGTCATCCTGCTTTCTGTCGACTCGAGCCTTGCTTCATCTTCAGCAGGGAAAAATAAATTGCGAAGATAAGTTTTCTAATGGGTACTTTGCCCTTCCCGTGTCCCTTTCCTGTGCTACTTCGAGGTGCACTGGAGCAATCAGAGCTTCACTTCCACAGCCACTCCCGTCATCCTTCCTTACTCCCCTCTTTCTTGTGAATAAATCTTCAGGATCGAAGCCCCAAAATGAGCAGTGGCCACTGCAAGGAGGTCCTGAGTGGCAGAAGTCTCTTGTGGAAGAAGTAAATCACAAATGCAATCTCATACCCAAATCATGCACTTGGCTTAGACATCAAATAAGGCTTGGTGTTCTACTTAAAGGAGATGTGCTTGTCCACTTTTATAGTCTCTGTCTTTCTGGAAGTACTTAAAATTTCCAGTCTTCATCATGTATTAGACTTGCAGTGAGATGTCAAGTGTGGGCATTCCTACACTGTATGTTCTCAATTTCCATCATGGCTTTGAACAGGGGTTTCTACCAGTAACTTGTTTTATTTTTTAAACCTCTCAAGGTTTTGTGAGTTTTGTGAGCACAAAACGTGCAGCAGCAATGACTTCCTGTTACAGTTCCATGTCTCAGTGTGGTAGAGGGCCATACCCTCCCTCACATTCTAGCAGGGTGGTTGACAGTTGGAAAGATCATCTTAAAAAATACGTCATTTGCAAAATACTAGTAATTTCTGGAAATTCAGCTATTTTGAATCTGTTCTGCCCCAACATGGCTGCCACCAGCAAAATAGCTCCCCAGGCCCTTCACAACTTTGCTTTTGGAATTTATTTCAGTCCCTCAGGTTGCACTTCATGGGATCTGGTTTGAGTCAGCAAGTAAAAATAACCACTGCTAAGTAAGCATAGGGTAACTTACTGAAACAGGTACAGTCACCCACAAGGTGGGAAAACCTGCGCTGTAGAACCTGCCCTGTGTATTAGAGCTCAGCACAGAGCATGTTTTTGTGTCTGGCACAGAAGATTATTCATGTTATACCTGAAACTGGTGGTTACTGGAAAGCTGAACACAGTTTGAATGGAGTCACTCTTTCGTCTTTTTGCTGTAGCAAAACAACCTTTCCACCACGGCTCTTATAGCGATGAACTTGGCAAGGAACCCCATTAGGTGCTGATTTCCTGATCCATAGTTCAGGCTGTCTCAAACATCCAGAATTTTAGTGGCTATTTGATTCCCTACACAGAGATTTAATGTTGCAACAAGCTCTGTACAGACTTTCTGTATTCACAGACTAAACCACCCAAATGACTCTCTATTTCTGCTGTATTTTTGTGGTTAAAGTACAACTATCTTGCGATTAAAGAACAAGGATCTGTGTTATACAGAGACATTCAGATCAGCTTTTTAGGCAAAAATAGTGCACCAATTCTTGAAAGAATTACCAAATGTGGTATTTTGAGGAGTCATTCTGAAAGGAGTGAATTCAGATGGCAGCATGTAACAGTGCTTTTGAGAAAAGCAGCTAATGTGGAAGAAATATATACATGTTACATGCCAATCAAATAAAATCATGCTCAGGAAAAAAGTGTCATTTCAGACCCTTCAAACTGCTGAAAGCTTTTGCCTTTTTTTCCCTACAGTTAATACACTGTAGAAGAGCTTTTTCCACATTCCCAGCACGTGAATGTAACATGTATGTTCATATTCTATGTATGACTAAAACAGAAGAATAAGGATTTGTCAGTGGTAGATCACCAACATCAATCAGACACAAAAATAACCATTTGACAGCACCACAGGATGTTCCTAACTATGATTGCTTCTGTGGGGGTGTACTGGTGTGTCTGTTCTCACCTTGTAAAAGGATGGAAGTTGAATCCAGGAAAAAAAAAGGACAAATAAAATTTCACTACAAAGCAAAATTAATAGTTGAACGGTTTCTTTTAGAGATTTTCGACATCTCACATAAGGTGGTATTTCCAAAGTATAGATTATTCTTTATGCATTATTATCCTAATGATTTCCTTGCTGCCAGAATTACACGGTATTGGTAACCAAGCAAGACTGGTCAGGGAACTACCTTAGCCTGAAATAAAGACAGAGTGTACCAGTCTCACTATAGATTATTAAAATGAGATTATTTAAGAGCTTCACAGTCTTTCAGAAAACATGTTTTTAGTGTTTTCTGCAATCAAAGCCTGTAACACAGCAAATAATATTTCACCTGGCAGAACGTTTAGGAGCACGGTCTTTGTTTCTTTGTGTTTTGTTTTATGTTATTTTTTAAATATATTTTATTTATTTTAAAAGTGCCTTCCATGGTGTTCATTTCCTAATGCTAATCTGTACTTTTCCTGATACCTCGGCTTGTTGTGTGTCTAAAATTCTGCATTTTGGTTCATGTGAACTTGATAAGATTTTGCAAAATGTTTACATGTCTGGAAATGTAAGTACAGCCTAAAATAGTAAATCTGTAATAACATTAAAGTCTGATGCACAGCAATGATTACACAGAAATTAGCATAAATGCTACATTTTTTTTAAGAGTTGGTCTCTTGTTACACTGTTTTTAAAAAAAAACATTTTTTTTCTGTTAGCTTTTAACACAGTTAATGACTGCATTTTTTAACTAACCATTTTAAGATCAACTATGTTTTTAAATGTTTTTTTCCATTAATGTCTTAATGGTACACATGGCCCAATTTCCCAGAAAGAAATGCAGCCTTATCACCTATTTCACAAACCTCTTCTGACCTCTTTTCCCCCCCATTTGCTGTATTCTTCTCTGCAGAATGGAGTTTGATAATCAGCTGACCAGCCAGCAGAAGTTACACCTGCCGTGGACTCTCTGCCTGTTGTACAAGCAGACGTGTGGTTGACACTTGACTTGATGCCCCTGCCACAAGATCCAGCACGTGGGGCCTCACCTGACCAGGGGAGGTGTAACAGTCAGGAGGGAAAACGTGAACAGTGGGAAGTGTAGGCATATTGTCTAACACCAGAACAGTGAAAATTAAATAGAAAAAAAGGGGTAACAGCAATTACATTGAGCAAGATTTGATGAAGTGCTGCTATGGGAAAATGCACAGATTTCTGGGCCTTTTTTGGGCTTTCTGCACCTGATGCTACAAACGGTAACACCTGCAGCATGTTCATAGCTCTGCAAATGCATCATCACACACACACAAGTCACAGAAAGCCCCCTGATCCTTCAGTGAATGTTTGTCTCATGTGTTGGGATAAAGCTGTGTAATATATTTTATACTGAGTATAAATGTTTTCAGTATGCTGAGCCCCCTCAGTTCTGTCGTACTCTGTTCAAGGAGATTTTGTTGGGGATGCAAGACAAAGGTGGAACCAAGAGTGATGCAAACAATTAACTCAAACTATGTGTCTGTATTAAATACAGGACAGCATCCTTTTGGCTAAGGAGAAATGTTGCTGAAAGGAAAGCTCCAATGTTTTTGCACAACGACAGAAGCAATATAAGTCATTTTCTGTTAACTTTTTTGAACATGGAGACATAAAGCTTATTGCACGTGATCAGCCTTTTCAATTTGTGTAAAAGATAATTTTACTTGCCCTGCTTTCAATTAGAAATAAAGTTGACTTTAAAAACTATCTCTAAGTAATTGTTTCACTTCAAAGAATCTACTAATTCTGATTATTCTGTAGTCACAGAAGCCACTTAACTTTTGTGAGAAAAATAGTTCCTTGTATTTCCCTTTTCTTTTTCTACCTTACCTGACCTGCATTTACTGTTAAACCAATTCAGGGTCTAAATGGTATCATGTAGCAAAATTGCCATTAAAGCATCTGCCTGAGAACTTGAATTGCAGTGCCCTGGCTCTGTTTGCAGGTGTAGCTGTATGAGACTGTTTTGTGCCACTCACAGAGGGGAAGTTGGCTGCAAATTTAGAGGTTCACAGAGGAATTCAGTGCATGCTGATGGATGATGGTCTCACATCAGGCCAAATTCAAGATTAAAAGCCTGAGCTCTACTTGAATATTGTGCTTCTGATGTGTCAAAATTCTTCAGTGGAAACAGCTAAATTACCCCAGCAGACAGAGGTCACTGACTGGAATCAAATATTCCTATTTGGCTGCAGATGGTACTTCTTCAGCCAGCAAAGTGCAATATACATGCAGTGATAAGTCAGACTGTTTGCAAAAGCAAATGCATTTGTGAAATCTCTTCCCTCTCTTCATCATTTCACCTCCATTTGGAACTATCACCTCCAAATGTACCCACCCTTTCATCTCTGTGTGAATTTGCCAGGCATGGGCCTCCATTTTAACGTCATTTACCCCTCCTCATTCTCTCTTTGATATTTATGTTGTGTCCTTTTACTTTCAGCTCTTTCTTTGTAAAGGTGCAGTCCTGTCCTGTTCTGTCCTGGAATTAACTGAGCCTGACATCTAAAATAGTAAGAGATATTTGCAGTCCTGCTGGTCCTGCCTACCTTTTCTAGCAGGTAATTATGCATATTATGTTGTGTGTGTATATGCACATGATCTGACATATTCAAGGTTAGTTAATTAATAAATGTAAAAATAAAAACATTGTTTAGCAACATAAACTTGACTAAACAATAGGAAGTACCTGGTCTCCTTGCCTCTATGGGAGGAGCACTTTGAGAGTGGATTTGATAAGATAACTGGTATGTTGTGTGGTCAAAAAGTCAAGTTTAAAAAGATGTAACAACTTTAGAGCGAAAGTAAAAAGATAATTATACTTATCCACCCATTAAATGAATTGTCTAATACAAGTCATGAAAACAAGGTGTTCACAAAAGTTTATGGAGATGTACAAAGTATGTATCCCATTTGCATCCCAAGCTTTTTGTTTTCCAGTCTTAGCCCTTGGTGAAAACATTCACAAATAAGTGCAAATTTTAAAAAAGGATTACACAGACCCATTCAGTACTTTGACATTGTGTCGGTGAGTTTACTTCCTATGTGTAAGGATTTCTAGTTATTTGGCAGGGTGTTTTTTTTCACCAAATATGTAGCTCTTTGTTATATAAACATCTCTGAATCAAAACGGTAAAAAGATCCCTCAGCTGCTGATCTGAGAAAGCTGTTACTGGGAAATTAGTATTCCCTTTCTAAACTCAAAGCGTGTTAATCTTTCGGTGCTTTTTGACATAAAGGATGAGCATTGCAGTGATTTACGAGTGTGCACAAATGCAGACAGACCTGTACATTGAAGTCTGTCATGTGGTGATGCAAGTTTTGGTCCAGAGACAGACAGACAACATTGCACTGTAGGTGCCAGCTGGACGTGCTGTCGGATGTTAATGGAAAGAATGACCAACGTGAATTTGTATCAAACTGGTATCATAGACTGAAAGAGGTCCTTGGTTTAACAATTTAAGAATGTTGCATATCACTTCCCTCTCTGGAGCCTTCATGCTGGGTGTGAAACATACAATTAAGAGAAATCAGGGGAACTGGATTTCAGCCAAGACAATTAGGAAATAACTGAGTGCCTGTGCAGACTGATGCTGAGAAATGCTCTATGAATGATAGATTGCTGACAACTATGGGAGTGTTGAAACCTTGTCTATGATTTATGAGCAAAAAGACACATTTTGCTTTAAATAATGCTTATTTAAATGAATAATACCAATGGCAGAAACACATATTTTTCTTTCAAAGGAAGAGAAGCAAAAAGGAGGAAAAGGGGAGGTAAGGCCTGTGCAGCACTAAATTTCTACCTAATATTTTAAAATACTCCAAGTCACATTGAGGGATTGCTTCATGAAGTTCAGTATCTGTCAGACCGAGGGTGTAATCCTGATTTCTCTCAATCTGTGTGGGTCCTAAGTGAATTTTAATTGGCATTACTCACTGGGAAAGTGAGATGAGATTCTAAGGCTGTAAGTATGAAGGACTGAGTCAACCAAGTGAGTGAAACAGTGACTAACTAATTAAGTGAATGAGTGAGCACGGCATTGTTTGCCTTTGTGATCATTTCCATGCATGAGTGAATGGCAGGGCTATTACATGTGTGTGAATGAGTGGGGTCAGGGTGGCTGAACAATCCATACATTTGTGTGGTCTTCCCACCGCTTGATTAGACTAATGAGCCCAGTGTGTGGAATATTAATACTTGGAGACCAGAGCTAAACTTGTTATCTAGTTGGGAGACAAATTTAAAAAAAAATTAACTATAGTGTGCCAAAGTCTGTTTTTTGTTTCATACATGTAACTCTGGGTTGGGTAACCAGCTGCCTCCTGGCAGGTTGCTCTCAGTTCATTGGCATCAGGGAGCTGAATGGTACACTATTAGTTCTTCCAGGATTATTGTTATAAGTGACATTATCAAATCTGTCTGTGGTTTATTGCAAATCTAATTGTGTCACATAAACTGAAGCATTATCTGACAATGAAATGATTTTCTGTCTTATTACACTCTCATAAAGGGACAGATCTGGCTATCCTTGTGTCAACTATTCTGCTTCCAAAGGAGTTAACAAGGCTAGCAATAATTTTGGCACCCTAAAAGCTTCTTCCTTCAAATAGCACAAACAGAAGCAGAATAAAACCTTGTTCTATTATGTCATATATAAATGGTGTTCTGTTATCACTTTTCGTTTGATTGCATGCAAGTAAGAGAATAGGAGTCAACACCATCAAATCATAGGTGTGATGAGGGGATATAAAAAAACAGTCTAGGAGTTTGGAAAACTTAGAGGTGTTTCCCCCCCTTTGGCTTTTTTTTTCTTCCTAAAGACTTACTTACCTTGCCATTTTTATCAAGAAACCAAAAAATTATAAGAAAATATTATTACTTTTTTTAAAAGAGAAAAAAAAATTGTAACTTCCAGTAGTAGGAAAGGTCAAAGAAAATGTATCAAGCATTAGTAATTACTAGAATTTCAACAACTCTGATATCCTGACCTGAGCCAGAGAAGGCTTTTAATTATTGTAAATTATTCTGAATTTGAAAATTGACTTTATGGGAAACATATGTATATTATGTAATTAATCCTACATTTTTTTCAGGCTTTTTCTTGCATGTTGGCTGATTGTTCCAGTACAAGATATTTCCTGATTCTAAGCCAATTTCTGCCCTCTCATCTGCTCTGCACTCTCTCAAAATGTTTCAGTAAACTGAGCAGCTGGCAGTATTTTTTCATGTATTTTATGATCTGACAATATTTTGCCATTCTTTAAAAAGCAGGAATCCTTTGCTTTTTGCATCTTCCAGGTTTGGGATGGCAATTCTCCAGAGAAGGACATGACTTGGCAAACACACTGATTTAGCAAAATGCTGATGTTCTGCATATGCTGCCATCTTTTCCAAGTGTATTTGGTCTTGATTTGGATGCCTCAAACTATGTGACTTGCTTTACAAAGAGTAACTATTTTAGGATTTCTGTGGGTTTACTTAACCAAAAGAGCTATTTGACTTTATGAGCAAAATTAGTCCCTGATGTCTATTCAAGCCCAATGCCAAAGGTAAAACTTTGTGACTTATTCTCTGATGGAAGTCACATAAGTATGTTCTAGTTATCCAGGCTGAGGTAAATCTAGGGTAGTATTTCATTCAGATCTCATGAAAAAAAGTGCTAATACCCAGGAATAAACAAAGGTTAACATTGTTGGAAAAGTTTAAATTGACAAAACTGTTTTACAGAAAGCAGCAAATTAGCAGTTAATGTTTTAGACCAATTCCTAAAGGTAGGAATCTTCTAATTGATCACTTCAATCAAAAGATGTTTCTATCTAAGGCTACCATTAACAGCTATTTTATGAAGAACTGAAAATTGGCTGATAGTAGACACTGAGTCTCCTACTATCAATTACAAACATTGCTACTGCATAGAGAAAGCTGAACAACATTTCTGTGAAATGGACTGTTGTGCAAAGAAGAGGGATTCTGGGTTATTTCATTCTAGTTCTTCAGTTTAGGATTAATTGGTGGAAAACAGAAGTGTGAGGAGTGGATGATCCAGAAAAAGAGATGTAATTTGCTCTTCCTTTAATTTGCTTTGTAGTTTTTTACAACTGCACTTCTGTGTACTAATTCACACATTTTCAAAATGAGGATGGGATTAATGAATCCTTGTACAGTGCATTTGATGCCAAGAGAAAATAAGGCTTTGCATCTCAGTATGTAATTGTTAGAGAGGAAACTTACTTGAGAAATATTTAAATTCTTTTCAAAGTACATTCTGTATTGGATGATTTGAATGCAATATTGAAATACAGTATCGGAAGACAAGTAGGAGTTAAATCATGTCATATTTGTTTTGGGTGGCCAGATATGTGGAGAGAGAAGCCTTGCCCACAGCTGGGTCAACTTTTCAGATAAGAAAGGGCAATGTTACACCATAGAGCAAGCAAATACTTGTCTGCATGTAATTCTTGCAGATCTCCAAAAGGTCACAGTTGGGCAGTGGCTTGACGTCTACCATGGATCGTGGAAGTTCACTGGAGAGCATTTGCTTCATGAAGTTATGACGTCGTTTAACCTCAGGCCAGCAACTTAGTCCCCCTTGTCTTTCCAGGATGATGGAGAAGAGAACCAGAAAAAAAGACAAAGCCCATGGGTTGATAATTATTAGATAGATAGATGATAGATAGATGATAGATAGATTATAGATAGATAGATAGATAGATAGATAGATAGATAGATAGATAGATAGATAGATAATATAGACAGATAGATTAGATAGATGGATAGGATAGATAGATAGATGGATAGATAGACAGACAGATAGATAGGAAGGAAGGACAGATAGATAGATAGATATTAGATAGATAGATTAGATAGACAGATAGACAGGTAGATAGATAGATTAGATAGACAGCCAGATAGCTAGCTAGCTAGCTAGCTAGCTAGCTAGATAGATAGATAGATAGATAGATGCACCCAGAGATATCATTCCCTTAGACTATGGATCATCCCTGTAAAAGTCTGAGTTCATTTAGTCCATGACTTTGGGCTCAATTTGTCATGACAGTCATTTGGGGCAAGGTAAAACAGTGTGTAGTGTTGGGTTGTTGCAAAATAAAGCCAGCTCTAGTTCCATCACAAATGTGCTTTTCCAGTTTCATCAGGGTTTGACTCTTCATGAATGTGGGTGATTTTCGTTGTATTACCCGTGATCTGGCATACAGCCACCACAGAAGGGATGATATAGGGTGTTGTGTAGCAATTACCATCATGCAAGATAATTCACTGGCTATTCTCATGCAAAATCAAATTCCCCCAAGGCACACACCAGACTTCCACAGTCCCTCATTACCCACCAAGTGCACCAGAGTTCCTGAGGGAGAACAATTCCAGATGTGTTTGCCTTTGCCTGAGGCAGGAATAACCCAGACTATTTTCTCCAGTGTATTTTTAATGTACATTCCTGGAATTTTTTCCCTTTCTACACTACATAAAAGTTTCAACAGGCAGAACCAGGTGAATTTTCAGATCCTCTGGTGTTGAATATCAGGTATCTTCTGCGAAATGTGTATCCCAATGTTTGAATGTCTCACCACCCATTGTTCTCAGTGTCATCTTTAACAGTCCATTGTACCATTAGATTTTCCCAAGGGTTGGTGCATTAGAGGGAATGTGATACACCCACTCCACGCCATGTTCTTTAGCCCAAGTGTCCATGAAATTGTTTTAGAAATGAATCCTATTATCTTACTCAGTTCTTTCAGGGGGATCATGTTGCCATAAGCCTTGCACTTCAAGGCCCAGGACAGTGTTCTGGACAGTGGCAGAACATGTGTCCAGCCATCCAGTGGCTGCTTCCAGCACTGAAAGCCTATGGAGTGGGCCTTTTGGGGTTTGTCAGTGTGCTATAATCAATTTGCTGGGCTTCTCCATATTTATATTGCAGGCATCATCCTCCTTACCAGAGAGGCTTTAACCACTTGAGTTGCTTGATTGTAGAACAGTTTCACATTCCTGAATAACCTTTGCCATAGTGTCCATGGTCAAGTCCAGCCCTTGGTCATGAGTCCATCTACCACATGAATCTCTTCCTTGATGACACAAGGTGTCATGGGCCCATAAGCTAGAAATAATTCATAGTTATTTTGCCAGTCCAGATCTACCTGAGACACTTTAATCTTTGCAGCCTGTTCCATGTGCTGTTTATGCTGATGTTCTTCAGTGACCTGACTCAAGGATACATGAGCATCTATGTGACATACTTTCAGAATCAGGTTCTCTACCCAGGCAGCAGTATTTTGCCATGTCCTAGTTCAGCAGGTGAGACCAGTTTATCCCTGTGTGGGTGTGACCAAAGCTGTGCACTCTCCACCCTCCATTCATTCCCTACCAACTGTTCCCAATGGCCCATTGGCAGCAGCTGCCCAGGGCACAGCTGAGCCCTCAGGCTGGGAGCTGGCTGGGAAAGAAGCCTGGCAGAGGAGCTGGAAGAACTGCCCTGCAGGGAGTCCTTGGCACCTCCACACCCACCTGAGGGCTCAGCTCTGCTGATGGGCCAGCAACGATTCCAAAATCCCCCCTGACTCACAGAGTCAGATCAACCATTGTGGAACTCTCTGCCCTGGGGAAGGGACTGGGTGCTCCCACCTGGACATGAGGGTAAATAATCTTGGAGTTTGAAGACCTTGAGGAACTACTCATCGGATCCAGAGGAAGACCAGAACCTCAAGAGGAGGAGACCACCACTTTCAACCAGACTGTGACCCCTAGTCTTCACCAGACTGCAACCATCAGCTGCACCAAAAGGTTTTGCACCTCCTTTTCCTTTGGACTGAGGGGAACCACTGTGTTTGTGCCCCAGGGAGCTGGGTTATACTTCTGGATTTCATGGGTTAAAGCCAGTCTCTCTTTGTGCCATTGCATTTATTGTAATATTAATATTAAATTTTAACTCTGACTTACAATCTCTCTTGTGTTGGGTTCATTTCTCCTGCCAATTTTTAAACCAGCACACGCCACAGCAGTATCAATGCCACAATGCCAGTGCTGCCAGTTGTTCTGCTTCCATCACTGCAGCCACTCCCACAGGGCCTTTGCTGACAGACATGAGTCAGTGTACAGGTAAAGTATTGGCCATTGCTCTCATTCAGCAATGTCTAAGGTCAACTGGATGGCTTTCACCTTGCAAACTGACTGGAGTCATCTTC
Organism: Pithys albifrons albifrons; assembly: GCF_047495875.1. NCBI lineage: Eukaryota > Metazoa > Chordata > Aves > Passeriformes > Thamnophilidae > Pithys > Pithys albifrons. The sequence continues at coordinate 55,788,808 of NC_092464.1, forward strand.
TCTTTCAGCAGTTTCTGGGACTTGTCACAGGGGACTCCACACAGCTGCTTTCCATCTCTGATGCTTTCCTATAACACAACAGGACCCATCAGTAGACAGGGCATTTTGCCTCTCACTTTCCGCTAATTTATTACGCAGTGTGGTCTCTTCAATATGCATTATTTCCTCTATCAGATTGCACTCTCTTTCTTAAACTAAGCTAATAGACAAAAATAAATCAAAATCTGAGTGCTTAATTTTCTATTTGATCTTCGGCCTTATAGTGATGCCTGCACAAAAGCAGAACCTCATGAATAATTTCATGCAGGGGGTCATTAAAGATAATAGATCACCATTTGGAAGCTCTGCACTTTGCCACATCCTTAACCCATGCTTCAAGTAACCCATTCAGGATTCTCCTTGTGCTTCCTCAGAGCATGGACATCAAACAGGCAGGCTTGGTACATAGAATCATAGAACCATAGAATCATAGAATGGATTGGGTTGGAAAAGACCTCCCAGATCATCAAGTCCAACCCTTGGTCCAGCTCCAGTCCCTTTACCAGATCATGGCACTCAGTACCACTCATTTAAAAATCTCCAGGGATGGGGAATCCACCCCCTCTCTGGGCAGCCCATTCCAATCCCTGAGCACTCTCTCTGCAAAGAATTTGTTTCTGATCTCCAACTTCAATTTCCCCTGGCAGAGCTTGAGCCCATCGTGCCCCCTTGTCCTATTGCTGAGTGCCTGGGAGAAGAGACCAACCCCCACCTGGCCACAACTTCCCTTCAGGCAGTTCCAGACAGTGCTGAGGTCACCTCTGAGCCTCCTCTTCTCCAGGCTAAACACCCCCAGCTCCCTCAGCCTCTCCCCACAGCACTTGTGCTCCAGTCCTTTCTCCAGCCTCGTTGCTCTTCTCTGGCCCCGCTCCAGCCCCTCAATCTCTTGCCTCAACTGAGGGGCCCAGAACTGAACACAACACTCAAGGTGTGGCCTCCCCAAGGCAAAGTCCAGGGGAAGGGTCACTGCCCTGGGCCTGCTGGCCACGCTAGTTTGGATCCAGGCCAGGATCCCATTGGCCTTCTTGGCCACCTGGGCACACTGGTGGCTCCTGTTGAGCTTCCTGTCCCTCAGTCCCCCCAGGTCCCTCTGCCTGGCTGCTCTCCAGCCACTCTGTGCCCAGCCTGGAGCGCTGCAGGGGGTTGTTGTGGCCAAAGGGCAGGACCTGCACTTGGCCTTGTTGAACTCCATCCCATTGCAATCAGCCCATCTCTCCAGTCTCTCCAGATCCCTCTGCAGAGCCCTCCTGCCTTCCAGCAGGTCAACACTCCCTCCCAACTTGGTGTCATCAGCAAATTTGCTGCTGATGGACTCAATCCCCTCATCTGAATCATCACTAAAGATGTTAAACAGGACTGGACCCAACACAGACCCCTGGGAAACAGCACTGGTGACCACATGACATGCTCTTTTTTGGTGCCTCTTTCACAAAATATCTCAGATGGACAAGTTCACATTACTGTGAAGATAGAGAGAATCAATAATAAACAACTGCTGTCATTTGACAGCAGCTCATTTACATTCATTATGACCATCCAAATTTATTTCCCCAGCTTTTTCTACCATTCTGTATATAGACTCAAGGGACCAGAAAGCTGCTGCAGAAGCTGCATCTTTGAAACCACAATGCTGCAGGAATGTCCAGCACGAACAGCTTCAGAATCGTGCTTTGAGTGAATTTTGCATGTACTGACAGCTGTAGCTCAATTATTTACAGTTTGTACAGTGCTTTCCTGAGAAAATCTATGAAGGCAGGTAAAGAGAAACGTTATTAATCCCGAGGCTCGAGCTGTATCCAAAGGACACTGCCAGTTCAGAGGACTTTTCTGAACTGCACAGCTAAGAAACACTTATCCCTGTGTGCCTCATCCAGCACACAGAGAATATCACATCAAAAGCTCCAAATCAGCTTCATTAGACTGCATAAACAGAAGGTTTTTGTTTGCTTTCCTTCTCTGTTAAGAAACCTCAAACTTAGGAAATTAAATGCAAAAATAAATAAATGAAGCCCTCCATTCATACACACACACAGTTACCCAGTTAAAATGTAAGAAGTCAGGAAATGTGGAAGTTAATTTTCTCATGTCAGCAATGCCACAATGAATGGAGACAGTCTTTCTTGTCCTGTTCTCCTTGTTACATTTTTTGGGAATGGTGGCCCCTCTCAAACTGCAGGAACTTCACGATTTTTGAGAATTGTATGCTGACATCTGGATCAAACTGACTAAACTGCCCACACTTGTTTGGAAAAAATGTAATTGGAGCCTTGCTTAATAATAAAATAAAATTCTATTAAAATTAACTGAACACATTGATTGCTATACTTCTGCTGTTTAATGAGTACTGTAAAATAAACCAGATTTACATTGTGATCAAATTGATGTTGCTGTAGAAACCTGGTATTTGCATTTTGTGGTTGCCAAGATCCTGCACTAGTCTATTAGAGAACAATTCTATGCTGTAAGTTTTGAGTTTTTTAATTATCTTCTACTGATTATCCCAAAGTGAACAACATCCAGAAAGTTACTAACAAAGAGAGGAATCTGAGGACTTCACTGCTGAAAGAGCTTCAGAATATATATCCCCTTAAGGACTGCTGAAAGATCTGTATTAATTGGCATGTTCTTCGTTAAATAATGTGTGCTATTTGGCTCTTTATGGTCTCAACAATTTTTCACACACAATAATATACAAATAAGTGTTTGGGACCTGAGTTAAATGGTTAACAATCTTTCTGACTTCAAGTGTTTTTTTCCAGTCTACATTTATAAAAAGATTTTGGGGGAGTGGAGGGGAGAGGGTGGGGCTGGGGGACACAGTCCCTGGTTGTGTTAAATTTTTTCAGTGGAGGAAACATCTGAATCTTTACTACTTACTATTATTTTAAATTTAATAGTGGATATTTCATTTAGGACCAGTAGAAATAGCATCTACAAAAAAATCCACAATTATATTAGGATAAGCACTGCATGGCTGCCCCAAAAATCTCCTTCCAATCATGTCTTCCAGTTGAAGTCAAGTCTGCCAAGAAATACTTAATTTTCTTCCATTTAGAAGGAACAGTTTTATATGTTAAAACTGGATCTGCAACCCAACTTACAAATAAGCCTGCCTTGAAAATGTGAATGTTTCAAATTAACAGCCATCCTCAGCTTTGTGTGTAAGTCTCCAGTGGGTGCTGAGTAAAGAAAAATGCAGCTTGCAGACCTTGAGTAGCTGTTTTTTTGGCCATTCAGTATTCATTGTCCATAACAAATGGCAGTAAAAATGTTAATGAACCCTGATCATTTCCCATGGGATTAGCAATGTAAGAATTGGTACAAGAGCACTTTATTTTCCACTTATAAATCATACTATAGTTTCTAAGCCTTAATTATCTCTAAGTTTCAAAAGATGATGTGTGTGTAAAGGAGTCAGTTCTTTTTTATAATGCAGGTACACCATGGAGCACACCAATTTACCAACTATGATAAATTTTCTTCTGTTTCAGAAATCTGATTTTTTTAATCTTATTTTCCCTGAGGAAGAACATCTAGAATTCACATTTACTGAAAGAAAAGAAAGGAAACCCCAAGCCTAAGCACATGCTACTCATAGAGTATAAGGAGGGATCAGAAGAGAATTTAGTCCCAGTTGTTGAGTAGCCAGACAGTGATCTCAACATCAGTAGAGGCTGCTTTGGTACCAGGTTCAAAAAATATTCAGACTTAGTCCCAATACTATACAAAATGAATAATATATTTACCATATCAAATATTAGTGCAGATGTGGATAGCCAGGTGTAATTGAAAAATTATAGAGGGCCCTGTTGTGACTTCTTTGTGAACCATCTGCCACTTAGACATGCAATATAAAGATACTGTAGGCTTGCAGGAAGAAGTCATTACAGGATATTTCCCCCCATTTTACTGTCACATTAAAAATCTGTTTGTCATCAGTGAAATCCAGGGAGAACAGACAAACATTTGCCCTGCAGCATTTCAACCAAGACAAATCGTGTTTGGTTGGCCTTATATTTTCCTCTCAATAAATATATACATGTTGTATATTTTCCTAGTGCTGCAATCTATCAACAAAGGCTGCACAAAAACTTGCAAATGCTTATGATTGTAATCTTACCTTCAGTTGTTGAACTGGGTACATTTTTTTGTGATTCCTCAGTCATCACTGTCTCATTGGGTCACTGTGAGTGTCTGTTCATGAGACCCCTGATCATGTTGCTGTTGGCTTGCTGAGAACATGCACTTGTTCAGATGGTGTGTTTTCTGTGCCAGTGATGCATCAGCCACGGTAAAGTGGAGGATCCATAAGGCATCTTAAGGTCAGAGGAGTTCAGAGAGAGAGAGACTGCCCTAAAGCCAGGAAGTTCTGGCCAGGTGGGGGTTGGTCTCTTCTCCCAGGCACTCAGCAATAGGACAAGGGGGCACAGGGGAAATTGAAGTTGGAGAGCAGAAAGAAATTCTTTGCAGAGAGAGTGCTCAGGCATTGGAATGGGCTGCCCAGAGAGGGGGTGGATTCACCATCCCTGGAGGTTTTTCAACTGAGCTTGGCCGTGGCACTGAGTGCCATGATCTGGTAAAGGGACTGGAGTTGGACCAAGGGTTGGACTTGATGATCTCGGAGGTCTTTTCCAACCCAATCGATTCTATGACTCTGTGAAAGCCCACCACTGCAAAGTTCTCCACCCAAGGCCATAAACACATTTGAAACATCTGGGAGAGTTTATATTGGGTTAGTGTTTCAAATTACAGTGGCCATTGTGGGTTTTTTCCAGCACCGCTCCGAGGGCTCATTTCAAGTTTATGGTACCATGGAATCACAGTCTGACTTTAAACTCATTTAGCATCACATGCATCAGTGAGATGTGATCACACCTCGTAAGCTGCTAGTGCCCTAATTTAGGAAATAACATCTGAGATTAGCCAGAGATCTGACATGGATTACACCAAAATGTTAATGCTGGGAATAACCAAAAATAATGCAAGTTTTCTGTCCTTAAGGTCAATAACATCTTCTGTGAGCATACATATCTTATATTCAAAAGGGCAGCTTATTTCTAACTACAGAAGTTTCTTTTATTAAAAAACAAAGAAAGCTGTATATTTGTTAGTCAAAGATACCAAGATAAACTCTGGAAAGGAACATGTACCTCCTTATTACTGGAAAACAACAAAATGTGCAGCAATTTAGTTCAGCAGCTTTCAAAATTTAACACACTATCGATGTCTGCCTTGCTTCAATAAAACCATAGTGTTGTGTAAATAGAGTGATTCTAATAATTTTCTGGAATCATCTCCAAATGCCTCAGTTTTTTTGAAGATCAACCAGCTGAAATGTCAAAATTTGGAAAATGACAAGCCCACTGTGACCAATGTAAAACATTTGTCTTCCTTGATACTTCATAGGAATTTTTATATTGTGAGAATACGACATTTCATTTCATCCAAGTGCTCTGGGGATTTATTGGCTAAGTGTTCTTTGTTGATACCTACACCTGTTTTAGAAGTAAAAACCCCTTTAAGATTTTTGGATAGCATGCAATAATGTCTTCACAGCTGTGAGAAAAAGTATTTTTATTATTGACAATTTCACGTTATGTACTAATCATTTCAAGTACATTTGGACCCGTTTCCTGGCAGGCTGATGACACCTGTACAAACCACACACACACAGTATTTTGTACTTGGGGAAGAGCTGAGTGGGACAGAATTTGTCACTCAAAAATAAAAACTGTGAATACCAGTCTGGTCTGAAACTTTGAAAGCCATGGTTTAGTCAGATTGCATTAAGCTCTCATGGAATGTTTAATTCTAGTTTAATAAGGATGACAGAGTTTTACAACTACTGATGCTTTTCACTGTTTTCTTCTTTTATTGAACTATTGTCCTCTCTAATTATTGGTTTTCAGCTACTTCACCCTGATTTTGCTTTCAGTTCTGTTTTACTTGGGTTTACATGAGCACAGATCAATCCACACCTTGCCTGAGTATCCTCGCAATCTGCTCTTGAGAACTGCAGGTCAGGCCTAGCAAGGCAATGAGGTGCTTCAAGAGCATAAACATAGAATCATAGAATGGATTGGGTGGGAAAAGACCTCCCAGACCATCAAGTCCAACCCTTGGTCCAACTCCAGTCCCTTTACCAGATCATGGCACTCAGTGCCACGGCCAAGCTCAGGTTAAAAACCTCCAGGGATGGGGAATCCACCCCCTCTCTGGGCAGCCCATTCCAATCCCTGAGCACTCTCTCTGCAAAGAATTCTTTTCTGCTCTCCAACTTCAATTTCCCCTGGCAGAGCTTGAGCCCATCGTGCCCCCTTGTCCTATTGCTGAGTGCCTGGGAGAAGAGACCAACCCCCACCTGGCCAGAACTTCCCTTCAGGCAGTTCCAGACAGTGCTGAGGTCACCTCTGAGCCTCCTCTTCTCCAGGCTGAACACCCCCAGCTCCCTCAGCCTCTCCCCACAGCACTTGTGCTCCAGTCCCTTCTCCAGCCTCGTTGCTCTTCTCTGGCCCCGCTCCAGCCCCTCAATCTCTTTCCTGATCTGAGGGGCCCAGAACTGAACACAACACTCAAGGTGTGGCCTCCCCAAGGCAGAGTCCAGGGGAAGGGTCACTGCCCTGGGCCTGCTGGCCACGCTAGTTTGGATCCAGGACATGTGGTCTGAAACAGCCAACTTGTTACCACACATTGCACACACATTCAAAATACACAATAAAATGTGTAATAGGCCAGAAAGGGCTGAAGAAGTGTCTCGTGTTCCTGGTCAACTTTTCTGATATTTTGCAAAGTGTATAACCTGTGAAGGCTATTTGCAGTATAAAGCATGCACTTTCTGTGAAGGTGATTAAAAACAATCACAGACTGTCCGATTTTTGTTGGAAAATGAAAGGTATTTAACCTTTGATTTGCATTTCAAGTTACAGAATTGAGTTTGTTTGTCTTCACCTCTTTTATTGAAAGAGCCAGCTGGTTCCTTATTCTTATGCCCAGTCTTTGGGCTCCCAACGCTGAGACCTGCTCTAAATCTCTGCTAGTTCCATACTGATCAGGAGAGGAGGAGAAAATTGCTTATTGTAGGGCATCAGGGAACTATATCAAAACTTGGTTCTTATGGTTACATAGTAGTTATTCTTAGCAGGAGCAATGATTTTGTGTACCTGTATATACCAGTGAAGGTACACACAGAAAACAACATTTGTTGTAGGCCCTTATGTGTGTTGTCAGTCTCAGCCTATTGAGTGGTCCCAAACTTTGGTAAATTGCATATTAAGTAACTTGACTCCAAATGAGAATTTGATGGGAAGGGAACGGTATAGAGGAAAGTTTACAGCTGGGAAATGTATTACCACAGGAGAAGACCAGAAGAAATCATGTTCATATATACCCAAGACTCCTGGAATTTGCTGCTCACAACAAACCAGACAGACTGACGTGGATGAATTATCTGATCAAGAGTTGATCAGATGTGGTTGACCTTGAGATTCGCTCAGTTGGTTAAAAATTGGCTGTAGTAACTCCAAGGTCATGGGTTCAATCCCCTGTGTGGGCCATTGACTGAAGAGTTGGACTCGGTGATCCTTGTGGGTCCCTTCCCACTCAGAATAGTCTGGGATTCTGTGACTGTTGGAGAAGTCTGTGTATCCAAGTAAGTTATTGAAAATCGTCTTTAGCTATGGCCATCTAATCAGACATAAAATAATCCACAATTTGTTGTGAAAATGGCTAGAAACAGAAAAAGCACGAATAAATGAAACCCAAGACACTGTAGACACAGCTAAGTCTCATTTAATAATTCTCTAGATTAAAAGATGTGCTTATGTCAGTATGCAAGACTGGTGATAACGTATTGTTTAACTGATGACAGATCAATTATACGTAAAATTATTAAAATGGTGGCACAACTACTCATTTTTAAAAAAATTATTTTTATAGTTAATAGGTACACTAGCAGTCCAGGTACTAATTTAGTATGAATGCATATAAATTTTGAATAAAGTCTATCTTTAACTGATGGAATAAAATTCTACTTAGCAGTAAGTTCATTCAATTTGTTAAATCATAAGGCTCTTTTCTGAGGTGCATGTGAGGTTGCCCCTAGTTCAGTGACCTGAGGCACCACTTCAGCTACAAGGTGCAGGAGGAAGGCCCCTAAGTTTTATCTAGTACAAATACACATCTAAGAATTAATTGTGCAGCTGGGGATTTCCAGGGTTTCAGTTTGTTGCAGCATTTTTAAGCAACTCTGATGTTCCTAAAATAAGTTAAAGTGTTAAATGCTACGCAGGGGCTTTCCCTCAAATAGTGAAACCAAGAAGGACTAAGGAAAAAAGAGTGGCAAGCAGTGGGAGGAAGGGAGGGATTTCTCTGCATCCCTTTTGGGAAGTCAGAGTAGAAAAGAGGAAGGAAATACTAACACTTGAGTGGGAAGGAGTGAAAACCAGAGACAAGGAGGGATACACAGAACAGCAAGGGGAAGGCATTGTGATTGAGTCATCTGCAAACAGGACAAAGCAGAAAGAGTTACAGACCCAGCCAGGGCAGTGACATGAATTACAGGATCTATTGCTTGTGACAGACAGTGCTAGACCAGCTGAGCTGGCAAACAACCTTTAAGATTTCTCTTGCAAATACAGCATCTTAGTAGCACTTCGGTCATGGGGCATTGCTTTGTGAGGTCTATCACTGACTTAATGATTACTCTTTCGTTTTGCCCTCATTTTCTTTAGCTGTTAATAACTCTGTGTATCCCAAACATCTCCTGCAAGGTGCTGACGGGTTTTAGAAAGACCACCAGGTCCTTTACCAACTATAAAGAAAATAATTTCCAGCAACCTTTCGCCATTACCTCCTATTCCAATGCACTCAAATCTACCCAAAGCCTACGTAGCCTTTCCACATCTCACTGGTGCTCTGTTTCATTGGTGACACAACAGAGAGAGTGGGTAGGAGTCTGGAGGCTTTGGGTTTGTTCTTGGCTTTTCCAGCTGTATCGTGATGCTTGGAGCAATCCACAATTTTTACACCTGTTTCTTTATTTTTTTATCAGAGAATATTGATGATGTAGACTTTTGTAAAACACTTCATAAACCCTTGATAGCAGAATATCAGAGGCCTAAATAGCTAAAAAATATTACCTACAATTACCTAATATTACCTATTATTACCTAAAATTATTTTAATTTTTCAACAGGATTTTTAAATTCCAATTATTCCCAAGCAAAAAAAAATTGTAGTAGTAGTAATAGTAGTATTGGTGGTAATCATAATGTCAATGTTGATAACAATGATGACAACAATGATAAAAATTCACAGCTCACTCCACTTAAACTTTTTTTTCCCAGTCTTTACTGCTGTTTTTATATTTTCTTAAGGAAGTAAAATTTATATAAATGTCAGAATGCGAAGGCTCAGATTGGCTTCATGTAAGTTTTGTTTTACTGCTTTATGAAGGAAAATTAAATAGTGTGTTATGGTACATTCCTTATGGACTAAGTATTACTTTTAGTATACACAATAAATTACTGCAGGTTATGCACTGGTAATAATGATAAGGGATTAAATCAATAATACTGTTATTTTCTGGTTTGAGTTCTGTTAGTGCAGGCAAAAACAGTGCACAAACACTCGTTTGGAAGCAGGTTTCTAGTTAGAAAAATAATACTTTCCCAAAAAGAATGTAATTAAAGTGTTTGTAATTAAAGTATTAGTTTTAGAATAGTGTATTTATAATACATTCATATTTAGACAATATAAAGGATTATAAGTGTTTGTTTTCAAACCCAAAACTGCCCCAAAACTGCCCCAAAACTGCCCCAAAATTGACTCAAAGCTGCCCTAAAACTGCCCCAAAATTCAACCAAATTTGACCCAAAATTGACCCAAAACTGCCCCAAGACTGCCCCAAAATTGACCCAAAAACTGACCCTAAAATTGACCAAAAATTGACCCAAAAATACTCCAAAGTTGCCCCAAAATTGACTCAAAACTGTTCCAAAATTGACAAAAACTTGCCCCAAAATTGACCCAAACTTGCCCCAAAATCGAGTCAAAACTGCCCCAAAATTGACCCAAAACAGACCCAAAACTGACCCAAAATTGACCGAAAACTGCCCCAAAATTGACCCAAAACTGCCCCGAAGTTGACCCAAAATTTGACCCAAAACTGCCGCAAAATTGACCCAAAATTGACCCAAAACTGCCCCAAAATTGACCCAAAATTGACCAAAAATTGACCCAAGACTGCCCCAAGACTGCCCCAAAACTGCCCCAAAATCGACCCAAACTTGCCCCAAAATCGAGTCAAAACTGCCCCAAAATTGACCCAAAACTGACCCAAAATTGACCGAAAACTGCCCCAAAATTGACCCAAAACTGCCCCGAAGTTGACCCAAGATTTGACCCAAAACTGCCGCAAAATTGACCCAAAATTGACCCAAAACTGCCCCAAGACTGCCCCAAAACTGTCCCAAAATCGAGTCAAAACTGCCCCAAAATTTACCCAAAACTGACCCAAAATTGACCGAAAACTGCCCCAAAATTGACCCAAAACTGCCCCGAAGTTGACCCAAAATTTGACCCAAAACTGCCGCAAAATTGACTCAAAATTGACCCAAAATTGACCCAAAACTGCCCCAAAATTGACCCAAAATTGACCAAAAATTGACCCAAGACTGCCCCAAGACTGCCCCAAAACTGCCCCAAAATCGACCCAAACTTGCCCCAAAATCGAGTCAAAACTGCCCCAAAATTGACCCAAAACTGACCCAAAATTGACCGAAAACTGCCCCAAAATTGACCCAAAACTGCCCCGAAGTTGACCCAAGATTTGACCCAAAACTGCCGCAAAATTGACCCAAAATTGACCCAAAACTGCCCCAAGACTGCCCCAAAACTGTCCCAAAATCGAGTCAAAACTGCCCCAAAATTTACCCAAAACTGACCCAAAATTGACCGAAAACTGCCCCAAAATTGACCCAAAACTGCCCCGAAGTTGACCCAAAATTTGACCCAAAACTGCCGCAAAATTGACCCAAGACTGCCCCAAGACTGCCCCAAAACTGTCTCAAAATCGAGTCAAAACTGCCCCAAAATTGACCCAAAACTGACCCAAAATTGACCGAAAACTGCCCCAAAATTGACCCAAAACTGCCGTGAAGTTGACCCAAAATTTGACCCAAAACTGCCGCAAAATTGACCCAAAATTGACCCAAGACTGCCCCAAGACTGCCCCAAAACTGTCCCAAAATCGAGTCAAAACTGCCCCAAAATTTACCCAAAACTGACCCAAAATTGACCGAAAACTGCCCCAAAATTGACCCAAAACTGACGTGAAGTTGACCCAAAATTTGACCCAAAACTGCCGCAAAATTGACCCAAAATTGACCCAATACTGACCCAAAACTGCCCCAAAATTGACTCAAAGCTGCCCTAAAACTGCCCCAAAATTCAACCAAAATTGACCCAAAACTGCTCTAAGACTGCCACAAAATTTACCCAAAATTGCCGCAAAATTGACCCAAAACTGCCCCAAGACTGCCCCAAAACTGCCCCAAAACTGACTCAAAGCTGCCCTAAAACTCCCCCAAAATTCAACCAAAATTGACCCAAAATTGACCCAAGACTGCCCCAAAACTGCCCCAAAATTGACCCAAAACTGCCCCAAAATTGACTCAAAGCTGCCCTAAAATATATGGGTTTACCACATGACCTGTCTCTTCTCTCCCTGAATTTTCCATGCTTGTGCTGCTGACAAAACCAGTCCCTTTACTACTTGTTGGCACTCCAGAGCTGCCTGGCTGATGGTCAGCTGGGGTTTGTTGAGCCTTACGACTCCCTAATGAAATTACCATTAAAATTCCAACTCTTCTCCTGCCAGCGGCGATGCGTGAAGCAGAGGGAGTGCTCAGGTCGCTGCCAGGCCACAGTGTGGGCTGGGCTCTGTGACCAGAGGGACGGTGGAGGCTCGTCTGGGCACTTGTGCTGTGGTTTGCTTGGGTTGAGCGCGGTTTGAACGTGTTGTTCAAACGCCACTTGGCACATAAACCGGTGGGAGAATTTGGAAAAAGGTCATCCAGCATCCTGGGGTCAGGAAAATCCCAGCCAGCTTCTTTTAGGAGTGAGAAAACCCCCCAGTCACTGTCTTGACAAACATAAAGGAAATCTGCTTGCTGTGGGTTCAGGAGAATCCATGTTTTTCCAAGTGTGTTGCATGAGTAAATTCAGTCATGTGAAATCCAATCCCTTTCATAATTAAAACTATAGAATTTTCTACAGTTCTTTGCTTGGAATGAATATCTACTTATACATTCAAATCCTAATTATAAATGTCCACTGAGACTACTCGCTTAACATCTTGATTTATATTCAGGCTTAACCGTCACTTCTAATTAATATTCTGTTTAAGCCTGTTTAAATAGTGCATGCCATGATTTAAAGTAAAACAGTTAAACCTGTAATAAAATAAGCACATAAAATTTCTGAATGGTGCGTGTCTTTTACACACACAGAACAAATTCTTGTAATCCAGTGCATTTCCCATTTTTTATTATCTTATCTTGCTTCCTTGAGAGCAGGAATAGATAATTTTATGTACAAGAATATATAAATGGGATCTTTTCTTCCTCCCACATTTTTTTGGTTTTTTTGTCTTTTTGGTGTTTTGATGGTTTTAAGAGAATATATTCTCCCTCTTTGAGTCACTATTTCTTGTAATTATCCTATTCACCTGCAGAGGAAATTGAGCACTGGTTATTTCTTGCACAGACAATGACCCAAAGAACTGACTCTGCACTATGGATAATCACTGTCAGATCATTTCTGTTTCACCATAATCAAAGGAAAACCTAAATTTGGGATTTGGTTGTTGGTTTGGGGCTTTTTTTTTAAAGAGAGTATTTAGATTATGAATTTGCCTCAGAAACCTCTTTTAATAGAATTGGTTTGGGGTTTTGAGACAACATTGTGTAATATTCCTCGTATTAGAAATAAGAAATAGGCCATAAAAGGGCATTAAAGTGAGAGGAATAACCTGAAATTAAAATCCACACAATATGGGGAAACCATTTGCTCTAAACACAGGTGTACCTAAGCATTCTGCCAGCAGCAGCAGATCATGCTCTGTATGCCTCACTGGCTGGGAAAAATGAGAAGATTAAATTTTATGCTAAGGACACATTCAAGATAGCTGAGGTTATACCAGTAACCTTCATACCTTCTGTGCATTTGTTTGATACAAATGGTGTAGTGACATCTTTCTTTTACAGACTAAAGAGCTGCTGTTGTAGTTACTGTAAAGCCTGTAAATGATTTTACATAAATGCTTACTTAGATATTCATCCTGAATACAGCTCAGAACAAGATGAGGCTTTACAGAATTTCAATTTATTTATTTTACAGCCAGAAGTGTTGCTTTACAACCATCACAATAGTGGCAGAAAACAGACTTTTGCTTTGTCTCTAACTGGGAATAATGTAGGAATACCTTTTAACCAAATAACCCCTGAATTATAAAGGATGTCATATGAAGTATTTAGATGGGATGCCAACAGACTGGCCTCCAGTTTATTGTTAGAGTCATTAAATAATTAATTTCATTTTCATTGACTAGTTTGTTCCAGAAATTGTTCTTCTGAGTAGCAGCAGCAAATATGTAGATACATCATTTTGAAAAGGAAAGTGTCCCAGTCCACAATGACCTGAACCATCATTGATCTGAGCTGATGCCAGACAGAAAAGACATCCAGTTTTTCTGTGCTGAGGTTTCTGGGTCAAAACAGTCATACTGGACTCTGCTTGTCTCCCTTCTGAAAGGCAATGAATTCTGCAAGATTATTGCTAGCTCAGCTTCTCTTTATCAAAATACTTTTGCTTAAACTGAATTCTAAGTATTGCATACATTAGCATTCATAGCCCCAATGGAAATGGGCTCTCTGTTCCTGAGTTTTACCTGCAGCACAGTTTCTGTTAGCCAGTGGCCAACAGTACTGGCTTGCAGTAGATGTTGCTATTATCATGTTGTGATGATAATATTTTTTAATCTTTTGTTTTTCAGAGGAGCTGTGGCCAGAAAATGTCTAGATGTAATTTATATTAAAAAAATTTTAAAATCTAAACAAACAAAAAAACCCCAAAGATTTTATTTCCTGTTCACTTATTTTCTGCTCATTTACTTTCCTGGCCTATGAAAAAAAATCTCAAGAAAGACAGTGACCAAAACTGTGTTCAGTTCTAAGTATTGAGGCCCTTTACTCAAACTGGTCACTGACAGCATTCCTGAGAGGGAGGAAAGTCTAAGCAAGTCCTGCAGTTTGGCTGCAGGAACACTGAGAGGCAGGGAGAAAAAATTAACTCCTTGTGGGTGCTTTTTAATGAGAGTTGTGATTAACAGTGAATCTCATCTGCCTCTTCTTTTAAAGGTCACTTCTTGACCTCTTGGTTAAAATTAAGGGCAGATTCACTGGGGAGAAACCAAAGAGCTTCAGTACCTTCCACAAGGTGCCTCCTGGGCTTTGCCAACTCACAACTGTTTGTTTCCATCCTGACACAGACAAACTCAAACTCATGGGGCCAAAGAGGTCAGAAAACTGGAGCTAATATGTTTCCTTCCTAACTCCTAATCTCCAAGCCATGCTCACACCACTTTTGGAGACAGCTTGGTGGTGGCTGTGCTTCTGGGACTGGCCACAGAGACCTCTCTGTGGGGAATTTCGGCCGTGGCTGCAACTGAAGGCACCTGGCTTGGTGTGCACTGAGATCCACCAGAGTGTAAACAGTGTCCAGTACAGGCTGCAAGTTGGAGCCCTGAGATATTAATGTGACAGAATACAAAATGAGCAGGGACAGCATGGAAGGTGGGAGTGGGAAGGACTTGGGTGACCTCCCTGTTGAAGGCCTGAGTGGCATCAAAAAGAAGACTTTTTCCTCCATTTTTAGTCAGATATTGCTAAAACTTCTATAGTAATCTCTCAACAGGTGTCAATAATACTTAATGTTTCTCTGTAAGACAGGCCCTATTTTAGCTGAAACTGTGTATACTTTTTTTGCAGGAAATACAAGATGAAATTCTACAACAGACAGCATTGAGGAGAGTTATACTGCTCTTTTCCAAATAGGGATGAATACACAGTACTGCTTTTTATAAGCCATAGGATTGAATTTATCTGGTTCACCCTTTTAATTGCTGGCACAGGTGCTTTAAAAATACTGCTAATAAAGTCGAGATGACACCCTTGTTCCAAGTAGGTGTGTCTTAATATCAGCAGCTATTTCTTCTCGAGTTACTTATTTATGCTGACAACATCTCAGTGATGTTCTTTGGAATTTGCAAAGCCATTCAGCTTCGAATCTTCCTGATTCTTGATTTAAGGCATTTGCTGACAAATAGACTAAAGCGAGTTGAAATGCAGACGAGTAAAAACAGAAACATTTAGAAGCTCCAGGCCAGACAGTCGGTGTGAAGGGAGGGTGAAGTCTGTGCTCAGGGTAATCCCGAGATAAGCCAAGCGCTGTGTTTCCTCTGTACATCACTGCCATCTGCTGCATTTGGTCGGCAGGCTCGGTCTGGGGGTTTATTCTTAATTACGTGCGGAAAAGCTCGGGAAGTAGAACGAGCCGCACAAAGTCCGTCTCTCGGCACCAGTTTCGAATCAGCCGATATTATTTTGTTTCGGTAACTAAACCCTCTCTCTCGACAGCCGCTCAACCCAATGTTGTCATAGCACAGACAGGAGAGTTTACAACTCATTCATTTGCTTATATTTCCCATCATGCAAATTTGTTGCAAGCCAAGAACTAGTTCTGCTCCCTGAACTGCCAAAGAAATGCGGCAAGGGGAGAGCCCTCGTTTAGCGGTGCCCATGACACGAAGTAAATGCTCAACATTAATCATCTTCTCTGCTCGGATTAGTTATACAGATCATCCTAACTAGAGTGGAACTGTGATTAGAGAGACTTATATAAAAGCCCAGGCAGGGTGTTTACTGGCTGGTCCGATGGTAGTGGGTACACAGACATTATTACTGTTAGTTACACTAACCTCTCTATATTCTAACCCACTGCTAACCTTGACTGGTCTTTTTACAGCTTTTTAGGCACCTGCTGCTTGGATCACATTGAGCTGCTGGGCACATCGGCCAATCTGTAGCTAAAGTGACCCTGCAGCTTCTCAGAAAAAAACCCCTTGGTGCTGCAACATTCATTTCTCACTACCCAGGGTAGTTTTCACAGAAGACAGTTCACTACGTGGTGTATTTGCCTCTGAAACAAACATAAATAATAGTTCTATGTACAATGTAAAGAGCATTGAATTTCCAGATTCGTATGGGATTTTGGCAGAATTAATAAATCTATGATTCCAGGTGCTTGGGTCATAACAGTCAGTAAAGGAGACCACCTACCAACAACAATGATAAAACTGACTTTGTGACCGAAGTAGCATCGTAGCGATTGGCTCTGCTTGTCTGATGCATTTCCAGAGGTTCCCAGCACTGCCATCTGCAGCCAAGCCACTCCCGGGTACCACAGGATGTTCTGCCAGGGAGGGAGAGACATCTGAGTGTCAGGTCTGGACCTACGAAGTGCCTGCCTGCTTCCCTTGAGCACAGAGATGAATCTCACTGGAGTCACTGCATGCCAGTGCTTTCTATAAGTAGGTAATATAGTATAATACCTGTCGCAGGTTTGGCCTAGCTGTTGCCAACCCTGGACTGACCCCCCTTCCCCCTCCCAGAACCTTCCCAGCAAAGGAAAGGGAAAAAAAACCTGAAAAGAAACGCACTCTAAAGAAACTGAACTGAATAAAAAGAATAAATTATATTTACTAACATTTACAAACCACACTGTATACAAAATACATAGGATCCCACCCCCCAGGGGAGAGGGGAAGGGAGAAAAGGGGATTGATTAGCTGGAAAATAGGGAAGACACCAACCCAACCCAAAGAAACCAAATGAATCAAAAGAAACACAATTAAAAACCTCAAGGAAGGGGAACAAGAATGAAACAATCTCACCCAGGACAGGAGAAACACCAGGCACCGGAGGGACCAGGCTTCAACCACCTCCCTCCAGCTCCTCAGCCAAGGAAGGGAAGAAGCCACAACACCACTCCCCCACTCCTACGTGGAAGACACGTGTGGAATACTTGTAACTTCCTTAGATACAATGGTTACTGAGGAAGCCATGGGTCAAACCATTACAATACCCCACAAAGATTTGGGATTTTGCCATCCTCTACCATTTGTTACCAGTGATGACTCTTCCCCCTAAAGTTTATCTTTTCATTAATATCATGCAACAGCTTCCTGGCAAATTGTTACCTCTCCAATAATTTATGGTCTCCTTTAAGTACAACTTCTATGTTTTATGCTCTTGACTACAAAATGGCTTTCAATAAAAGGCAACAGGGAAAAGTAGCACTTTGCTAAGATTTAGGTGGCTGGTCTGTGTTACCTAACCTTCAGAGAATAAAACAGAACAAGGGAAACTAAGACCATTATTTTTAAGAAAGCAAGGAGAATTGGAAAGGAAATACTGCAGCAGAAAAATGCAAGTTACACCCAACTGGGAGACAGTAAACATATAGAGTGTAGAGAACTTGTAAAAGCATCGCTCTCTAGTAAGAGTTTCCAGAGTTCATGAAAAGTACTTTGTAGGAAAGGCCACATTTGCATGTTTGATTTAAAGACAGATTTCTTAAGACTGGAGGCTGATTTCTCTGTCGTTGCAAGGTGTTATGGGTTCCCCTAGGTGGGCCTAGATTTGGGCTCTGAAGTCTGGACTAGGCCGAAGCTGTCAGCTGACTTGAGCTGGGCTGAGCTAACAGCTGACCTCTTCTAGCCAGTAAGTTTGTATTCCATACCACATTATGACATCATCTCCAGGGAAGTAGGAACCAGTGTGGGAGTGGTTAAGTCAGTCGCTTCTCAGCCCTCCTCTTGGGAGGACGCACGATGCTGTCCCAGGGGGGATGGAGAGGACCAGGCCCACCACTGGCTCACAGGGTATATCAGGAAAGTAAAATATGTTGTTCTGGGTCTCTCCTTTCTGCTTGGGTTTGTCTCCCTGGGGAATAAGCTTCTTCTTAAGTAATGTGTAGTTAGGACAGTAGAATTTGTGTGTTCGTTAAGAAGTTGAGGTGGGGAACTTGTTGTTGCAGACTTGTGTGAGTGAATATTTGTACTCTCTTCTAATTGTCTCTTTCTTTCTGTGAAAAATATATGTAGATTTAGTATAAATGCAGTTTGAAGTGTTTTTTCCTTTCCCCTCTCTTTTCCTCCCTTTCCCTGGTGTTAGGAGGGAGGCTTTTCTCTCTGTGCTCGGGGGGGTTGGCAGTTGCTTATCTCAAACCAAGACACAAGGGTGATTTGGAAAAAAGTACATGACAGTTGATCAAAAGAAAAAAAATTAGAGGATAAAAGTTCTTACTGTTGAAAGTTGAACAGTACTTTAAGTCTTAATCTTGAAGTGAACAGAATCCAGAAAGGAAAGGTGTACCTACAGAAATCCAGGCTGAGTAATTTAACCATTATGTCAAACATTTCTATGGTAATATCCTGAGTGTCTGAAAAATCCCCTTTACTTTGATAAACTTCTTCCTGACACTGATCATAAGGAGGGTATTGGTCTGCTCCATGGGACAGTGAAAAAGGTGATGAGTTATGTTCACTAGTACAAGTCTGAAGTATTAAACCTCAGTGAAAATCAGAGCAGTCCATGTAAATTCTCTCTACGAGGCACAGTAAGAGAAAGTATTCTTGTCTAACAGAGGTAACTGTAAATATGTGGCTTTCCCATTGTGTTCCTGATGACAAATTGCCCACTTTGGCATCTGCTGCTGTGTGTAATCTGGCTCTGCATCTCTGCTGCTGTGAAAGGTCAGTTAGGGCTGAAGGGCAGGAGGACTGAAACCGAAATGAAGGGTTTATTTATATATTCATCCTACAGAGGAGATTCCAGTGTCTGCCCCAAAAGCCAAGATGTAGATTTGTTTTGACATTTATGCTATTTTGATCTAGATTGTGAGGTAGATGCACATTTCTAGGACCAAACCATCACAGCTGCTTCATACAATATCCAAGAGAAACAAAAGTACAACAAAAAGTGCTGCCCTTTCTTAATTTGGCTGCTTTTGTGGACACATCAGGGCTGAGGTTTGCCCCTCTGGCCAAGTTCCAGCTGTAGTGACAGTGGTGATGAATTCAGCAGTTCCTACAATTCCTGCCCATTTGTAGTCAGTCAGCTAATTACTTCAGCTCATTTGTTTTTATCTCACTGGGTTTCTGGAGTGGCAGCTGAGAAGACAGGCCAAGGACAAGCATCCTGACTGACACTCAGGTGGATCAGGTGAGCATTGCCTGGGCTGACAGTCTGAGCAGGGCTGAGCAAACCAACAAGGGGATCTTGTGTCTGGTATCACAAGACTTCAAAGTGTGCTGTGTCAAAAATTAAAATCACACAAAAATCAAAATGATGCCTTTCAGTGAACTATTTGGTTATTACCCTATGAATGGCCTACAGGAAAAATCAGTGGCAAACTGTAAGTTAAGCCAGTTCTCACAAGTTTCTATATGAATTTTAAACTAACATAAATAGCAGAGACAAGTTGCTGTTGTACCTGATACTCTGTGTTTCCAGGTATTCACTCCAGCTTGAGTGAAAGTAATAAAAAATGTTGTTGCAGGTAAAAATCCAGCACTTTTAATAAAAAAAGGAATATTATATTTGCAAAGAGGAGAAGATGACCACAAACAGAAGATTTTTGTACTGAAACCTACCTAAATGCTGTGGTTTGAACCCAAAGTCAGAAGAAACTTCAGTGTATCATCCCATTTTAATGTAACTGATCTGAAAAAAGGAAGGAAGGGAAGGGAAGGGAAGGGAAGGGAAGGGAAGGGAAGGGAAGGGAAGGGAAGGGAAGGGAAGGGAAGGAAGGGAAGGGAAGGGAAGGGAAGGGAAGGGAAGGAAGGGAAGGAAGGGAAGGGAAGGGAAGGGAGGGAAGGGAAGGGAAGGGAAGGGAAGGGGAAGGGAAGGGAAGGGAAGGAAGGGAAGGGAAGGGAAGGGAAGGGAAGGGAAGGGAAGGGAAGGGAAGGGAAGGGAAGGGGTTTATAATACAAGGAGAGAGAGTCTGGAAGGCAAACCTTCAGAATGACAATCTCTGGCCCAAACTTGGATAACAGACTACATTACTGTAAAAGTAAACTGAATCCAAATGTGGCCTCCTTAGGTCATTCCTGAGAGTTGTAGCAACATAAACATTACTTGTGCTTGAATATATGCAGTAATGTGCGTGCATGTGTTTGCCCAGTGCTATTTGAAGCCTTATTACAGTACATTCTCAAGGATCACATAACTTTACTTCATCTTTCTCAGAGGACCTGCAGCTAAAGTTAGAATTCTTACTAGCCTCGAGTGACACCTCAGAATAAAAAGTTTTGAAAAGAAGCTGTTGGTTTAAGGGTAACATACTGATTATTATTATTTTTCCCCTGATGTGAAAGACATTAATATCTTTCCAAACCTTGAATCATTCCTCTGTAGTGCACTGCAGTCTCTCAAAATAAACTGCTTTCATTTTCCACAGTGTATTTTGGAAGTGTAGAAAGCAGCTGTTATTCAGGTTTCTAGAATACAAGATGTCTTGGTTTTGATGTCAATGTAAACCTAAGCTGCAGGGGAG